>NC_080800.1:15694731-16002564 GCF_028018385.1 Neofelis nebulosa | reverse complement strand
GTTTGAAATTGAGCTATTTCATTGGGTCCTGAACTTGAGGTAGATGTCACTGGAGAAGTTTGCCCAGTTGTGGCCAGCGGTTTGGGACATGCCTCATTTTGTGGCAGTGGGGAGTGGACTGTAGAACCTCACGGAGTGGGATGAGTTTACCCTCCCTAGGCCCCTGTATAAGGTCAAGAGATACCCTAGGTTTGAACAAAGCTAGTAATCGCCTTGAGAAAGGGCCAGACCATGGAAACAGTTTGGGGACCAATTAGTTTCAGTTTTCAACTTTAACCTTTGCACATTTCTGCAGAGGTGATTTAGGGAGGTACTGGAATGACTCCATGTGCTTTTCATTTGAGAAAAAGATGTGACTGAAATTGAGAAAGACACACACACACACACACAGAGAGAGAGAGAGAGAGAGAGAGAGAGAGAGAGAGAGAGAGAACATTTCCTGCAGATGGCTTGGCAGCAGTCAGCTATACATTCCAGGAATTAGGGCATTTGTGTCTGCTCCCACTCCTGGCCACTTCTCTGGGCTTCACCCGAGTCCTAGTGAAGGAGCTTTTCCTTTAAAACAAGCTTTTCCCAGGGAGCAAGAAGTCAGTTTTCATTTACACTTGCAGCATGGCTGTTGTGTATCCTGAAGTTATCCCAGACTCCAGAATGTTGACAAACTATAGCCTGAGAATCTGAAAATTTTTTTGGAGCCAAATGACATTCTCATGAACCAGACACAAAAAGGTTGTTTCCTTCCGAGAATGATTTATTCTTTTGTTTCTTCTCTCCTTAAGCCCATTTGGAAGGATGATGAGCCCTCCTAAATTGGAATATTGATGTATGGAGAAATGTATGAAATGCATTCTATCCTTGAGTTTAAAAGCAAAACTGAACACAATGGACATCTTAATAGTTAACAGCAAATACATTCAATACCTACTTGAACATGAGTACAGAGGACTTTGTCCATTTCTACTTGAATTAAAATGAAATTAAAAAAATCAGTTGGTTTCATCCTTAGAAGGGTTTCCCAACCCACTTTATTCATGGGATAGGTTAAGTGTCCAGGCTGTGATCAATACTGCCCTGGCCTTCGTAAGGACCAGCTTGTATTTCAGGGACCTAGTGTCTCACTTTTGCATCATCAGCAGACCTCATGGGGAAGCCGCCCCTCCCAGACCCTTCCTGCTGCCCGGGATTCTGGGTGTTGTTCCCTCCCCACTTTGACATGGATGCTAATGAGAGTTCAATAGCGCCTGTATACTGTGCGCCTGGCCCTGTGCTTGGTGCTGGGGCATATCGGAAGACCGGAAAAACCCCAGCCAGTCCTGCCTGCAAGCATGTTCAGTGTATTGTATCACTTGGGAAATGTTAAGAAAGTGGTGTGCATTTCTTAAATCTTTTATATGGCAAGTTGGGGGTATGTCTCTTATTTACTTGTCATTCTGAATGTGAAGCCACTCCGTGGGTTTCTGGTTGGCTTTATGTGTCCTTGTTTCTATTTCCAGTTTATCATGAATTCAGTGTTTGGTAAGTCTCTATTGTATTTTGCACACTTATTCTTTGCTATTATTATTGTTATTGTTATTATTATTATTATTATTGTTATGCTGTCCTGATATAAAATGTCTTTTATAATCACCTTTTTAAGTCGCTCTGCTCCTTTGGCATCTGCCTTCTGAAAGATAAACTGCTTTTACCATCTTTATTTAAGGTTTGTTGTGCATTTGCATTTTACTGCCCCTTCCAAGGATTAATGCCGAAAGATCTGATGGTCTTAAAAGATGTTATTTGTAACAGGTCTAGCACTGATGCTCCAACATGAGATTCAAGTTGAACTGGTCGGGAGGGTTGTTGTGGGAATTGCTATGTGGATATGACTTGGATTGTAGAACATGACTCTGTGGGCTCATTTGTTGTGTATTTAGTCCTTCAGACAGGTTTAATTCAAAAGTTTTCCTTAACAGAGGGACCAACAGCTGCTCTGCCTCTGGTGACACACTGTTGCTTTAAAAGTTAATGCGGAAATTCTTCAGAATTCATTTTGTGTGTGGATGGGCAATACATACATGCCCCTCAGCATAACACGGGCCCCGTGTTTGCCGCACGGAAGGGTTCTCCTTTGTGGTCTGCTGGCTGTAGCCAGAGTGTGCCTAATGTTTATCTTTCTTTTCCCCTCCCAGTTTCAGCCCTGGTCATTCAAGTCCCTAAACATATCTGTCCATAGTGACCTCCCTCCCTTGTCTCTACTAAAGGGGAAATGTGTTTTGAGCTCTCACTTCTTTGGCATTTCTTTGGCTGCTTGGAATAACGTTCTCGAGGTATCTGTTGGCCTGTTAGGACGTGAGTGTGTGTGTGTGCACGAACATGCACCTGCTGCCGTGGAACTCTGTTGGCTCGGAGGCGGTGGCCTGGTTCTCTTGATAGGCTGTGGGCTCTTTGTTTGAAATGAAACTGTAAACAAAGGATGGAGAAAGCGTGTCTTTAATAAAGAAAATGTCAACTCCGTTGGTTTTCCAGTGCTTTGTCGTTCAAGGTAGATGCGAGTCCTGGGAATTTGTTTATAGAAATAAGACGTTTTTCCTTTCAAATTTCCTTTTGAAGCAACAAACGTGAATTATCCTGGTTAGCTAGGAATCTGAAAATGCAGCATGTTGGGTCAGATTTTCTCCAACTCTCCAAATCACCTGCTGACTTTACCTAAATTGCTGCCTTTCATGGACAGATGGAAGAGTAAGAAGTAAGAGAAGGCATTATTGTTGTATGTGGAAGCTCTTGGCTATCACCTGACCGGACTTTCCCGTGGGGAGATGAAGATAAAGCTGGCCATCTGGCAGTGAACCTGGATGGATAGAATTCGTACATCAATAATACATACGTGCATCTGTGTAAATGTATCTGTATGTGCATTTATCATCTTTTTTCCCAGGGGCCTTCATTCTTGAAAGTTTGATAGTAAAAGGGCCATAAAGAGATCTTGTAAAGTAATTGATCCCTGGCTGCATTACTGACAGGTTCTACTGGGAGCCTGTGTTATTGGCTCTGTGGGACCAGTAGTTGCTGTTAGAGCATGTTGCCCCAGTTCACTTTCTTATCGGAGTATTACTGCCTCTTGGACCGAGAGATGGCACCCATTTCGGGTGGAAAATGCCATTTTGGGTGGGTGTTGCCATCATATATTTCCATACATTTTTATGTGTGGGTCATTGTCAAACTTGGTTTTAAGAAGTTTTCTTGTATTATATTTATCTCTTTTTAATCTCTGTGTCCTGTTTCCAAGATGTTAACACTAGAGGAATTAGTGTCCCATGGAATAATTATTTAGACTTCTACAGCACTCCTGCTGGGTTTCCACCCAAGTCCAACCAGAGGAGGAGCCAAGTAGTGGTTTGTGGTAGTGGCTCCACCTGGTGGCTGTCCTAGGAAACGCCTTCTTCTGCCCACCTCTTTCTCCTGGTAGGAAATGCCTGTGGGTCCTCTGACTTAGTGTTCTCAATTCATGCTTTTCCATCTTAGACCCATAGCTTCTCTTTGTTCCCTTCTAATTTCTTTTCTCTTCTAATTTTTGTTCATTGAACTCATAGAATCCGTTTCTCCGTCCTTGTCCCATCTGTTACACCCCCGCTGACCAGGATCATTGTTGGTAAGCATTTAAAAAAAAAAAAAAAAAAAAAAAAAGGACTCCTGTAGTCCTGACTCTAGGTGTAGATAGTAATTTGAACACAGTATAAAGAAGTACACTAAAATCCCTGTAGGTAAGCCAGAGTCTCCTCCTTAGTAGCTCTAAGTACCCCTAACTACTTCTTTACTTCTTGTTGAGCCCAGTTTTCCTCAAAGGAGCAATATTTTATGACTGATGTTGTTTTCAGTTGTCAGCAGGCGGCTAAATAAAAAGCCAACTGACTTTGTTGGCTTCATTATCATTTGTCAGTTCTCTACAGGAAGCCCCTTCTTGCCTGGGCGTGGGCCACCCACCCTTACTCCCACCCTGCCCTGGTCCCCTCTGGGTATACCACGGAGCATAAGTATTCTTGATAAATATAAATGTTTCTTTTTTCATTATCTTGTGTTTTGGGGTTTTGTTAGTTGATGACATTGCAGATGTGTTTTAGCTACATTGTGGGTTAGTCTGAGAACTTAATCCCCACTTATGACTTTGTTTCTATGAGAAAAAGCATTTGGAATTTCAACGTTTTTTATTTATTTTTGGGACAGAGAGACAGAGCATGAACGGGGGAGGGGCAGAGAGAGAGGGAGACACAGAATCGGAAACAGGCTCCAGGCTCCGAGCCATCAGCCCAGAGCCTGATGCGGGGCTCGAACTCACGGACCGCGAGATCGTGACCTGGCTGAAGTCGGACGCTTAACCGACTGCGCCACCCAGGTGCCCCAGCATTTGGAATTTCAAACACTGCATCATGCATAACCCACTTGTAAATCTGACTTCTTACTTTGATTTTTATATTACTGGCCTGAAGCCCTAGGTACTTTTTAAAAGCAGAGAGGGGCGCCTGGGTGGCTCAGTCGGTTGAGCATCCGACTTTGGCTCAGGTCATGATCTCTCAGTCCATGAGTTCGAGCCCCGTGTCAGGCTCTGTGCTGACAGCTCAGAGCCTGGAGCCTGCTTTGGATTCTGTGTCTCCCTCTCTCTCCGCCCCTCCCCCACTCAACACACACACACACTCTCTCTCTCTCTCTCTCTCAAAAATAAATAAACATTAAAAAAATTAAAAAAAATAAAAGCAGAGAGTCCATATAACTGGGGATGACAGCACTTTTCTCATGCAGAGGAGTTTAAAGGTCACTTGGTACAGAATGCTGGACAACACACCCAGCCCCGAGGATAGCGCTGGGCAACCACATTGCACACAGTGCTCATTTTCACCAGTTCTGAGTTGGACCTTGGTGCGCCCAAGCGTGTCTGTATATGGCATGTTCTAAAAGGGGGACTATTGTGTATTTTCACCTACTAGAGAGGAGACCACGTAACATGTGTGGCATGCTCAGAATGACACCAGGCCAGCATTTCCCAATGTGTGTTGCACCGAATTATGGCCCTGCAAAATACTGCACAAAAGAGGAATGGAGAGACAGAGATAAGGAGACGAAAAGGGAGAGAAAATTGGCTCTCTAGACAAGTACATTTGGGCCACATCGGCGTGCACTAACACCCTCTTAGAGACTGACAGGCCTGTTCGCATATTGCAGGCTCTCCGATGCCCTGTGGTAAGGAAACCTGCTGATCTTTGATCATCAAAGCACATTTTACTGAATACTAGTTAGGACTCTGCTTTAGGATGTGCAGGACTTGAAAATGTAGGACAAGAACCTCTCTCAGCATCTCTGAGATCATCTTCAGATTCGACCTTGCACAGGGAATGTTAAAGTGAGTGGCGATGGCCATGCTGGCCCTGTGAAAAACACTGACGAAGCCTCTGAAGCCCCCAGCCGCGAAAACATAAGTTGGGCGATGCTGGGAGAACGTTCCTTGAATCTAAAGCTTGAAAGCCAGTCCTTTCGGTACGTTTTCAAGTGACAAGCTGAAAGGGATTTTTTTCTTTTGATCGTTTCTTGGGTTCCTGTGTCGAAGAGTGCCTGGGCTGGGCTTTGGCAGGAAAAGTGGACTGAGGGGGCTGACCCAGAGGACGCAGGGCTGGCTCTACCTGGAACTTGGGTCAGGATGGAACTGGTATTCCAGGGGCAGATTCTATAATGAAGACGAAACAATAGTCCTACACAGTCAGAAGAGTCCCATTGCCTTCTCTACCCGCTTCAATTGAAAGACGGGGAATCTTAGCTCTCCTTGACTACATTAAAACCCTGATGAGGCATAAAGAAGAGCTTCGTTCACTCTCTCCTCTTATTAATTAGCGAAAGAGGCTGCCATTTCGAGTTCAGATAATGAGCCCACTTGTGGGGCTGTGAGGCAAATCCACTTAGCCTGCCATTTAGAGCTCTGGAATCTAGAATTCCTGAGGTGGCTGAGGTCCCTGATAGTGTCACAGCCTTCAGCCTGATGCAGGGACTCTCCTGTTGACATGCCAGGAAGGAGGACGTGGAACCTCTGCCCAGGGGACCTGAGAGGACACCCCTCTGATCTGGGGGACTGGACTTTGCTAAGGCCCACATGGGATTCTCTCTTCCAAAGAGAGGTTGTTCCGGGTAGAGAGCTGGTAGATTAATTAAAGGTAATTAATTAGAGGTATTGTATTGGGACAACAAGTGCCTTCACTTGTAGAAAGCCCTGGTAAAGGAGCCTTTTCTTCTGTAGCTTCCTCAGTTTCTTCTAATTACACCTGTTGATCTCTAGTCACAGCCTGGTTCCCCTGATGCCACCTGCAGCTTCAATTTAGTCTTTGGATTCATGGCTTTTTGTGCTTGTGAGGCCCCGGGACTGTTGTGCCCCGAACAATGAGGGCATTACCTGGCCCACCTCCGTAACCCATGGTTAGGCGGACAGTGGGCCCGGCTGCAGTGCCAGGTGGACCACTGTCATTGTCCCCCACCAGGAAAGGAAAGAGGACTTCCTATGTGTGGATGTGCATGTGCGCGTGTGTGCGCGTGCCCTCAAGGAAGCACTTTGGAGGAGGACTGAACTGCTTGTTCTGTTTGTAGTTTTCTGGAGACCTGAATAAGCTCAGTGGTAGTAGGGCCTTGTTGCAGGAAGAATGGCTATTGGCAGACTCCAGCCCCCACTTCTGTTGCACCCCCAAAGTTTCCATGGGACTTGAGTCAAGTCTCATACTCTATTTTCCCATCTGTAAAATAAGGAGACTAGGCTTGTTAATTCCCTCAGGGAAACTGTCAGGCTAAAAATGGGGAAAGAGAATAAAGCTTGGGGCAGAGGGTGTGAGAAAGTGAAATACTACTGAATGTAGTAGTAGTTGTTACTAAGAGCGGTAAACTGCTGGGAAGACCCCAAGATGTTGGGAAGAAACTACAAATTTATGGACACTCATAGTGAAGTGTTGTTTCCATGAAGCAATCAGTGATCAGATGCACGTGGAGCATTCTCCGGGGTAGACCATATGGTAGGCCATAAAAGAAGGCTCGGTAAATTTCAAAGAATTAAAATCATGCAGAGTATGTTCTCCAACCACAGTGGAATTAAATTAGAAGTCAACAACTGAAGGAAATTTGGGGAATTCACAAATATATGGAAATTAAATAGCATACTCCCAAATAACCAGTGGGTCAAAGAAGAATCCCCAATGGAAATTTTGAAATATTTAGAAATGAATGAAAATGAAAACACAATCACCAAAAATTGCCTGCGTGCAGCTAAAGCAACGCTTAGAGTAAAATTACAGCTGCAAATGTCTATGATCAAAAAGAAAACAGATTTCAAATCAATACCCCAACCTTCCTTTTTCCCCCCAGCTTCACTGAGATATCATTGATATTATAATATTGTGTAGATTTAAGGTGTAGAGCGTGATGATTTGATACCTGTATATATTGCAAAATGATTACCACACTAAGGCTAATTAACATGTCCCTCACCTCCCATAATTACCTTTTTTTTTTAGTTGTTGCTGTGAGAACCTATAAAATTTGTCTTTCTCTAACATATTTTACTTAGCATAATGCCCTCAAGGGTTCATTCATGTCACAAATGGCAGGATTTCCTTTTTTTTTATGGCTAAAACATATTTCCAGTGTGTGTGTGTGTGTGTGTGTGTGTGAGAGAGAGAGAGAGAGAGAGAGAGACATTTCCTTTATCCATTCATCCATTGATGGACGCTTAGGTTGTTTCCATATATTGGCTATTGTGAGTAATGCTGCACTGAACACGGGGGTGCAGATATCTCTTTGAGAAAGTGATTTCATTAACTTTGGATATCTGCCCCGAAGTGGGATTGTCCATAATTTACTTTCTACCTTGAGAAACTAGGAAAAGAGAGGCACTAGGCTGGCTCAGTTGGTGGAACATGTGACTCTTGGTCTCGGGGTTATGAGTTCCAGCGCCACATTGGGCATAGAGTTTACTTAATTAAAAAAATATTAAAAGAAACTAGAAAAAGAACAGCAAAGTCAACTTGAAGCAAGCAGAAAGAAGGAAAAAAATAATGATTAGAAGTAAGTGAAATAGAGACTAGGAAGATAATACAGAAAATTACTAAAATCAAAAATTGGTTCTTTGAAGTAGTCAACAAATTGATAAATGTAGAAAGGAGAGCAGATTTCAAATACCAAATGAGGAATTAAAAAGGGGACATCGCTGGGGCGCCTGGGTGGCTCAGTCGGTGAAGCGTCCGACTTCGGCTCAGGTCATGATCTCGTGGTCCGCGGGTTCAAGCCCTGCGTCGGGCTCTGTGCTGACAGCTCAGAGCCTGGAGCCTGTTTCAGATTCTGTGTCTCCCTCTTTTTCTGACCCTCCCCTGTTCATGCTCTCTCTCTCTCTCTGTCTCAAAAATAAATAAATGTTAAAAAAAAATAAAAAAAAAGGGGGACATCACTGCCAATCTTCGAGAAATTAAAGAGCTTGTGAGGGAATCCTGTGAACAACTTATGCATTCCTGGTGGGAATGTAAAATGGTGTAGCTCATTTGGAAAACGGTCTGGCCTTTCCTCAAACTGTTGAGTGTAGAGTTACCACATGACCCAGCATTCTATACCCAAGAGAAATGAAAACCTATGGCTACGTACAAACGTGTGCACTAATGTTCATAGCAGCGTGACTCATAATGGCCTTGAAATGGAAACAACCCAAGTGTCCATCAGCTGAAAAGATGAACAAATAGTGGACTGTTATTTGGCAATAAAAGGAAATAAGTACCGATACATGCCAGAGCATGGATGGGCCTTGAAGACCCGATGCTAAATTGAAGAAGCCAGACACTAAAGGTCACATATTTTGTGATTCCATTTATATGAAGTGTCCAGAAGAGACAAGTCCCTGGACATGGAAAATAGGTTAGTGTTTGCCCAGAGCTGGGTGTGAGAATGGAAAGTGACTGCTGATGGACAAGAAGTTACTGTTTGGGGTGATGGAGATGTTCTAAAATTAGGCTGTTGTGATGGTAGCACGACTCTCTGACTATAGAAAAACCATTTATTTAATCAGTTAAAATGGGTGAATTTGTATGGCATGTAAATTATATCTCAATAAAGCTGGGGTGGGTTTTTTTTTGACGACTACCACACAGAGTGGTGTTAAAATGCAATGTCTGGCTGTGCCTGTCTGTCTGTCTGTTTGAATCTTTCCCTTTTACATCCCCTACCACTACCCCCTCCCAGCCGATGGACAAGATGTGTCATTCCGTTTATTCAAGTCTTTAAAAATTATATGTTTCTCAGTGACGCTTTCTATTTTTCTTCATTCAATCAGTTGCCTAGGAGATAGTGAGTGTGAGGGATCAAAAAGACACTGTTTTGCTGGGATGACCTAAATATTAGATAATCGATCTGAGAAGGGTAGAGAACTGACTGTGGCATTCTATTGTTCATTTCTTGAGAAAAAAAAATGAGATTCCCTGTAAATCAAAAGGCAAACCTCTTATATTCTGAATTCTGTGCTTCATAGAGAGAGCCTTTCCTGGAAAGGAAAGAATCCATTTAGGGTTCCAATTTTTCTTGCCATTGTAACTCTGCATTGGCTATTTTTGCTCATAAATCTTTTCCGCAGCCCTGATGATTTCTTTATGAAAGATTCTTAGATGTGGAATTACTGGACAAAAGCGTGTATGTATTTTACGGAACTTTAAGCCATTATTATGAAATTGATTTCTTGAAGGGTCGCACCAATTTACATCACCACTAGGAGTGGGAAGAGTGCTTGTTAGGGTTTCAAGCTTGAATTTCTTTGATTAACAGAGTTCTTGAGCATTTTTTTCCCTTCTGTCATTTGTTTGTATTCTTTGCTCTCACATCGAGGTCTTTCTGTTTTTCTTACTGATTAGCGTATTATTCCTTGGTCATTTCTGGCAAATTGTGCTTCCCAGTTTGTTGGCTTTTCACTTTGTTTACAACTGGTTTTGATGTACAGAAATGGTACTTTTTTACGGGGATGAGAGTGTTGATTTCTTTCATGATTTCCATGAGTAAATTCTCACCTAATTTTTCTTCTTTATACTGGCTTCATTTTTTACTTCTGATTTTTAATCTCTGTGGTATTTTGATGTGTAGTATGTGGTTAGCATGCAAACTGATTTTTATTTTGAAATAGCCACTTTTCCAGGACCATTTATTGAATAATCCACCCATTCCCCCGTGAACTGTGATGTCTCATTTATCATATGTTATTATATATAAGACATTTTTCCTGGACTTTCACTTCTGTCCCATTAATTTGTTTTACCATTCTTGTACCAATGTAGTTAACTATCGTGGCTTTATAGGACATTTTAGTATATGATATGGCTTTTGTCCTTCCTGTTATCACATGTCATTTTCAAAGCTATTTTAGCTATTCTCGTTTGTTTTAAAATTATGTTACCCAGTTGTTAAAAACTCCATTAGGATTTGAATTACATTAACATTGCACATCGATTTAGAAAGAACTGACATTCTTGCAACTTTTTTTGTTTAACAGTCTTGTATCGTGTCATATGAAATGTCTTTATGTATGATAGTGTATAAATGAAAGCCTCTTCTCCCCCGTGCCCCCCTCCTCTTCTGCAGATATCCTGGTGGGCCGGTTCTTGCAACTGTATCACCAAATTAAAATGTATATCCCTTCTGAATTCTAGACAGCTAATTCTAGTGACCCAGTGACAATAGGACATCGCTCTGTTTAGTCAAGTGTCAGTTAATGTTTTATTTGTGCAGTCTTGCTTACTCCTTATGTCATTCCTACAGAGATTGGGGTTATTGTTGGCTTTTGCAAATAGAATCTTTTTCCCCTTGTATTTTTTTTTCTTATCACTGATACACAGAAGAATTTAACTTTTGAATATTTATAATAGCTCTTTGTGGAACACTCTTGTTAATTGAAAAATGTTCCCCTGTAATATTGAGGGAACTGATAGTATTTATCGGTCCCTCGCTTTCAGAAGGCGGATGAATGGAAATTACAAAATGTTGTATTTTATTTAACAAATACATTTGATAGAAACCAAAATTCCTTAGCTTGGATAGAGCTTTCCGGTTTGTATACGTAGACAAGGACCGAAAGACTCACTCCCATCTTACACTAAGCCCATGAAGGTGGGGAGGGGGCAGTTGCCATTATAGGTGTGTTGTAAATATAAGGAAACTGAAGGGGGCAGAAGTGAAAATGACTTACGGGATGCCGCAGAAAGGCAGACCTGGAAGGTCTCTTACTGCCTTCATCTCAGAAAAATATAAGCAGTGATGAGTGATAGTGTCCAGAAAGCCTTAGGGAATGGCGCATCTTAAATGATGATTTTTGGACCCTTGTAGCTGCATTCTATTCTGTTAATACACTTGTGTGCTTGTGTGTGTGTGTGTGTGTGTGTGTGTGTGTGTGTATCCATGTTTATACTTGGACTTTTTTTACTAGATGATAAGCTCCTTGAAGAAAGAGGCCTTATTATATTCATCTTGGAGCCCACTTTATCGGATGGAAGTATATGCTTGTACTCACACACCCTAACCCTTTTGAGGAGTGAGTTATTGAAAAGAAAACTACCCGAGGGAGAAGAAGCTTTATATTTAGTTATATATTTAAGGAAAAGCTGTTGAAAGTTGGTGATTCAGAGCAATTGCCTTCATTACTGAGTGCTGAGGGAGAGGGAAGACTTCTTAAGGGTCCGTTTTAGAAAGTGGATCATGAGAGTAAGTACTGAATCTAGCTCTCAGCCTCATAATGGGCCATTAGTAGAGTAAGAAAGCAAAAAAGGTTTCCGAAGGAGGAGATTCGAACTAGACTGAAAGTAGAATTAAGTTATGAGGGTAACTGTGTTTGAGAGACAGCTCCTCCATTTTTCCTGTTTCCTAGTATAACATGAGCTGAGAGCAAGGGAATATTTCCAGGGTAAGGGAAGCTCTAGTTTCTGTCATCATTTTAATCTGTATTTGGTTTGTCACCCTTCCGCAAGGTTTTCTAAATAAAGTGTAGAGTTGAGTTTATTTTACATACAACAGTATGTCTGCTCTTCCCTTTTTTGTTGGAATACACAGACCAGACTTCGCTTTCCCTTCCTTTCTGCACTTCATCCTGTCTGAGATTTGATTGCTCATCATCACTCTCGTCAGAGCAAGGGAGGGAAAATGAAGATATTAATCAAGGGAGGTCGTTAGATTATGTGATTATATGTTAATTTTGTTCATCAGGAACCCATTATTACGAATTATCACTGATTAGTATTGTGTTTTCATATTTCTGTGTAACCACCTCCAGTTGGGTTGCTAGAGATGTTGGAAGTCTGGAGCCGGCCCTGCCCCGCACCCCCCCCCCCCCCCCCCCCGCAGCCCTCACATACATACTCTCTCTTGCTTCTTTCCCTTCTCCCCACAGCCAGCTTGGATGGATTCTTCAGTATCGTCATTCCTTCCGAAGCAAAATCAGATTTCCAGAATGTTTTGTTATTGAGTTTCCCCCGTATTCTTTTTGACCCTTTTCTAGGCCATGCTATTTGACAGATTAAAGCAAACAAATGAACACAAGCATGCAGTTAATTGTTATCTTAAAAAAAACACATTGTTTAGGAAAAAAAAAATGACATCAGTTTTATGTTTGACTTTTAAAAAGATTTAAATCAACTCTTTGATAGTATCATCGGGAGTAGCTTGTTTCTTTTGAAGAAGTTAGCTTCCTTTGTAATTTACTTTTGATGAAATCATTGAGATAAAAGATAAGGCATATCTATACAAACAAAAAAAAGTTATATACAAAGAAAAAAGTAAGCAAGTTACTGATGTGTCTGACAACACTGTGGACGGGGACAGGCAAACAAAAAAGAGCCAGGAATGCAAATTCGGTATCTGTTTTGTGCATAGCTGTATGCTTAAAAAAATACATCACCTTTCCTCTTAAACCTTGTCCCTATAGCTCTGACTTTTTTTTTTTTTATGGAATTCGTGTGCAATTCAGTCATGTTTTGTTTTATTTTTTATTTTATTTAAAAATTTTCTAATGTTTATTTTCTTTTTTTGAGAGAGAGAGAGAGAGAGAGACAGACAGACAGACAGACAGACAGACACAGCATGAGCAGGGGAGGGGCAGAGAGAGAGAGGAAGACACAAAATCCAAAGCAGGCTCCAGGCTCTGAGCTGTCAGCACAGAGCCCGACACGGGGCTCGAACCCACAGACGACGAGATCATGACCTGAGCCGAAGTCAGATGCTTAACCAACTGAGTCCCCCACGTGCCCCCCGTTTTGTTTTTTGTTAAATGTTTATTTATTTATGGGGCGCCTGGGGGGCTCAGTTGGTTAAGCGTCCGACTTCGGCTCAGGTCATGATCTTGTAGTTCATGGGTTCAGGCTCCATGTTGGGCTCTGTGCTGACAGCTCAGAGCCTGAAACCTGGTTTGGATTCTGTGTCTCCTTCTCTCTCTGCCTCTCCCCAGCTCGCACTCTGTCTCTCTGTCTCTGTCTCTCTCCCCAGAATCTCACGGTCCATGAGTTCGAGTGCCGCGTCAAGCTCTGTGCTGACAGCTGAGGGCCTGGAGCCTGCTTCTGGTTCTGTGTCTCCCACTCTGCCCCTTCCCTGATTGCACTTCGTCTCTCTCTCAAAATAATAAATCAATATTAAAAACGAAATTTAAAGAAATTTTAAAAATAAATGTTTAATCATTTATTTTGAGAGAGAGAGAGAACAAGCAGGGGAGAGGGGCAGAGGGGGAGAGAGAGAGAATCCCAAGCAGGCTCCATGCTCAGCACAGAGCCTGATGTGGGGCTCGATCCCACAAACCAGTGAGATCATGACCTGAGCCGAAATCAAGAGTCAGACACTTAACTGACTGAGCTACCCAGGTACCCCCGCAATCATGTTTAAGAGCTTTCTTCCTTCCTTCTCTCCCTGGCTCCTTTTCCATCCCTCTCTCTGTGATGACTTATTCTAAGCTCCATTCCATCCCGGATCAGGTCTCTAGGCTATGTACACGTATGTCATTAGCTTTTATTTACATTTGTACAGGCTTGACAGGAATACACGGATCATTGAAATCCAGGATGATCCATAGAAACCGTGTTGCAGCTTAACCGTAAATCTTTTACTAGAAAAGTTTACGTAGGATGCGATTTAATTTTACTCCCTACCGATCCTCTCAAGTGGGTGTGTTAATACATTACAAAATGACCAAACCTAGGTGGCAAGGAAGAAAGGAGGAGGTGCAGGATAAATCTCTCCCTCCCTCCACATCTTCATAAATTCTGAACTGTATTGATCCATTCATATTGATGTATGAACTCATTCTATCAAAAGCCCAAGTTGAAGTGGAAAATGGAAAGTGATCATTTATTAGAGTGTGTGTCAGCTTTATGCTGAAGCAAACCAAACAAACAAAACCACACAGGCCTGAATGGCCTCTCTTTCAACCCTTAGCTTGCAAATGGCCGGAGGCAGACAGGGCCTGCGCAACCAGCAAGACTTGATAATAGTTGACAAATATCCTGTCTGTTTTCAGTGGCTTAGAACTTGACTGTCAGTTTGTAGCGGCTGGAAGACCACCGTGTTTCTTTTTCTTTCTCATACTTCTGCCCAGGATAATTCAGAGGCCCTGGTTGGAGAACTTCTGAGACATCCATGCATTTCTCAGCTCTCTTGGCCTGTAGCCATTTCTGGAAGGTCATTTCACCGTTCATTTCTTTTTAAAAACATTTTATTTTTAAGTATTCTCTACACCCAATGTGGGACCTCAACTCACAACCCCGAGATCAAGAGTCTCACGTTCCATTGACTGAGCCAGCCAGGCACCCCTCATTTCACCTTTCCAAATGTCTATTTCTTTATCTACAAGTTGAAAGATTGAAAAGTTTTCAGTATTTTTTAAAGTTTATTTATTTTGAGAGAGAGAGAGAGAGAGAGAGAAAGCGAGTGCAAGCAGGGGAGGGGGAGAGAGAGAGGGAGAGAGAGAATCCCAAGCAGGCTCCACACTGTCAGCACAGAGTCCGATGTGGGGCTCAAACTCATGAACAATGAGATCATGACCTGAGCTGAAACCAAGAGTCTAACACTTAACTGACTGAGCCACCCAGGTGCCCTGTCCAGTATTTTTTAACCTGAGGACCCTTTCTAAAAGCTTTTGACCCTTTTGATGGCAAATTTCTGGGTCTTCATTAGCACATAACTAGTTCTTCAAATTAGGCTCAAGGTGCTGTTTATAGATAGTCCTGCGAAGCTTTTTGCTCTGCGAACACTCATTTTGGCTAGTAAGCCTTTTGGAATCTTAAAAAGTTTAAGGATTCCATTCTTTTCTTTCAAACCTTTTCCAGGGTCACTAGGAAGGAATATTCTGGTCTATGCTGCATATTCTCTGCAGCTCATTTGAGCTCCTACAGCCAACAAACATTTATTGGATGAATCAGCTTTCCACATGACCCGTCAGAAGCTTTGGGAGAACTTTAGAGAATTCTAGCTCTTTGCTGAGAAAGCCTTATGGCAATTTTATCGAGTGGTGAAGTTAAAACAGTGTTTTGCCGTTGGTAAACCACCCATTCTTGCCCACCGCATGGCAGTGCAGTCTCTTTACTCTGCTTGATTGTGCTGGGTTGAATGGGTGGTGAGATGTGTACTCATTTTGCATTCAGCTCAGCATGTTTCAGAATCCTGTCTTCTCCAAAGGCTTTTCATATCCTCGCCATGTTTATTTCAGTGGGTGTGGGATTACATCATTCATGGTAAATTGGGTTGAGTTGCAAACTCTAGGTACCAATCCCATCCCTTCAACTTGGTTAGATGACGCCTGAAGACTGCTAGCTAAGTGATGAGGTTTGTTTTTTTTTTTAAGCATGTTTCAGGTTTCAAAATAAGATTTTAATAAAGATATATAAAATGGGGGCACCTGGGTGGCTCACTCGGTTAAGTGTCCGAATTTGGCTCAGATCGTGATCTCACAGTTTGTGAGTTCAAGCCCTGTGTTGAGCTCTGTGCTGACAGCTCAGAGCCTGGAGCCTGCTTTGGACTGACTCTGACACTCTCTCTCTCTCTCTCTCTCTCCCTCCCTGCCCCTCCCCCACTCACTCTGTCTCTCTCTCAAAATAAATAAAATTAAAAATTAAAAAAATATATATATAATGAATCAAGAAGGGATATGAACAGATATTTATATACACATGCTCATTGCAGCATTATTTACAGTAGGCAAATGGTAGAACCAACCCAAGCATCCATCAGCAGAAGAATAGATAAACAAAATGTGGTCTCCATACAATGAAATATTATTCAGCCTTAAAAAGAAAGACTGCTGTCAGCACGGAGCCCGACGTGGGGCTCAATCCCATGAACTGTGAGATCACAATTGAAAGCAAGAGTCAGCTGCTCAGCTGACTTAGCCACCCAGCCGCCCCAAAAGAAAGAAATTCTTATATGTGCTTCGACATGAATGAACCTTGAGAACATTATGCTGAGTGAAATAAGCCAGTCATAAAAGGACAAATATTATATGATTTTATTTATATGAGGCATATAGAATAGTCATAGAGACAGAAAGCAGAGGTGCTGTTACCAGGGGATGGGGTGTGTGGGGGGACATGGGGACTTCGTGTTTAACGGATACAGAGTTTTAGCCTGGGAACATGAAAGGGTAGATGGATGTACAGTAATGTGAATTTGCTTAATGCCACTGAACTGTGCATTTTATGGTGGTTAAAATGGTAAGTTGAGGGGGCCTGGGTGGCTCAGTCAGTTGGTTCAGCATCCGACTGTTTTTTTATTTTGTTTTAAATGTTTGTTTACTTTTGAGAGAGAGAGAGAGAGAGAGAGACAGAGAGAGACAGAGGTGTGAATGGGGGAGGAGCAGAGAAAGAGGGAGACCAGACTCCAAAGCAGGCTCTAGGCTTGGAGCTGTCAGCACAGAGCCCGCGGGGCTCAAACTCACAGACCGTGAGATCAGGACCTGAGCTGAAGTCAGACGCTTAACTGACTGAGCCACCCAGGCGCCCCAGCATCTGACTCTTAATTTCAGCTCAGGTCATGATCTCATAGTTCGTGAGTTTGAGCCCTACATTGGGCTCTGGGCTGACAGTGCAGAATCTGCTTGGGATTCTCTCTCTCTCTCTCTCTCTCTCTCTCTCTCTCTCTCTCCCTCCCTCCCTCCCTCCCTCCCTCTTTCTGCCCCTCCACTGCTCATTCTCTTTCTCTCAAAAATAAATAAATCTTTAAAAAATGGTAAATTTGATAGTATGTATGTTTTATGACAAAAAAAAAGACCAAGAATAATATGACAAATACCCAACAGCCTTCTACCCACTGTCAACTGAGAAATTTAAAAAATGGAGAACTTCATGTCACCTGTGTTACCTGGTCTCAATTTCATTGTGTATATTTTGAGGAGGGAATGATGACGAGTCAGAGACTTCTTTGTAGAAGAGCTTTCTTTCTGCTTTATTTTCCGTCTGCATTTGTTAGCTAAAGATAAACATACTACAACAGGTAAGAAGTGAATAAACTTATTGTCCTTTAAAATTAGTGTTTCTAGAAACTTCTAAAAAGATTTTTTTTTTATAAACTTCTTTTACCCCCTGGGCCTTCCTTAATATGGAGAAATAGTCCAGGGAAATGACACTCAACTTACCAGGACAGAAGACTAAGAGAAGATATTTTCTGGCCTTTTACTCCCTGCATGTATGTTGTAAACATTTTTTGAGGATCTGCTCTGTGTCAGGCAGTGTCGTATCAGTTACCTGTTGCCACAGTTATGCTGCGTAACAAACACCCACAAAACCTCGGTGGCCCAACAGTAAGCATTTATTGCTTTTGAGTCTGGGGCCAGCTGGAAGCTGGCTGGTGACTTTTCTGATTTTGACTGGGGTTCCTCCCGTGTCTTGAGGTCAGCTAGCCATTTGCCTTGACCTCAGCTGCACGCCTAGGGCACCGGCACTGCCTCGTGTATCTCGCATGCTCCAGCAGGCTGGCTTAAGCACGTTCACATAGCAGTGGTAGAGGCATGACCGAGAATGGAAACTTCCAAGTTCTCTTGAGGCCTGGGCTCCAGACTGGCACGCTGCCACTTCCTTTTCACTTTGTTTTCCAAAGCAAGTCCCATGGCTTGGAGAACCCTGCTCTGTCTTTAAGGGAAGCACTCTAAAGTCATGTGACAAAGGGCATGGGTACATGAGAGGTGAAGAATTAGGGCTAAATGCGGTCAGCACACCCCACCCTGTGCAGAGCGTCACAGGAGAGACACGTAGGCGGTCCTCTTAACAACCCTGAGTGGAAGGTGGCATCCTCCAAGCTTTACAGTCGGAGCAACGGAGGATCAGAGAGGTTCTGTGATGTATCCAGGCCACACTTGCAATGAGAGGTACATTTTGGGTTTATACCGAGGTTTGTCCAACCTCTTCCTCTATGCTGCCTCCGACTCCACACAGCATCTTGGATTACTGCCTCTTTCTGGAAACATCTGCCTTGCCTTTTGTGTCTGTGTATTTGCCCCCCTCACCCCCACTATACCTCTTTATTTTGCTGGCTCCTCTTCTCAAGCTTCTTAAATGTAAGCTGCTTTTATGGTTCTGTCTTTGGCATCTTCTGTTGTCTCCTCGCTCCTGGGCTCAGCCAATGCCACAAAGCACACAGGCCCCAAAGCCAACCTCTCTGGGCCACACCTCCCTCCTTGCTTCCCTCACCCCTTACGTCCACTCTCAGACACTCTGTGCTGGTTAATGGTCTCTCAGCTGTAAGTCACAGTCACCCTGGCTTAACCTGGCTCGGGTCATAAGGAAATGTCTGTGTTGCATAACAAGTCCGAGGGCAAGGCAGGGACTCTGTCTGAGTTGGCTTCATGCTGTGGTCTTCCCTGCTTACATCTAGTGGGGGAAAGGGCAGGGGCTTCTCTTCTTGGAGATGCCCTGGGCCGGTCCATCTTCCTCTCTCACTGCCACCCTGCCCGTCCCTGAACCCATCCCTGGCCCTAGCCCAGGGCTAGTGGTCTGCAGTAGAGTGGCTGACAGGGGGCGACTACTGTGTCCCCAACTGTGCCCGCAGGATCGAGCAGCACATTCTCCTGCCTTGTCCTTCCCCTTCTCCTGCTTCATCATTTGTTGTTTGTCCCTTTGGTTTTGAGGTCATTACTAAGGAACTGTTCAGGGTCGGGCTCCGGGAGAGCCTCTAGTAAACCCCAAGGAGGCTAACTCAGGTGCTGCTCATAGCAGCCTAGGATTTGAGAATCAGACCGTCCCGGGCAGCATGGGCAGGGTGAGGAGAGCACCCGTTGTGGTGGTCATAGGAGCACCTAACCCTGCCTCAAAGGCGGTCACAGATGGTGTCTGGGAGGGTGTCACATTTTTTTTCTTTAAATTTTTTTTGAGCGTTTATTTATTTTTGAAAGAGAGAGAGAGCAAGTAGGGGAGGGGCAGAGAGGGGGAGACACAGAATCCGAAGCAGGCCCCAGGCTCCAAGCTGTCAGCACAGAGCCTGAGTGGGGCTCAACCCCATGAACCGTGAGATGATGACCTGAGCCGAAGTCAGACGCTCAACCGACTGAGCCATCCAGGCGCCCCTGGGAGGGCGTCACTTCTAAGCTGACGATTCCACATTAGCGATGTCTCTCGTTCTTCCCTAAAACAAAAAAATCATCCCTGGTCTCTGATTTAGACCCTTATCACTTCTTGTAGACCAGAGATTGGCAAACCACAGCCTATGGGCCAAATCTGGTACTGCTTATTTTTATAAGTAAAGTTTTATTGGCACACAGCCACACCCTTTGGTTTATGCATTATCTGTGTGGCTGCTCTTACTTTACAATAGCAGAGTTACACAGTTGCCACAGGGACTTCGAGGCTTGCAAAGCCTAAAATATTTATTCTCTGGTTCTTTACACAACGGCTTTGCCAACCCCTGATTTAGACGGGCAGAAAAACCCAATTCCTGCCCTCCAGGAGGTTTCGTCTCGCAAGAGGAGACTTGATATAGAAAGCTTTATAATGAAGACTGTTGGGGAAAAGATATTTAAGTGCTGGAGCAAGTAGTACAGACACAAATCAGTGTCATTGGAAAAATCCATGCACATGTATTTCTCTCTTCTCCCCTTTGCTGTTCCTTTCTCTAGTCCATGAACAAATCCACATTCAGTTTTCTTGCTTCAAGATTTCTAGATTGGCATTTTCTAGATTTGCAATTTCTAAATTTACAGTTTTCGTGACTCTTAGTTCCTTGCCTCTGAGGGGGAGAGTAAAGGTGCACAGCAGTTTGGAAAATGAAAAGTCAGAGTACGAGAAACCATTTTTTAAATGCACCTTTGCCATTCTCCCATACTTAAAAGGAATGTAGGACTTGCTTAAATAAATGAGAAAAACCTTTATTTGCTTTCAACAAAGAGCTAATATATGCATTACTACCCTATTTGCTTGAAAAAAGTCTGCTCAGAAACCTTTTACAGGTAGCCTGGTCCATTTCTCTGCACTGCTCATGGGGTCCTAGAAACCTGTCCTTTTCTAGATGACACCCCTGCACAGGGGCCTTGGCATCAAAACCATTTGGAGCCCCTAGAGGAAGCCCCTCATAATGGGATTTGTTGTTCTGATGACCACAGAATTGCCCCCTCAGAAGGCAGCTTTTGTGCTATTCCGTTGTTTAGACTTCACTGCTCTTTTTTTTTTGGAAGATTTGAATTGTGCATTTTCTTTTAGACTCTTCCTAAGTTTTCTTAATTAGACTTAGTATTAAAATAATACATGGTTAGTATAAAATCTTAATAAAGGAAAATTGGGGTATAAAGAGTCACATGGGGTGCCTTAGTGGCTCAATAGTTTGAGCATCTGACTCTTGATTTTGGCCAAGGTCACGATCTTGCGATTCCTGAGATCGAACCCCTGTTGGGCTCTGTGCTGACAGTGTGGAGCCTTCTTGGGATTCTCTCTCTCCCTCTCACTCTGCCCCTCCATGTTCACACACGTGTCTGTGTGCACACCCTTTCTCTCTCTCTCAAATAAATAAATAATAAATAAATAAATAAATAAATAAATAAATGTCACATAAGCCCCCACTCCTGCCCCCATGCATACTCCCTGGAGGAGACCTGGTTCATGGTTATCTCTTCAGATCTCCACACATGCATTCAGACAAACCATAAGAATTTGCAGATATTCAACCATAAAATATCAATTTCAGATAGTATGACCTAATCCAAACACACAGTGAGACAGACATGCTAATATTTAGAAAAATACAGATGGGATCATACTATTTATGCTGTATCGTAATTAGTTATTGTTAGGTTGAAGAGAATCTTGGAAATCTTGCTGTACCAGTTCACTTAGAGCTATACCACTCTTTTTTTTTTTTTTTTTAAGTTTATTTTTATTTGTTTTTGAGAGAAAGATAGCAAGTGGGGGAAGGTAGAGAGAGAGGGAGACAGAATTCCAAGCAGGCTCCGTGTTGTCAGTGCAGAGCCTGATGTGGAGCTTGAACCCACAAACCGAGAGATCAGGACTTGAGCCAAGATCAAGAGTCAGACGCATGGGGTACCTGGGTGGCTCAGTCATTTAAGCGTCTGACTTTGGCTCAGGTCATGATCTCACTGTTTGTGAGTTCGAGCCCCCCATTGGGCTCTGTGCTGACAGCTCAGAGCCTGGAGTCTGCTTCAGGTTCTGTGTCTCCCTCTCTCTCTGCCCCTCTTCTGCTTGCGCTCTCTTGCTCTCTCTCTCTCTCTCTCTCTGTCAAAAATAAATAAACGTTAAAAAAAGAATTCAGATGCTTAACTGACTGAACTACCCAGGAGTCTCTACACAACTCTTGAATAGTCCATGTGTAGATAGACCACAACTAGACTAACAAGTCCCCTAATTAAAGGACATTTAGGATAATTCTGGTTTTTCACTCTTCTGAATAAGGTGGCAGTGAACATTTTGCATTTATCTTTGTACATTTCGTGTAAGTTATCTGAAGTATAACTTCTTAAAAGTGGCATTGCTATTTTTTCATTATTAAAAAAAAGTTTTTTTGAAGAATTGGTCGGATGCCTCCAGTCTCAGTTGGACTTGCTGACCTTGCGGTCCTTTATCCTCAAGGGATACCACAAAGATGTGACTGCAGTAGAAGTCAGGCAGCCGCTCCAGGCAAATCCTGTGCGGTTACACGTATTAGCGCAAACCTCCCTCCCTTCATGGAACATTTGCGCACTGGCTGCCCTGCAGGCACTGGGGACCCGCAGGCAAAGAGTGACAGCACAGCTGACGAGAGCTGGGAGGAAGGTGTTTATGAGGCTATGTGGGTACATGGAAGCCCAAGTGACCACTTTATCCCTGGCTGGGGGGACCTTGTAGAACCTTTTGTAACTTTACTAGCTAGCAAAGGGAGAGAAACGCAGGGCTTGGTTGGAGTGGGGACATTGAGGTGGTGGCAGGTGTCAGCCTGCAAATGAGCTGTCCTGGCCTTCGTGGAAGGGAGTGTGGCCATTGAGCTCAGCTGAGCCAAGGCGCCAGATGACAGAGCGGAGCTCTAGCCAGCCACTGACCTGGGTAATAAGAGGGCACTTGGCGAGCAGCTTCCTGAAGGCTGTGCCACACGGCTGCTCATGGATCGGGACCTGTGATGCGGCCCGATGTGCTGCTTTTGTCATGAGGTGCTGATCCAAAGCTTGTGAAACGTTCTAACAGAATGCACGTGGTGTGTCAACTGCTTTATTTTATATACGTAACTCCCCCTTTGGGTTTCTGTGCAAACCATAATCTTGAAAATAGGAGTTCTTGGTTTTTTTTCTTTTTAATTGCTGTGAAATCTATTTGTCAGTCTGCTGAAACCTATGACCTCTATTCAGAATAATGTTTGTAAATGAATAAAACAAAATCCACAGTTGCAAAGGAAACCAATTATACCGAAATACAGTCATCAAAATACTGCAAACACATAAATAATGCATATTCTATATGGATGCGTTAAATAGCAAGTTCCAGCAGTGGGTCTAGAAGCCATCATAATTTTAAAGTAAGGAAGAGTGGAAATGATATTTCACGATAACTGCAGTGACCAGGATGTGAAATGAGAATGTCTATCCACATAGTAGGGAATAAAAATCCCTGGATGCTGCCAACACCAGTGTGGTTTGTTGCCTGTATTGCATAGTGAAAAGAAAGGCCAGAGTTCAACCAGAGGATAGTAAAATTAAGGATGAAATCTTCTTCCCATCCGTATTTAGGCCCCTGAACTAACTCTGTCCATGAACCCCAGTTAAGAATCTCTGCTCTTAGATACAGAAGAAGGAATTGTGCACACACAAACCCCCTTTGCATCAAGAAAATTCATAAATACGTAGGCCTCCCCTGTCTTGGTTCTGATGGAGATGAGAAGGGAAAAAAGTCAAAATTAGAAAAAAATCATTTTGACTAGCTGCAGTAAAGATCTTTCCTCTTCTGCCTCAAGAGAGAAATGTGGAATTTTCTGTCATTCTGTAAATTTCCCAGGACAATGGCTGTTTTGAGGACCGATTTTAAAAACTGGGAAACTCTAGATTTGTTTGTGGTAGGTATTTTCCCCAGAGAATCCTCTAAGCATAGGCGAGGGAGGTGGCCCCCAGATGAGGGTCTCTCAGATTTTCTAGACCTTTGTCACAGTTCCTAAGTAGGCGTGTGCTCATGCGCACTCCCCCTCCCTGCACTTGTTCCCTCCCTCACTCCTCCCCTTCGCTGTAAAAGTTAGGGGTCTGATCTCTTCATCAGCAGCAAAGTTTGAGAATGCCTTTAAAAATAGATGCGTTAGAGGGAGTGTGTTGGATCGAAGGGAGAAATCTTGTTTATGCTCAACAAATAACTTATATTTAGAACCTTCCTTCAGTTTTCCCTTTGAAAATCTGTATTCTCATTTCACTTGAATGACTCTGCATGGAGCATTTAAAAGTAGATCAAACAAAACTCTATAAATATGTTGAGTTCTTTTGGGCATTTTGCCAGAATAAGCCTTGCTAAAGTGGAGAAAAGCAGTGTGCTTTATGTATCAGATTTTCTCCTCTGAACGTCCAGACTCCCTTCCCCCAGAGAAAGGCGTCCTGAACTGGGGAACTCAGGCCAGGGACGCTTGGGGAAGTGTCGCCCTGGTACGGTCTGCTGTGGGTTGTTTAGATTAAAGAACATCCTGAAAGGCCAAAACCACCCCCTGGGACTGGCCTAGGGAAAGGGGAAGACCCGGAGACTGCTTAGCCACATCACTGACCGTGGTTTTCAGTATGGTTTCTTTATCTTGCTCTGACGGGGAGGGAAGGCCGGCAAAAAGAAAATTAGTTGAACTGGCATAAATCATTCACAAAGGTGCCTTTTAACACATTAATGAATGGTAAGACAAGTGGAAAAAAGGGAGGGTGTCAGGTGACAGCGAACCCTTCTGCGAAGTAGGTCTGTCCCCATTGTTCTGATTTGAGACTTGAGAAAACGGAGGCGAAGGGCCACTCAGTGGCAAAGAGCATGAGGTAGTCGTAGTGCTGGTTATCCACTAGGTTATCTGTCGTTCCTGTGTCGTGAGTGAGCAGGCTCAGAAGATGGACACAGCCCCCCCCCCCTTTCCCCCTCACCCCTCCCAGCCCCTGCCGCCGGGAGGGAGATGGCTACGCTGTGTGGTCTGTGCACTCAGGCCAGGGAAAACGACCTTGGATCCATAACTGATAGGATATGGTGGCGGCTCTGATCAGAGTAATAACTAGTCTGGGCTCCAGGTGTGGAGCTGTTTCTCCGGGCTCACACCTCCCATTGTCGTCAGGGACCAGCCGCAACCGGTTCAGAGCCCCCTTGATATTCAGCCCGTGGCAGCCACCTTTCTGCCTGATCCAGTGGCTTGGAGAATAGGAACTAACTTTGCTCTTAATGTCATCAAAGCATAATCGGAAGAATTAAGTTTCATAAAGCATGATAATTATTTTAACAGGTGACCGTGATGATTTTTAAAAATTACTACAGTGTATTACCACATGCTCTCTGGAAAAACAAATTGACGTGCAGAAACATTTACATGAGTCTGTCTTCACACTCTGCTAATGCCCCTTTCCAAAAATACTACCGTTAATTTGGGGCATACCCTTCTATACCCTTTTCTATCCTTGCACAAGCGTGTTCTTGTACATACACACCCTTTATTTCACTCATTAAATTGTATTAGGCCCTCACATGTTAACTGAATGTTGAATGAATCCATTTATTCATTAATAAACATTTCTTGAGCACATACTCTATGACTAGGCTCTGGGTGATAAGAGTAAATTTTGGAGTCTAGGGTGGAGGTTATAGAGGGAAGAAGGGAGTGTAGTGTGTATGTGTTTACAATGTCGGGAGTATATTTCACATATTAATGTATTATGGACGCCTTTTACATGTCAGTACACATGGAACCGCTTGCTTGATTTAAAAGGCCGCTCAGATCCTTGCGTGGCCTGGATATACCATGTGGCCGTTCCCTCTCAGCGGACATTCAGGGTGTTTCCTGTACAGATCTCTGTGCACATATTCATTTACCATTAGATACAATGCTGCCCTGAACCTGCTTATGCAGATATCCCTCCCTATTTAAGTATTTTCTGTCTTTTAATGGGACTACATTTAAAATCCAACATACATAATCTCTCGCTCAGGTAAATCCCTGCTCTGCTATCTGGTGTGGATGATTGACAGTGGATCATAAACGCGAGTATATCATGCATTGTTTAATATCACAGATGCTTCAGACTACGATGTTAGTGGAGAATGAGGCCCTTTTGACCCCATGGCAAGACGATGGGCCACCATCTTTCTGTCCTTATAGCTGCAAAAATTCAAGGTGGCATTGGCTTTTTGAAAAATTGTGGTGAAATACAATGTAAAATTTACCATCTTAGCCATTTTGGCATTGGCTTTTAAAAAAGCACACGTTGAGGCGTGCCCAGTTTAACACCAGGTTGAGGCTTTAACTGTTTACTTCTACCCTTTCTGTCCTTCTCTAGGACCCCTCTGACTGTCTACAAAATTTTTGTTCACAAAACAGTGACCCACAGACAGAATGTGGAATAGGTACTCATTAGTTCATTCATCCATCGATCCATCAAGAATGGATTGAGTGTCTGCTCTCACAGGCACTGAGCTAGGTGCTGGGATCAAAGACCGGTGAAAGAGGGTCATTGGCCCCCAAAGGGGGCAGCAGAAACACATCAACTGATGATGATACTGTTGTTCAGGTTTTCATCATGTTTTTCAGACTTTCTCTGTCTTTCATTGTCTTCTTTTGGGCTGTCTGCCTGCTTCTAGGCTCCCTCCCCCAAGCCATCCTGCGCACCTCTGACACCAGCCACTTCTCCCTACATCACTGTCCTCACCACATCTTGTTGTCATTTCTCTGTCCAGAAACCTCCTCTGGTCAAGTCCTCATCCTTAACTCATCATCCAGAGTACCCTGGAAATGCACACCTAATCTGCCTTCCTGGTATTATCTTGGGTTGGTGGAAGAAAAGAGCTGCAGACCACAACTTATTTAACTCATGTGCCTCCTACAAGTTATCCAGCCTTTCTGTGCCCATTCAGAAAGATGGGGCCAGCATCCCTAAGCTCACAGGGTTGGTGCAAGAACTTAAGCGAAGGCATGTGACATGCATAGCCCGGTTCTTGGCACATAGTGGACACCTAATCAGTATTTGTCTCCTTCGTCTCCAACAAGACCCCGTTGATTTTCCTTATGTGACTTTTGACTTTACCTACCTCCCTTCCCATCCCCCATGGCTTAGAGGCCATAATAAATGGCTCCCTACTGAATCTACATTTTTCTCCTGTATTCTGGTAGGACTTGGGAGCAAATGAGCACTGGCATAATTATAACCTCTTTTCAGATGAACCTTCCCTTTTTGAAGTAGCAGGCACATGGATTTACTGTTTTCTGCCGTGCAACGATATTGATTATATAGCCCTAAGAGAATCAAGGAGGCTCATCTCCAGGGACCAAACAGTGCTGGTTAATTAAATACCATACGTTTCCGCTGTAATGGTCCAGCCACAGCCAGAGGGTTTGGCGAGAAAGACCCACTAGTTCCTCATTTTTCTGGCATGCCATCAACCTCTGAAGTGTCCTCCTCTTCCTCTGAGTTATGTTACATTGAAACAGGATGAGGAGTAGGAATGTTCCCAGCAAAGGGTATGATGCTGGGTCCAGCAAGATCAGCCATTTAACTGTCTCTCTTTCCTTGCATGCCAAATCCACTGGATGTTTCAAGGAAAAGGGATGATTCTCCACATGTATTTTGTTTACTTGGTATTGTCTTTCCATCTTGAAATAGGAAACCTGGCCCCTTGCATAAATTGAGGTTTCTGACTCAAGAATAGCCTCTTCAGGAATCTGGAATCTGCTCACTAACTTGGGGAGTTGCTGCACCCCCAGCACTAGTGGCTCATGAATCATAGCAGAGAGTGCCATCTTTCCCATCCCCCAGTCTCCCAGGAGCACACTTCCAGAGCTAGAGGCTGTTGGGTGCAACTTTTCCAAAGTTCTGTGAAATAAAAATCACAGCGTGGCAGCATTCACCTGGGTTATGTGTTAGGCTAATATTGCCAGATGAGATTGGTTTTTCTCCCTTTTGGGAAAAGAAGCTGCATGTTAGAACCTGTATAGCATGGTCCTGGAAAATCCCATGTCTTTTTGGACAGCTGATCTGTCTGGATGTCTCTCGATCCTGTTTGTTAGACTCACCTGAGGAGCTCTTAAAATACAGATGCCCAGGCTGCATCCCAGACCATTGATAAAGGGTGGGGTCTGGTCATCTGTATTTTTTCCTCTCCGCCCTCAAATTTTTATTTAGAAAAATTTCAACTGTACAGAAAAGTTGTAACAGTATTACAGTGAACACCTATGTTAGCAATTTGCCACATTTGTTTTTTTCTCTCTATGTGTGTATGTATATGTATATGTATTGTATACGTATACACACATACACACACACTCCTTTTCTCCTTAAACAATTTGAAAGGAAGTGACAGATACCAGGACACGTCATCCCTGAATACTGTGGAATAAGGCCATTCTCCTATGTAACTACAATAGGATGAACAGACACACTCCGGAAATGGAACATCAATATAATGCTATTATCTAGTATTAGTCCATATTCAGATTTCCCCAGTTCTCCTAATAATGCCCTTTATAACCTTTTTAAGAGAATCGAATGCAATTAAGGATTGCATTATATTTAGTTGTTGTATCTCTTTACTGTTTTTAAATCTAAAAGTTCCCTAGCCTTTTAAAAATTGTATGTGATAGTGACTTAAAAATATTTTTAATTTTTTAAAGTTTATTTATTTTGAGAGAGAGAGAGAGGATGAGTGGGGAGGGGGAGGGAGGGAGAGAAAATCCCAAACAGGCTCCACTCTGTCAGCGCAGAGCCCCATGTGGGGCTCAAACTCACAAACCATGAGATCATGACATGGGCCGAAATCAGGAGTCAGACACTCAACCAACTGAGCCACCCAGGTGCCCCTTAAAAAAGACTTTTTAAAAAATCATGTCAGTTTCTGTAGACTGTCCATCGGTTTGGATTTGCATGATTGTTTTCTCACGGTCAGATTTAGGGGAAATGTTTGGGGTGGAAGCATTCTGTAGGTGATGTTAAGTCCTTCTCTGCATGCCACATAAAGAGTCCCATTATTGGCGATGTGAACTTTAAGGCTGTGTCTGTCCAGTTTCTCCATTCTAAGAAGACCGTTTTCCTTTCATAATTAATAAATAATCTGTGGGGAGATACTCTGAGACTCTTTACAAATCCTAATCTCCAACAAGCTTTCACCCAGTGGTTTTAGCAACCATTGATGCTGGCCAGAATCATTGGTTGCTATGATGGTTATAAAATGGTGATTGTCTATTTCTATCATTTCTGTATTTATCAGCTGACATTCTTTTTCTAAAGGAGAACTTTCCCTTCTTGCCCCGTACCTATCTATCAAATCTTACCCATTCACCTAGCTAGGTAGCTGGCAACCTAGCTACCTCTTGAACTTATCAGTCTGGGCTCATGAATAATTTTGGAAGTGAACGAATCATTATACAACCTTCAGTACCTGCTGGAACTGTCCCCCGCTGGGCCAGTGGAGGCCCCATCAAGCTGCTCTCTGTGTCCTCTTGAGATGACCCTTCCAGTGTTTGAGCACTTCATGGTGTTAGCGTTCGTGGCTGCTCCGTTCTCACTTTGTATTTGCTTTGCCCCAGCCTCGGGAAAAGCTGTTATTCTATGGAGACCTAGTTCCTCAAGGACTGCTGTTTAGAGTGCAGAAAGCTCCCCAGGTGATTTCAATATGCAGCCAAGACTGAGAACCGCTGGTTGGAGTCCTCTAAAGGGAGATCACCTGTTCCCACAAGGTGTTTTCTCCTAGTCACCCGCTGTCACCCGTTGTCACCTGTAATTAGTGGCACTGATTTGTTGTTGAGGTTTAGATTTTTGTGGGTAGTGTCACATGGTGAGTCAGGTTTAAATGCAGGTCCCTGACCCCAACTGCCCAGAGAGTACAGTTCCATAGATCTTTTCTGCATTTCAACCTTCTGACATAGGTAGGTGGTCCCCAGGCCACATCTGGAGAAAATGCCAGAAGTAACTAACCCTGGAAACAAAATCGGGGGCTTTTTCTAATTTGCTCTTTGACCTTTATCAATGTTTTTTCTCTTGCAGTATGATCTCAGGATACTGCCATGTTCCCTAGGCATGCGGTGAGGATCCATTTGATTAATTCAGTGGGTTCCTTGAAAATCTCAAATGATTTCGACCCTTGTGGTTGCACTGGTGTTCTGTCAAAGGGGATATGAGATGTAAAAAAAAAAAAGACTGTGTGGGTGTTGAAAGTTTTTAGTTGATCCAAAGAATTTTTTCAACCACTACATTATTTGTTGTTAGATTTTTGTGGTCATTGAATGAATTGGCCTAGTAAAGTTTTCACATGTTGTAAGACCCTGGAAGGCTCTAAAATATAGATGAGTGTGCTGTCTGTACGTGGGTCATGGCACCCTTCTTTAGTTTCTGCTATGTCCTGTTTAGAGAGTGAGTGTACTTCATTTCCTCCCTTTCCAACCAGTTTTATTTCGTTAAAATATCCGGCAGCTATATCCTCAGTATCCAGCAGCTGTAAGGAAATGCTCCCCATCTGTGGCTTTTCACTTCCTGGTTTCACATTTTAACCATGTCCCACATTGGCCCGGCGAGTCCTTTCTGCAGTCTCAAGACCCATAAGTGAGCATTCTTAAGAACAGTCAGACACGGGAGGTGGTGTCTCTGGAGTTGCATCCGCTCGTGAGCTGTAAGACCTCGGGTAGAACACGCAATCTCTGTGTTTCCTTGTTTGTGAGAAGGGGGTTCATTGTGAGAATTAAGTGGGGTAATACATACACAGTACTTAGCAGTGTCTGGCACACAATAAGTGCTCAATAAATGCTAGCTGTTACCATTTTATTAAACAAAGCTGACCATGGATGTAAGGTCACGGATGAATGGGGCCGAGTGAGGGAGACTGAGTGTGCCTGCCTTGCCCTCCATGTGCCAATATTTCTACATATGAGTGCATGGTCATGCGTGTGTATTTCGTGGCCATCGTGCAGTATGACAATAAAGGAGAGACATATCAAGTATCCCCTGTGAAGTCTGCCTTATCTATACATTTTTTGGTAAGCCACGTGCACATATACATTTGCACATGTGTCCGTAAAACTTGTGTTTGTTACTTCTTGCAATTACATGTAAGGAGTTAAATGGTCCGGCCTAGAAAACGCACACAGTGACAAAGGATGGTGGCAATGGCCCCAATGTGAAGGAGGAAGAGCCTGTGTTCTCTCCTCTTTCTAGTTGTTCTAATACAGATTTGTCTTGTTGGCCGTGATCAGCAAATAGATGTAAATTTCTCTCATGACTCAGTGTATCCCATAGAAAAAAAAGCCCATTGTAATGTGTTAAAACTTGAGTTCACGTGAACTGGGCCATGGGTGTGAACAGCTCAAACTAAGGGATCCTAAACCACAGCCTTGGGCAAGTCATACTCGTTTTTCTGCAGTTTATACCGGCTATTGAAACGAGATGATGTTGTTGTTGACATACCTTCTCAAGGAAGGTCAAGATGGACCAGTAAACATCAGTGAAATGCCAGGAGAGGAAGAAATGGCAAATGACATCCTTAAACTCCCTTAAGTTTTGGATGGACAGAGGCGACTGAAATGCAGTGTCTCCCATTGTCAGACACCCACCTCATTTTTTTCCTAATGTTTATTTATTTTTGAGACAGAGTGTGAGCAGGGGAGGGGCAGAGAGAGAGGGAGACACAGAATCCAAAGCAGGCTCCAGGCTCTGAGCTGTCAGCACAGAGCCCAACGCGGGGCTCGAACTCACGCACCGTGAGATCGTGACCTGAGCCAAAGTCGGACGCTCAACTGACCGAGCCACCCAGGCACCCCTGTCAGACACCCACCTGAAACTGGACTTTAGGTTGGGTAGACCTGGTAACAGTGATGTGCAGAAGTTGAGACCTGGAAGAGCAGCAGTCCAGGAATTTGGGTACAAACTTCAGGCTGTGTTGGACAGTATTGCAGGAAGCAGTTAAGTACAGAATTGCCAAGAATTTGGGACAAGATATGAACAGAATTGGTTCATCCAGCATTGGAGGCGAGCTCTGAACTCAGACCAAGGAAATACTGCCACTCACTAGCTTGGTGTCTGTGGGTAAGTCATTGAGCCCCAGTTTTCTCATTTGCAAAGTGGTTGCTCATTCTGGCTCCTTTCTTTTTCTTTGCAAGCCATGTGGTTGGCAGGATGAGATATGGTGCTGGATACCAGAAGTGCTTTAGAAAAGATTGCCTGCTATCCCAGTGCCAGAGGGAAAAACTGTTACTGCCTGGGGTAAGGTCGGGTGGCCTTTACCATCCGCACCCTCTGGATATCTCTCTGTGACTCGCTTTTCTTGGTCCTGTATGTTGGCATTGTGTTTTATAGGACTTTATGCCACCAATTAAATAAACTTCTTAGAGGCTTTTAGGAAATGTCGATTAGCCTGGCAGACAGAAACTAGGAAATGTGTCATTCTTCCTGATACCAGACAGGGCTTTATGGAAGTCTGATGCAGAGATTTGGTTCAAGAGAAATCTGATTATTCTGTTCCAGGTCTGTTCTGAGTCTGCAGTGTCAGTCTGTTGTTAAAGAATACATCACTCTCTCTTCCGCCATTTGCGCACTACTGGGCTAGATGCTACTTTTTACAGAGGGTTTTGTGAATATATGAACCTGCATATAACTGTGTTTACCATTTCAGCTAACACTGGGTCTTCAGATGTTATTTTCAAGTCACTTTGGTGAGGGCTGGTAACTTCTGTGCTTATAAATGTTGGGTTGTAGATATTTGTCATGTTTACTTGTTCTGTGTTCAGATTTGTATCTGCAGAGTTTGCTTTTGATATAACATCAAGCGAATAAAGGTCTTAAAGATTTATAGTAGAACTTCATCTTCAGAGGTGTATGTGGGGGCAAGAGAGTCCCAGGGAGTAGGAGATGGGTGCCAAGACCGCCTCGTCTTCTAGACCTCCTCAGATAGGATGAGGGATCTGTACCCTTCACAACAGAGAGCGCTGGAGTTGCCTTCCATCACTTTGGACGCCACGAAATTGTGGTAGAGTTCTTTGCCCTGCAGACCCACTCTTCCTGACTCCCCACAGGGAGAAGCCATGCTCCACGGGAGAGCCAGGCCCTCCATGGGTGGCCCTGTGCCACCTGCCAACAGTGCAGCCAGCGCCTGGCAGTTGGCCTGAGAGCTCTGCGTTTGTCCTCGTCAGGACCAGGGGGCTGGGGGTTCTGCGCCAAGGGGTGGAGTGTATTTGTGCAGTCGCCAGAGACGTGATTAGACAAGGTATCGATTCCGAACTCCTGCCCCCTTCCTTCTGTTCGACTCTGTTCTTCCTTAGGGAGGTTCGGGCAGAGAAAAATAGAACAGAGAGAACTAGGCCACTGGCTTTTGAAAAATATTGATCTGTGAGCGCATGAGATGTAGCCCAGACCTTCCCCTTTGTGTGATGTCATGCTGCACGGGGGCCTTAATGTGGCCTGTGATCACTCCTGCAGGGATTTGCTTTCTTAGGGAAAAGACTAGAAAAGGAAAAGAGTCACTGTAGGCAGTATCCAAAAATAATGTCAGCGTTTCTAAATGTGTTGGCTTGAAGTCGGTGATCCCTTTGGTTTTCTAGGCCATGCGGTGGCAGGAGGGAGCACTGTGAGATGGTCAGCCTTGAGCAACAAACTTCTGAGCAGTGCTGGTCCCAGTCCTTCTCTTCGGTCCACCTCTCCCCAGCTTGGGCCTCCACTGCTGTCTGTCTGTCTGTCTGTCTCCCCACACCCCACCCCCATTACACATACCACATGCATGTTCTTTCTGCCCGCAGTGCATGTCTGTGGTGTGGACACTTGCATTTGTACTTGAACCAGCTCTGAGCCAGGGCCTCCCAGTTGGGCCGCTCTGCGTGAGTGAGATGCTGTACCCTTGAGTGTCCTCCGGTCAAGTGAAGTGTGGTCCTGGCTTTTATCTTGATTTGCCTGGGTTGGCTCTGTGTAAGCAGCCAGGCCTCCTGCTAATGGGTCCCCTGGGACAGAGGGAAGAGGACAGAAGTGGATTTGTTGAACCCCTCTGGGGCATTTGAAATGGCACCAAGAGCAGGCTGAAATCTAATCAGCCTTTGCTTATCAGGCCTGAGTTCCACCACATTGAAAGGGTGATGATTAGTAAGAAAAAGGCCAGGATGCTTTATCTTTTCCTTTGCACACTGGGAAAAATTTCCTCTGCCTTGCTAGCATTAGAAGCAGACCATTCTTTTTACTCTACCACGTCACATCAGCTTTCATTAAAAATCAACGGCAGCAGATACAAAGCCCCACCCACAGAAACGCGTTTAAGGCAACACTGTGCGCCAGCGCTTCGGGGCTGGGGTCTTTGCCTTCTGCACCAGCGGATCGGTTTCTCATCTCCATGCCTTTCGACCCAGCAGCTTTTAAAAGACCAAGAAGCATTGCTCTGCTTTCTACTGCCTCTCTCTGAGACCAGGGCTGCCGGGCGGGCCTCTAGCCATGTCCCAGAGAGCGTATTTGAGACAAGTCAGCTTAATTGCCTGCATGCCTAGGAAGCCTCTCTTTAAAATCCAATTTCGAGACAAGAGCTGTATCTAAATATCTTGCTTTTCCCGTTCAGGCGAGCGACGGAGGCGCCGCTGCCAGGTGGCATTCAGCTACCTGCCCCAGAACGATGACGAGCTCGAGCTGAAAGTGGGCGACATCATAGAGGTAGTAGGAGAGGTGAGTGTGCCACGCAGGGGGAGGGGGGGTGGGTGGCCTCAGGTGGGCTGTCAGAACCCACCCCCGGTTGGCCTTGCTGTGGCGGATGTTAGAGCTTAAGGAGACCTTCGACATTATCTAGTCGAGTCTCTTCTCAGAGGAAATGGGTTCCCAGAGAGGAACGCCACCAAGCCCATTAGGAGCAGGTGTGGGCCGTTGGAAATTACTGTCTTTGTCACACAGGCTGAGTACTTCTGAGGTCCCAGCCCGCTGCCTGGCTTTTCTCCCCCCCTTCAATGGCTAGGAGACTCCTGCCATCCAGAGTGACCCTGAGCCATCTCTAGAGGGTGAATTCAGTCTTCGTGGTGGGGCACACTGTGGATTCACAGGGAAAGAAAAGCGACATTTATCGAAGACCTAGTATAAGACAGATGTGACAAGGTTCTTTGCACGTTGGCCCATTGGTGGCCCATCACAAGCACCTCATTTTGTAGATGAGAAGAGACTCGAAAGACCCTAGAGGAGTCAGGGCCGAGTGTTAAAGCCAGGTCCACGTGGCTGGAGACCCTAGTTCTTTCCCCTGCACCACGTTCCCCTAGTCCTCCTTGGTCCTGGCTGCTCAGAGCCAGCCCTGCTGGCGAAGTGCCCTGCCACACACTGGCACAGGCGTCTTAGACCCAACCCCTCCGTCCTGGGTGTTCGTGGATTTCAGACTTACAGTGTCATCATTCATTCTGATTCAACACATGTACCTGTATATAGAAATGCACTTCTCTGAGAGCCTTGGTTTCCTGAGTACCATTCAACCTTACAGAACCCCATGATTTACAAAAAAAAAAAAAAAAAAAAAGGAAGCTAGAAGTCAAGGAGGAGATTAAGTGAACTGTGGCATGGGTCCAAGTAGCAGGGCTGATGCTAGCCACCACATTCCCTGTTCATACAAACATAAAATAAGCATGCGTCAAAGCTTTATGTAACTCATTAATGAGGGGATCTGCAAGATGGTATGGTTGGCTCAGAGAGAATTGTGGAAGACGAAAGTATTTATAATGACTTGAAAGAGAAAATACTTGATTAAGGTTGCTAAGTTGGATGCAAAACTACATCGTGTCCCCACGGGGCAGTAAACTATACCCTTTGAGGTTATCTTTTCTAGGGGATAAGGCACTTGTATCTCTGGCAGTCAAGATTTATTTTCATTGCTATCTGAACAGAATCATTCTCATCACTTTTGCTTTTCTGCCAGTTTACACCCGCACTAACAGAATCATAAATAGTAAATAGGGCATCAAACAAAGATACCTGTCTCTAGAGAATCAGTTACCGGGACTCCCAGTATGGCACCTGGAGGACACAAAGTAAGCACGTGTGCCTATCTCCCACTTTCTGGAGAATTTGTATTCATGTGTCATTCGTTCACCATTTTGTATCCCTGTTGCCAAGTTGGGCACATGGGAGCCGTTTGTTGAAAGATGAATGAGCAAAATAGGAAGGGGCCACAGAGGAGAAGGTTTATGCCAATGGTGAAAGGGACACATTCCTTTTTCCTTTTTTTTTAATGTTTATTTTTGAGAGAGAGAGGGAGAGCGGGGGAGGAGCAGAGAGACGGGGAGACTGAGGATTGGAAGCAGGCTCTGGGCTGACAGCAGAGAGCCTGGCGTGGGGCTCAGACTCACCCACTTTGAAATCATGACCTGAGCCAAAGTCAGATGCTTAACTGACTGAGCCACCCGGGCTCCCCAAGGGATACATTTCTTAAGACCAAACCCATGGAAGAAATTCCAAGAGAAATAACGAACAGTGTGACTAATTAAAAAAAAAAGAATTAAAATTTTGGTATAATTTGCAGCGAGTTTAGCTAAAAAAAAAAAAAACAACAGACAAAACATTTTGCAAGAAATGATCATAAAAAGTTATTATATATATCATATATGAAAATATATTAAGAAAGTACTGTAACAATGATAAGTGGTAGATAATTGTGTCATAGACCCAAAGCCCACAAGGGGAAAGAAAACTCTTTACCATGAGAAACTGTTCCACACTGCTATTAATGAAATAAATGCAAATTAAGACAATAATGGGTTCCTGCTTTTGAGAATCTCGAGAAAATACTTAGCGGTAAGACTGTGGCTAATACTGAGAAGTGGTGACTTTGTGCATATTTCTGATCCTAATATGAAGCTATTTAGCAAGGTATGGCAAGAGCTGTTAAAATCTGAATTAACAACCTTTGAGCCAGTAATCTCACTCCCGGGAATTTATCCAAAGAAAATGGTTAACAGAAAAAAAAATATGTGAAACGCATAATTGCTTGTGATAATGAAAAATAATCAAGAGAGGGAATAGTTATGTGAATTAAGTGATATTATCCAGCTAGAAGATTGTGAAGACATTGATTGAGATGGTAAACCCAAGAGGCCTTTAAATCTTTATTTATTACAATACTGTGTTGTGATTTTCTGTTAAATTCTGCTAACCTGAGAGCTTTTCAACAGCAGGGATCTGGTTTTGATCGATCTTTCTATACATGGTACCTGGAATAGTGCCTGAAACCTGATATGTACTTTAATAAATGCTTGCTGAATAAGTAAATGGAAGTATGAAAAGATTCTTTTACAAAATAAATGAATAGATCAGGACACAAACTTGAATACACTAGGACACAGCTGTGTAAAATACATCTCCATGCATGTGATCAAAGACTGAAAGGGAACAATAATTGAAAATGCTTGTGGGGGTGCTGGGTGGCTCAGTGGGTTGAGCGTCTGACTTCAGTTCAGGTCATGATCTCGCAGTGAGTGAGTTCGAGCCCCGAGTCGGGCTTTGTACTGACAGCTCAGAGCCTGGAGCCTGCTTCAGATTCTGTGTGTGTGTCTCTCTCTTTCTGCCCCTCCCCTGATCGTGCTCTGTCTCTCTCTGTCTGTCAAAAATGAATAAATGTTAAAAAAAATTTTTTTTAAAGACTGTTAGTTAAAAAAATGCTTGTGTCACAGAAGATGGTTTGTTCTTTAGTGTTGCAATAATGTTTTAAGAAATACAAATCAAGATAAGGAGAATCATTAACAGCTTTCTGGGAAGTCGTGCCCACCCTCACCTGCCTGTTGGCTGTAGGGAAGGCAGGTGCGGATCGCTGAAGGAGAGGAGAGATTGCAGGTGTTCCTCTTCTCGCCTAGATGACACAGGGTGCCCTTCGCACCTTCGGTGCTAGTCTCCTGTTCACTCACTGCCCTTTCATTGCTCAGCTTCATGAAGGGCTTGCTGCAAATCGGAAAAAGGAAAAATATGTAGCCTATGATAGTTATGTAAAACAAAATGTAAAGGTTGGCCTTTTAAACCATATTTTATTTTTTATTAAACAAATTTTTAATGTTTATTTTTGAGAGACAGAGAAAGAGCGTGAGTGGGGAGGGGCAGAGAGAGAGGGAGACACAGAATCCTAAGCAGGCTCTGGGCTCCGAGCTGGCAGCACAGACCCCGATGTGGGGCTCAAACCCATGAACCGTGAGATCATGATCTGAGCTGAAGTCAGATGCACAACCCACTGAGCCACCTAGGTACCCCTATTTTTTACTTTTTTAAAATTAGTTTATTACTTTTTTTTAGAGAGAGAGAGAGGGCATGAGCTGGGGGAGGAGGGACAGAGGGAGAGCGAGCGAGAGAGTGAGTGAGAGAGAGAGAGAGAGAGAGAGAGAGAGAACCCCAAGCAGCCTCCACAGTCAGCATGGAGTCTGACATGGGGCTTGATCCCACAACCCTGGGATCATGACCTGAGCCAAAATCAAGAGTCAGACACTCAACTGACTGAACCACCCATGCATCCCTAGACCATATTTAAAAAATTATATGATCAAAAATTAAATTCCCCATTATTCCATTTTACTTGTAATATCGCAGATTTTTGGCCCTTGTCACTGTATAATATAAACTATGCCTTTTTATAATGGATGTATAAATGTCAGTGGGTAGTTACTCTCTCATTCTACTGAAAACTAAAGATAAACATCCCAAATAAATAAAAGCTCTTCACTGACAGGAACAGATTGAGGTAGGGCCCTAGTATTAGCTTTGCAATACTATAGAATCAATCCCTTCATCAGTAAAAATAGAACATGATGTCGTGTATGTGCATATAAATATGTTATATTCTTATTGATTGATTGATTCTACAGTATTGCAAAGCTATACACACACACACACACACACACACACACACACACACACACACAAATGCACACACACCCTCTTACCCCAAAGGAAAAAGAAAAAACCAAGACAACTCAGATCTTGTTTTTGGAGGTAGGGACTGCTGGGGTTTTTTTTAAATGTTTTATTTATTTTTGAGAGAGAGAGAGAGAGAGAGCAAGCAGGTGAGGGGCAGAGAGAAAAAGGGACAGAGGATCCAAAGCAGGCTCCGTGCTGACAGCAGTGAGCCTGATGCAGGGCTTGAACCCACAAACTGTGAGATCATGACCTGAGCTGAAGTCAGGCTCAACCGACTGAGCCACCCAGGCATCCCTGGACTGGTTTTTTGAAAAAGGTTGAATCAAGTAGAGAATCTTAAAACATGATATTTTATAGATATAAATTAAATTAGATATATATCTTATTAACAATTAATTTGATTAAGGTAAGTAATATATATCTTATATAATTTTACCTTAAAATAAAAAAAAATGTGCATTCATTTCCATTTGTCACCTGGCTCATAGGGCCAAGGTGTTTTCCTTAAATATGGGTTTGCTGGTTTGAGTTCTAGCCTGTCTGCATCCATAGTGCATCCTCATGATTTCCTTCTTTTATTTTTAAATAGATTGACAACACTCCTACTAACATTCTACAGCCCACTGCCCCCACTCTCTTCTAGTTATCTCGTCCACACCTGATTTGGCAGTTTGGTTTTTTTTTAATTTTCAGATTGTTTGCCTTTATCCCTGTCACCACTCACTTTCTCTTCACACTTAGGTATTTTTGAGCATTGTGACTGGTGGGCTAGCAATCAGCACAACGGGCTTAGGCAGGTGGGTAGACACAGCCTGACCCTCCTCTGGCAGGAGTTGACTGCCAGCCCGGAATGCTCAGCCTGGACGGAGTGGGGGAAGCAGGGTTGTCCGGGCTGAGTGCACCTGGCAGAGTCACCTTGCTCCAGAGAGCACTTAACATGCCTCTGCCTCCTGGCTAGACTTTGGTTCTGCTCTCGTCATTAGATCCATCTCTGCGAACCTAAAAGGACCTGGGCTTCCAGTTCGAAAGGGAAAAGAGCAGACTGAGTTCTTGGGTATAGATATTTTTGAGGAAATCACTGTAAATGCACACTTGCGTCATTTTTGTCCAGAGTGGAGGGGACTAATAAATACAGGTGAAATCCTAAGACCAGAGATGGCATATAGACAAGCTCTTCAGGAGAAATGGCATTTGAGGTCTCTGGGGTTTCAAACCTGGCTTGTTGGCCTTTTTTTTTTTTTTTTTTTAAAGTGCATTGAAGCCTCTTTGTTTTCCTGTCTATGTCATCTAGAGCCTGGGAAAGGAGCCACTTTTCCTCTTGGGTTGGATGAACTTGGTCTCAACCAGTCTCTCTCTCAGCGATACTTGGTTTGGTTTGTTCCTTGTGGTTTGTTTTTGAGGTATTTTTCACTGGTCCCTAGTTAAGCTCCCTGGAGACCAATGGCTTCAATTTCAGATTAAAAATCCCCAACCTGGCCTTATCGTTTGCAAAGATGCTAACTTGGACTTGCAAGAAACTTAGGCATTTTTTTTAATCTGAGAGAGAGAGAGAGAGAGAGAGAGAGAGAGAGAGAGAGAGAGAGAGAGAGAGCGCTAGCCTCTCAAGCAGGTTCCATGCTCAGCCCCAGCCCGACGCTTGATCCCACAACCCTGGGATCATGACCTGAGCTGAAATTAAGAGTCGGGAGCTCAACGGACTGAGTGACCCAGGTGCCCCAAACTTAGGCATCTTCTTGCACCCACAGCTGAGGTTGCTTCTCTCAGCTAGCGTTAAACAGGCTGTTCAAATTCTTCAGAACTTTGTAAATCAGACAACCTTTGTGGGTATGGATGGGCATTTATGATAGTGTGAATTATAAGAAGAAATATGTATATCTGGCCTTTCATTTCTGTCACAGAGCCCCTAACACTCTTGACATTTCCTAAAAGAGTGATAAAGGTGTCTTTTGTTATGTTAATGAAGTAACTTTTGAAAGACCTAAGCACTGGGGCTGGCTGCCAGTGGAGCCAATGTGTGTGATGAGAAGGTTGCAACTCTCAGTCCCACCCACTGACCTTGGGGAAGGGAGAGGAGCTGGAGGTTGAATCCCTTGCCTGTGGCCGGTGAATTAATCAACCATGCGTGTGTAATGAAGCCTCCAAAAAACCCGCAAAGGACAGATTCAGAGAGCTTCTGGGCTGGTGAACAGGAGAGGTGCGTGGAGAGCGGTGTCTGGAGAGGATACGAAAGCTCCACGCGCTTTCCCCCGTGCCTTGCCCTGTGCAGCTCTTCCATCCACCTGTTCCTGAGTTAGATCCTTTTACATTGAGCCTGTGATCTGCTAAGTAGAATGTTTCCCTGAGTTCTGGGATCCGCTCTAGGAAATTAATTGACCCTGAGGTGGGCGTCATGGGAACTTCTGATTTATAGTCAGTGGGTCAGAAGTACAGGTGACATGGGGCGCCTGGGTGGCGCAGTCGGTTAAGCGTCTGACTTCAGCCAGGTCACGATCTCGCGGTCCGTGAGTTCGAGCCCCGCGTCGGGCTCTGGGCTGATGGCTCGGAGCCTGGAGCCTGTTTCCGATTCTGTGTCTCCCTCTCTCTCTGCCCCTCCCCCGTTCATGCTCTGTCTCTCTCTGTCCCAAAAATAAATAAAAAAAAAAAAAAACGTTGAAAAAAAAAATTTAAAAAAAGAAGTACAGGTGACAAGCTGGACTTGAAGCTGGCGTCTGACATTGGGGGCAGGGAAGAGCGCGGTCTTGTAGGACTGAGCTCTTCACCTGTGGGGTATGAAGCTGTCTCTGGGTAGATAGGGTCAGAATTGAGTTAAATGGTAGAACCCTGGGCTCATGTCTGGAGAATCACTTGTTGGTGTGGGGAAACCTCACTCCCCCCCCCCCCCACACACACAACTGGAACTGGGTCCAGGGACCCAAAATAGCAGGTAATCCTCATTTCATTTTTGGTGTAAGAACTTTGAAGACTTGCATATGAAGAAAGATGCCTTTTGTTTTATACTTGCCCATGAGAAAAGAAATTTCATTTAATTATTATTTTTTTTTACATTTTTATTCATTTTGGAGAGACCAAGAGAGCGAGAGCATGAGCAGTGGAGGGGCAGAGAGAGAGGAAGACACAGAATCCGAAGCACGTGCCAGGCTCTGAGTTGTCAGCACAGAGCCTGACACGGGTCTCGAACCCATGAACCGTGAGATCATGACCTGAGCCGAAGTCAGACACTTAACCAACTGAGCCACCCAGGTGCCTCGAAAGCAAGTTTATTTAAAAGTGGATTAATTAATAGGTGATCAAAGCATACCTAAATTCTTACCCATTAACGCACCCCTTGCTTTAGAAGGGTTTGTTATGTTTTCAAAAAAAAAAGATAACATTAATATAAAAATTTGTTGATTAAAATTCGAGGACCCAAAGAGCTTAGGCTGCTCTTTGGTCATTTCTCCCGGTAACTTTGGGTGGACATGACTGATTATGAAATGTGCAGAGATGATAGAGCATATTAAGGTGAGGGAAGCCATGATTAGAACAAAATGTGATTATATTAGAATCATCAGCATACAAAACAGGCTACAGCTGTATACAAGCAACATGTTTGCAAGTTTAAATGTATTTATAAGAGGTTTACACAGCTATGGGATTTATCACATATTTGAGTGCTTATACTCTGTGACAGACAGGGATTCAAAGATTTATTAAACAGAATCTCTGCCTCGACACATGCTCAGTATAGTCAGGGAGGGTAAGACACATACAGCTAAGAAGCTAACTAATGACCCAAGATGGTACTACAGTGGTAAAGGATGGCATTGACAGATGAGAAAGATTTAACAACTTCTCCACTCACTGAGGGTGGAGAAGATGCTTCCTAGAACAGGAGGAATTTCAACGACGGGGCACGTGGAAGGTGAGAAGTATTTGGATTAATTCAGCAAGCACAGGGTGTATTGTGTAAGGTGCCGGGCTAGTCTGGAATACAGAGGATGGGATATTAGTAGAGCCTTGCTCTGGAGTCCAGAATGACCTGTGAACCTCCCAGCACACGTGTGGAGTATAGGAAGCAGAAGCTGGCCGATGTGGTCAAATGTGGATGACATAAAAGTGATGGTGCCTCCCACACTGAAATTTTAAAGGGGTACCCCCATTTAAAGGTTTCTTACAGGGGTGCCTGGATGGCTCAGTTGTTTAAGCGTCCGACTTCGGCTCAGGTCATGATCTCGCAGTTCGGGAGTTCGGGCCCCGCATCCAGCTCTGGGCTGACAGCTCAGAGCCTGGAGCCTGCCTCGGATTCTGTGTGTCTCTCTCTCTGCCCCTCCTCTGCTCATGCTCTCTCTCTCTCTCTCTCAAAAATAAATAAACATTAAAAATAAATAAAGGTTTATTACATATAGATTTTCTAAAATTGACACATTCCCACAGACAATTTTCTCACCTGGGAATAGTGACAGGACACCAGACTTCAAGATCTTGATTCATCAGAAAGGTTATCTTACTGGCTTAATTTACTCTTTGCCCATATTTTCAAGCTAGAGTGATAGTAAGGTCTTAGCATAGAGTCATTTAGGAATTTGAAGGCCTGTAGTCGAGCCCGTAGCTGTTTTGAAGGATAGGACTGTCAAGTTTTGCTGAAGGATGTCCGCAAAAGCCCTTTCCACTGTGAGGAACATCATGGATGTTGCTCTGTCTCATTGGGCAGAGTTTGCCGAAGTCTTAAATAGAAGTTGTCCGTCTTCTTAAATCCTTTCCCTTTGAATTACTCTGCAGATTTCTCTTTTGAGGGGGCCCTTTCATGTGTAATCGGCTTCTTCTCAGAAGAACGAGGGGATAAAAAATCACCTTCCTATGTATATGGAACGTTGTGGCCTTGCCAGAAAGAGATAATTTGACAATGCACTCCACAGGAGTGTGGGGGGTGGGGGGGTGGGGACGGGCCCAGGCATTTAGGACGTAGATAACAGTTGTTTATATTTGGCATAACCAGCTTTCTATGTCTCCCAATCAACAGGGATGGTTATTTAAAGTAACTAAAAAGGAAAATAATGTAGTTATGCCTTCAGGGAGTGGTTCCTTTAAAAATATTTTTTCACTAATTCCACTCGTAGAAAAAGGTGTTTTCTAGAAACACTTCGTGTTTTTTCAGCAATGTTCAAAAGGCAAAACTGTGTGTTAGAACATTCACATGAAGTTCTAGAGAAGGTAAAATCAATCAGGTGATAGAAATCAGATGAGTGGTTGCTTGTGGAGGTGGATTGACCAGAAACGGGCACAAGGGAATCTTCTGGAGTGATGGAAATTTTCCGTATGTTGATAGAGGTGAGGGTGACACAGGTGTATGCACTTGCGCAGACCGATTTACTGGTACTGTTACGATGTGTGCATCATACGAATTATACCTCAATTAAAAAAAAACTTAAAAACTCTCCAAATATTTTTCTAGTGTTTTAAACATCTTCAAAATACTTTTCCTTACCTCTCAAAGATAGGAGAAAGGGCCAGTGTGGAAATTCTCACTTAATTATTTCTGAATAAATGTTGAGATATAATTAATGTAGAGCATTGTATTAGTTTTAGGCATGCAAGGTAATGATTTGATACATGTGTAGTGTATATTTTGACGTGATTACAGCAATGGATTTAGTTAACATCCATCACCACAGGTAGTTACAATTTTTTTTCCCATGATGAGAATTTTTAAGATCTATTCTCTTACCAGCTTTCAAATATGTAATATGCTACTGTTAACTATAGGCACCGTGCTCCACATTATATCCCTGGGATTTATTTGTCTTATAACTAAAATTTTGTACACTTTGCCTACCTTCATCTATTTCACGTACCCCCACCCCCTGCCTGTGCCAGCCACCAGTCTGTTCTCTGTATCCATGAGTTTGTGGGTTTGTTTTTTTTTAGATTCCACATATGAGATCATATAGTATTAGTCTTTGACTTATTTTACTCGGCATAATACCTTCAAAGAACTAGGAAGAGAACAAATGAAGTGAAAGGTTGGTAGAAGGAAGGCGAACACAAAGATCAGAGCGTAAATAAATGAAATGGAGTCTAAAAAGATAATGGGAAAGATCAGTGACACTAAGAGTTGATCTTCTGAAAAGATAAACAAAATAGACATCATTAGCTAGACTCCCCCAGGAAAAAAGAGGACTCAAATAAATAAAATCAGAAATGAAAGAGGAAAGGTTAGAACCGATAACACAGCAATACAAGGGATAGATAGAGACTATTATGAGCCATTATTCACCCACAAATTGGAAAGCCTAGAAGAAATAGATTCATATAACCTATGAAGTCAGAACAAATTTTGAGGAAGTTTTTAGTCATGTTAAGGTGTGGGCCCTTCCTTAAAGCTTGACTCTTCCATTTTCCTTCCTGGAAAGAATGGTAAAACGGCTCTTGGAACGATGGAGCTGACCTCATTTGCCTGTGTGCCTCTCCCTCCCCTGTGACTCCCACACCCTTACCCCTCCAGCATTCTTCTCACCCAGCTGTGGGCTACGAAGGGTTACATGCACGTAAAAAGCCATAGCAGCCCCTAAGCGGCACCTTGAGGTAGACTTTAAAGCCGGTCCCTTTCTCAGTACGGTTGACAGGTCAAACTTGAACCCTGGTAAGCGGAAACTCTTCCGAATAGCTGTGTACCCCAGACCGCATGGTCATCTTTGTATTCGCAGGCATCCTCTTTGGTGCCTTATGCATGTAGATAATGTGTATAAAATTGGCTGGAAGTGCTGAAAGTCACTCCGCCACTTCCCCAGCTTCCAACAGGGCTAAAAGCTCGAAGTGGCCTCCTTAGGCAGTGAACCCACTTAGAGGCTGGCGATTGTGAAGACATGGGGATTGCAGGGCCCCCAGCACAAACCATTGAAGTTTCTTTCTCAAACACTGCCAGGAGCCAGCCACCCTGTTCCCAGCTCCGGGCCGAAGATGGGGTTGGCTCTCGGGACATAGCCGTGGGCTCCGGAGCTGGCTGGGTCGGTCACAGGGACACGGGGTGGGCGTTGTTCTCAGCCTAGAGCCAAGGCCTGCAGAAGGCCGTTGATGTGTGTGTTAGTGTCGGAGAAGGTGGGTATCGGCTCCCCTTCGTCACTCTCCTTGGGGCGGAAATTATAAGCCCTCGGTAACATCCACAATCCACACTTTATTGCCAAGGGACACATTTCTACATTTCTTTCTTTTAAATAGACAAACAAACATAAGCAAGCTTGGGTTCTAAGTGGGGGGTGCACAGGATCTGTATGTTCCCTTCTTTGTTGCTTCTCCAGCACAGTGTCTTTGTTTTGTTCACCACTGAATCTGCCCCAAGGTCCTAGGGCAGCGCGGGCTGGAAGCTTATGAAATATTGGTCGGATAGAGAGGGGCACACACACTTGGGCCCGGCGGCACTTAATTAAGAACAGTGGCTAACACAGTCATGTCCCATGTCCAAAAGACACGTCCCACAGTTTTTGTCCCTTTTGCTCCTCACAGTAGCGCAGGTCCTTAGGTCGGCGAACCAGGGCTTCATAGACCCCCATGGCGGGTTTCCTCGAACGATTTCCCGACGTTTTGTTCGTTTATTCATTCAAAGTGTGAGGTACTGTGCTCTACTCTTTGACTGACGGAATGAATGTAATCACTCTGGGCTTCAGTGTCCTCATCTCAATACGGGAGGTTGAACTCTAGAATACTGCTGAAGAGGAATAGTCGGAGGGCGAGGATCATTTTTACCCCCCACCCCCCACCCCGTCTCTAGCCTGGATCTTGCAACTAAAGCAGCAGGGTACGGGAAGAAATAGCACTGAACGACTCTCACCGGTCCAGGGGCCGGGCAACCCGCCCCGCCCCCACTGCCATGGTGCCAGTGATGGGGAGCGTACCCCCCAGGCAGCGAGCGGTGGTTTTATCGCCCCTCCGCTCCCTGCCTGTGTGGCTAATGATAGACCTCTGCTCTTTCCCTCTTGGCCACTCCTCTCAGACTGTGCCGTGACATGGATACAGGCATCTGGGGGTGTGGTGAGGTGAAGACACCCCTGTTTTCCCAGCAGGCGGCTGACCAATCCCACACATCAGGAGTACTTCCTTCAGGGATCTCAGGCTGGAGCCGCCTTTTACTGGGAATGGAACTGTTTTAGATACTGTCAAACCGAATTGAATGGAGTTGGCCCGGCTGCCCTGCGCTGTCTGTCGGGGATTACGCTAGGGACTGCTCCTTTGTGGTCTGTGCCCTCGGTTTTTCCTCCTGCCCTGTGATTCTGGGAGAAAGAAGGTCGTTTTATGGTTCCTTATTCAGGACAAGTACAAAGGACCCCCGCTATAAATCCGGTGACTATTTATATTCAGGCTCATGGCGAATTTTCCCAACCATCCTAATCCTATAAAAAGCTCCTTGAAAGAATAACACATATCAGTTGAGTTGGCATAGTAACATGGAATGGTTTCAACTGAAATGCTGTTAAATGCCACGATTTGGTATTGAATAGTCACTGGGACAGTTGTACATGGATGTCTGGATGCTTTCCCGAAGATTTCTGTGATCACGCAGATATAATCGCCACTGTGCAAGTCTGTATTTCATGAGTTCCCTAACAAATGCTCCAAACGGCATTCTTGTTGTCTCCACTGCACAGGTCCTGTCAGCTCCCCCCTTTCTGGAGTGTCTCACGCACCCCCTTCTCCTACTTACATCTATCATTCATCCTCTTCAAGGCCAACCTTAATTTTGATTTTTTTTTTCTCAAAGGCTTCCTGTAGCATCCCAAATCTCGGTGAGCTCGACTTTGTGTAACAAGTCTGGTTTGTGCTGAGTCATGGCATTTTCCCATCTATTCACTGCCCATTACTAGCTTTTTGTCACACCAGTCCTCTCCCCTCTTTCGATCACGTGCCCTCTCTCCCTTCGTACATTGTCAACTGCTTGAGGGAAAAAACAGCGATGCCCTGTACAGTTCTGTGTCCCTAGCCCTTAGTGTAGAGTCGTAATACATTTGTCTTCAACACTGAATGAGTGTATTCATTATCCCCATTGTATAGATAGGAACCCAGGGTTCGGTTTGGTAGGAAATTTGAATGAGGTCGGACAACTGCTAAGCTTCAGTAGGATTTGAACTGGACTTTTGACTCTAATATCCCTCATCTTTTTTGTTTTAATTGTTTTAGCTGTTAAATTGTATTTGTCAGTTTGAATTGGTGATATATGCATGTGGTAAAAAAAAATTCCAAAGGTTCAGGGTCTCTTTCTGTTATATCGCCCACACAAGTAACTTAATGTTTGCTTCTTCTCAGAATGTTCTGTCACTTTCCTCCAAGAAGCCATCCTGCTGTTCTCTTAGTGGCTCCATCATGAAATCTTGGAATGACTTTTTACCTTCCTCTTGATCGTCCCAGCGAACTGGTGTCTCAAGACCAGCTCATACCTCAGAGGGCCTTCCAATCCATACCTGCCTTCTGCACTGTCACTGCTCCCCCAGATCCGGCCTCACTCTCCCAGCCAGAGGACCGCAGTCTGGCCGCCCTCCCTGCCTCTCTTCACCCAGTTGCGGTTCTTCTCAGGGTTATCTACAACCCTTCAGAAACCTGCAGGGAGTTCTCCCTTCCAATTGAGTTTGTAGCTCAGGGCTTGTCAATTGCTTTCGTTAGGCCATCTAGTTAATTTGGGTAGTCTGGGGAAGCCATGGTCAGTTGTTAAATAATGGTTTGAAATGCATAAAATGAAGCCTACGATTATAAAGGGAACCATTGCAGTAGCTATCAAGCTTTTTTTGAAACAAATTTTGATATGATAATCTAAGTTTAACTTCTCATTTTAATTAATATATAATTCCCTACGAACACATTAAATAACAAGGTCCCCAGCAGGTTGGTAACTATCACCACTTCATAGTACTGATGGGTGCAAATGATATCTTGAGATACCCACACCATCTGTGATGCGATATGAATATGTCCATGAGTTGTTTGGTGACCAGTCACAGGTCCGTCTACTCTTTCTGTGTTACCTACATTTTGTAAGCAAAGGAAATGCCAAATTTTAGTTTGAGGTTAGCGAAAATGAAGTGTTAGTTATTTTCCACTTGTGTTTATGGGCCCCAGGCTCAGCACCCCCACCCCGAGTCTGAATCTCAAGACTCCATGAGGCTGGTGATCTCATTCCCTGTTAACTTGTAAACTCTGGGTCCTTCTGCTCTCCCTGTGTGGGCTCTGCGTTGTGCACCATACAGGTGGGAGAGAAGACTGGGAACCATAGTGTCTAACCTGAGTCCTGCATCTCTGTTCTTGTGTTTGCATCTGTGCAGGTAGAAGAAGGATGGTGGGAAGGCGTTCTCAATGGAAAGACTGGAATGTTTCCTTCCAACTTCATCAAGGAGCTGTCGGGGGAATCGGATGACCTGGGCATTTCCCAGGATGAGCAGCTCTCCAAGTCAAGTAAGGAAGCCCCCGATGCAGGAAGGGAGTGCGGGCACCCACAGGTGCTGCTCCAGCCACCCCTCTGTTCTGTAGCCTGTGCAGAGTGACAGTGACAGAAGCTCACGAGTACACTCTTGGTTATGCTGCCTTAACCCCTGTGGTTTAGTGGGTTATCATTGTAAAGGTGTGAACTGCACACCTTTGTGAGTGTGCAGATGCACACTGTGCATCTCTGGATGAGTGACCGTCAGCCTTCATGCCGTGGTCCTATTCCCCTCTGGCTCCCATTACTGTGCTTCCATACACTTCTAAAGTGTCACTCCCTGCAAGTTGATAGTTATTTTTTAAATGAACCAAACGAGACTGTATTTCTCAGCGTCCCTTGAGGAACTTGGAGAAAAATGGCACACCCACACACACAAAACCCGCTGGTGGTGAGAAGGGCTGTGCTCGGGACGACTGCATGCCAGGTTTCTTACAAGTATGACAAGACAGCGGAGAGTCCAGCCCCACCTTGGGTGAGCATGCGTGTCTTTCTGCGATGGTGAGAACGAACTCCAGGTCTTTCTTTCTCCAGGGCCTGAAGCTCTCCTCCCTCCAGCTTCTCTGCTGCCCTTTCCAGCTCATGGAGCAAAAGGTCAGGACCGGGAAGCTTTGTTCTCCCAGTCGCTAACCCAACTTCCTACGTGGGCGTCTGTGTATCTCATGTGCCGTCTTGAGCCAAGGTCATGGTGTGAATGTCGTAAGCGGCTCGACTGTGTCATAGTGGTGCGCCACTCCCTGGGGTGGCAGACTCCCCTTTTAAGCCCAGTGCTGTCAAAATAATACTAAAACGTCTTTCTTTTCCATTTGGGAAAAATCTGACTTGAGTGGTGCTCCCAAGTTACTTGTGTCTCTTTTATTTAACCAGTAGCACGATGGACAGGTTCCCAATTTGGAGGTAAAGCCACTTCTGGAGAAGTGCTCGAGTGACCTTCTTCCCTTGGTCTCTCAGTAGCGTGGGCTCCTATGGCCTGTCATTCATAGAAACATCAGATCTGGCTGGTTGGCTCATAGGCTTCAGCTATACCCTTTCCTTCCACTGCCAGAGCCAGGGACCCCACCCCACCCCTGAACTCCGTTCCATCCTAGGGTCTGTGGTAGGAAAGATGGGAGGTGATTTTGGAGCAAGTGAAGCATCTTGCAGCTCCTGCTGCCTTCTCTGGCTTGGGGTCAGGTGATTCTCTGCTTCCCAGTTGTACCTGGTAATTGGGTCCTACAATAACAATACTGTACCTCAAGGATGTTGTAGATTAAATGGGCTAAGAGGGAGGACCAAATCGGATCATTATAGCATTATTTCCATGGGGGAGTGTGTTATGAGTTCTAATGGCAATTATGTACATAAACACCTCGCCCATATAAGGTGGTCCGTAAACGGTCACTTTCATTGTTAATCCTGATAAAGCCCGGGATGTAACCAGTTTATATATTGAGGCTGCTGCATACCATTTGGTACTCTGCTCACTGAAGCTCTGTCTCTGCATGTTTAAATTACTTTGGGACTCCTTGGCTGAGGCAGAAAAAGAGATCTGGAGAGGTATCGGACAACCTGTTTGGGAGACCCTTGACCTCTCGGTATCCTGCCATTGTTAGCTATGCTTTCAGAGCTGAAGGGTCAGAGAAGTAATGCCTTTTGTATTTTTGGAATTACTGAAACAAACTGTCTCCTCCTGCTCTGATTTAATAATATGGACTTTTGATCCTGCCTGACTCCCTCAGCCCAAAACACATGGTGCTGGAATTTCTGGGGTAGGAGGTTAGGAGACTCAGTGGAATGGTCTCTACTGGTCACCTAGCCTTCCTTCACATACTTGGCAGGGGCTGTTTCTCTTGGAGAGACTTTTCTCCCCAACACTCATTCAGTTGAAAGCCCTCCATTTCAGGACTAGGAGAGCCCCAAATTTCGGCAGCCACATTTAGTTACCTCAGATTCTGTCCCTTGTTGAGGGGGTTGTGAGGTCCCTGAAGAGGCATGGTCTCCTAACAAGGATGGATGCTTCTGAAAGAACTACAGAGCTTTGGCAATCTTCCAGTATGTACAGTTAGGACAAGAGGGCCCATCTCTCCATCTCTCCATCTGTCCGCCCATATCTATCCATCTTTTCTCCTTTCTTCCTTCCTTCGTTCCTTCGTTCCTTCCTTTCTTCCTTCCTTCCTTCCTCCCTCCCTTCCTCCCTTCCTTTTTTCCTTTCTTCCTCATTTTCTTCTATTCCTCATACATCCAACCTTTACTGAGCCCCTGTTATTACTAAGACACTGCACAAGACACTGAAGATATGCAGAGACAAATCAGATGGGGTCCCTGCCTTCAGTCAGCTCACATTATAGAAACTGGGTGCAGAAACCAGTTCAGGGAGGTGCCCCATGTGCTCCATGTGTGGCTGAGGAAAATGGTATACAAAGGTGGAGAGACCAGTCCCATCGGGATGTGGGGACAATGGTGGTCACAAAGGACTTCATAGAAAAGCAGATGTGATGATAACGTCCCTGTGGCTTGCTGCCTTGAAGCAATCCCCTGAAAGAGAAAGAGCATCTCTCAGTGTTCTCATAGGTTTTTCAGTAGCTGTTTATACTCTGATGATAAAATGTGTATCAGATGGTAAAATGTATAAAATGTAGATCAGATCACACACAGAAGTTATGTATACTGGGAGGATTTGTTTAAGTGGAACCTTTAGCTTTGGAATGATCCTACTTGTTCTCTACTGCCAGAGAATGGCATCAGTAGTTTCAATGTGCTTTATTTTAACTTTTTAGATTTTATTTATTTTTTTTTTAATTTTTTTTTCAACGTTTTTTATTTATTTTTGGGACAGAGAGAGACAGAGCATGAACGGGGGAGGGGCAGAGAGAGAGGGCGACACAGAATCGGAAACAGGCTCCAGGCTCCGAGCCATCGGCCCAGAGCCTGACGCGGGGCTCGAACTCACGGACCGCGAGATCGTGACCTGGCTGAAGTCGGACGCTTAACCGACTGCGCCACCCAGGCGCCCCTAACTTTTTAGATTTTAAAATAATTACAGAATCACAGGAAGTTGCGGAAAAAAAAAAACAAACCCAGAACTGTACAGAGAGATCTCACATACCCATCACCCAGTTTTCCCCGGAGATAATATCTTGTGTGACTATAGTAAATGCCTATTTACTTTTATCATAAAACTGAGAAAGACAAAGGTATAGCTAATGCACAAGAGACATCTAGGGTTTTACTCTGGTATGAGCTAAGCTGTATTTAATCATGGTCTGTGTTAGGACAGCCCACTTAATATTCCTAATGTTTGTGCCATTTTGGTAATTTTTAGAGAGGCTGGTGGCATCCTAAAAATCCTCTTAATTTAAATGCTACCAGACATCATGGTGAGGTTTTTTTAAGACAGACAAAATCTATGTCCTGGTGCATATGAATAAAACTTTGTGTACATTGTGTCCTTGTATATCTCTATCTTGCACACACACACCTATATGTGTACATAATTATTTGGTATTTGTACTCTTCATATTTCTATTTCCAGAAAGTATTTGAGCATAGTTATTAAGTTGAGTTTTGTCAACCGGTGATGAATGTGATCGAAGAGACCTTGCATTGTATTTTTGCGGAAGTGTGCCCGGACAGCTTGACACATGGCAGGGGTTCAGTAAGCTCTTGCTGAATCCTTTGTCACTCGAAGGTGGCATTTTCATCTTTGAATGACAGGTGCAAATTGCTTGAACTTGCTTTTCTTTTACCCTGATGTGTTTTTATATATGGTGGTTGCTTATGAAAATCTCTGAACTTTAGGTCTTTGTTCAGGGTAATCTAATCTGTCAAGGAAAGAGTTACAGCAGTTGGGCTGGTTGATAAGTTGGTTTAAACCTTTTACCTCAGATAAGACAATTCATAGCTATGTAGTAGCAAAAACTTGCTGCATATTTAAATTTGAAAATGTTATATTTTATAGGATTTATGAAACATTAAAGGTACTTTTTTTTCAGATATTTTTATAAACTTGTTATTATAGAGAATTTCTAACATACATACAAGTCAAGAGAATAGTGTAATGAACCCCTGAGTGCTCATCACCCAGCTTCAGCAGCTATCAGCCTTTGGCCACTTGATTCTATTTATACCACTGCACAATCTTCCCCCATATTATTCTGAAGCAAACTCCAGACATCGTGTAATTTTATCCATAAATATTTCAATATGTATCAATAAGAAGGTGCCTTAAAATACCCTATCGCACCAAAAACAAACAAACAAATAAATAAATAAATAATGGCAGTTCCTCAGTGGAATTACAGGTGCAGTCAGTGTCCACGTCCCCTCAGGATCTTTTATTTTTAGTACACTTTGTTAGTTTGAATGTGCATGCGAAGGAGGTACATGCATTGTAATTTGTGTCTGATTATAATCAGATTATGTTTCAAGTCTTTCTAAACCTATAGATTCCTCTCCATCTCTCCTTTTTTCCTTGTAATTTTTTACTGAACAAACTGATGTCCTTTGTCCATTAACTTCCCACTGTAAGTCTTTGCCGATTTCACCTCTGCTATATCATTGACTCTGTGTTCCCATAAGTTGATAATTGATATAAAACATTTTTTCCCCCAAACTTCATAGATGGTGATGGGTCACCTATATGGAGGCTCGTAAGGTCTGGCTGTCTTTCTTTTTGAATGTTAGCAGCCACTGATGATTATCACCCGGATCTGTCAGGGCTTGCAAAGTGACACCAACAAGGAGCGTTTTAAAAGAATGAAGTGGGCTCCCATGTAGCAGACCAATGGAGAAAAAAATTTGAGTAAATTAGGTTTTTATAAAATAAAACATACCAGTGGTTGTAATAATAGTGCAGGCAGGATCTTATGTCAGGGATGGAAAGGAATTTAGCCATCTTCTGGCCTGGTGTCAGATAAGAACACTAAAGTCTAGTGAAACAAAGTCCTGGGTGTGGCATGGCTTATGAGTGACATGGCCGCAGTCACATGCAGGCTTTTCACACACACTTTGGTTTTGCCTTTATTCTGGCCTGCAGTTTCCCCTTTCACAGAGCGTCTGACAAATTTCAAATTGTAGTAGAGTTTAGCTTATTTCTTCTTCTTATCACGGATCAGGATTAATTACCTTTTCATTTTCTGCTTTGCATGTGCTAGTATTGACTAAATAATGTAAAACGTAGCTAGTCAGAAATTCTATTGATCTATTAAATTGTAATCAGAGAATATCCTGAATCCATAAGACTTATTTGGGCTGAGGGGCAAATCCAGATCTTACTATTGTCCGATCTCATTTTCATACAAATTTTGCTTCATAGTTAAGGCATAAACATGTATTTTCTTGTTTCTAGCATCTTTTTTAATATTACTGAATTTCTCAGATTCTAAAGTAATTGTTGTAAAACTAAAAAGTATTCCTGTTAATTTTCTTTAAAGAGACATTGTTTAGCTACAGAAACATTTTCAATTATTTTCCATAATCTTCAGAGGGAGAAAGTTTGCATTTCCATTCTATAACCATTAACAGCCATGAGATTTCAGTTTGAATTGACTTTGTTGTTTTCCTAATTCCTTAATTGGGAATGTTAGATTCTGATGCTTTAGTGACTTGTGAAGCTAAGACAAAGATGGAGACAGCCTTTTAAAACTTGGGGCACACCACTTTCATGATATACAAATATCGTATTTCATTAGTTGTAAGAAACAGATTGTTCTTTTTTGTTTTGTATTTTCTGTTCTTTTTAATATTAGATGGTATTTGTTTTGTGTATGATCTTCTGTTAGCAGTGAAGGGCAATTAACAAGTTGACAGAACAGTTTCAGGCAAAATTAAATGCTACGATAAGCATACGATTTTGTGTTGAAATTCTAAAATTCTTCCTTTTTGCAGCGTTTTCTGCAAAATATTTAAGTATTAATATTTAATAGTGATGCTAGAGGATTTCTCCCAATAGAGTAAACAGCACTTATATTCATGAACTTTCTTCCAATTGCCCATCTCTTTTGCTCTTTATTTTATTATTATTATTTTTTATTTGAGAGAGAGAGAGAGAGAGAGAGAGAGAGAAAATCCCAAGCAGGCTCCATGCTTAGCAAGGAGCCTGACGCGGGGCTTGATCCCACGATCCTGGGATCATGACCTGAACCGAAATCAAGAGTCAGATGCTCAACCAGCTGAGCCACCCAGGTGTCCCTCTTTTGCTCTTCAGCTAGAGCAAGTATGTCCTCACTCAGTCCCAGCCCAGGCATACAGCGTACAGGGGGTTTTGCACCAACACTTGGCCGTTCGGAGACATCAGAGCTGTGGTGTCCCTCAGTGATCCTCAGACTTGGTCCTAGGCAAGAACGCAGGGAGGTTCTGTTATATTTGGAGGGACTTTATCAAAATACTGATTTCTTCTTCTTACGTTTACTTTTTCTGACGCTGAGAGGACCCTTGCTGTTCATTATGGGAGGGCCTTGACTGAAAAACATCTACATTCCTTAGGAGTAATGTCACCTTAATGACCAAAGGGGAGTAAAAATTTGCCCAAAGAAAGCAACGGCTGTTACTTGCTCCACTCTTTTGTCATCAGAGTCCTCAAGAACTGCAAATCTAACAAGAACCTTTGAAACACTTGATTGTTTCTTTGGATGGTTCTTATGCAGCCAGTGATTGTGAACATCTAAATTTGTGCTTTAATTGGACGGAGCATATTTGTCATAAAGGGCAGATTTCAGGGCAACGGTGTCCCACCGTGCCTGTAGGACACGGAAATGGGACATACCCGAGGGCATTTCAGTCGCTGATCTGATCACTCACAGCTCTCTTCATGTATCAGGGGTGACGCGGCCCAGAAGCTGACTTGGTGGTTCCTTATTGGGGTTTTCCATTTTCCTAAAGAATGTTCTAAGAAGTGAGACAAGTCACTCCCTCCCTCTCAGTTCCTCTCTCTGTAAACATAGCCTGCCTTTCCCTCCTTCAGGCTGATTATGAGTGAGCTGTATGTCTGGGCTCCAGTTGGATATTTAGCTTGTAAGCCATAAGAGAACCTATTCGTTGGATAATTTAAAGTGATGCATATATTAATTGAGTTTGCCTTTAGCAAACCATTTCACCTGCCGATGGTATTCTCTGGAAGGTGTGTGTGTATGTGTGTATGTGTGTGTGTGTATATACACTCAAACTAGGGCAGTGTGTGTGTGTATTTTCTGTACTTATTCATGATTCCAGAGAGATTTGGGCTTTAGCTGTGTGTCTAGTCCTATGCTATCGATAACCTTTACTCGTAACAACAAAAAAGAGATAATTTGACATTTGACAGCGAGTGAGTCCTACGTCCTCATGCTTCAGTACAGTCTCATGACTGATATGGCAAAAGGTCAATCAAGGTGTTCCAAGAAAAATAGGGTTTTCTGGTGTTCTCAGTGCTAAGCTGAAAACCCCTAACGTCTACATGGAGGCCACGATCGGTTCTAAACATCTTTGGTGAAAACCCTCCTCTAGCACTTTAGTACCTTTTCTTGCTGAAAGGTACTAAGCATAAAATCTTTAAAGAGAACTCTGTGCTTTTTTTTTTAGAATCTTGGGGTCGCGGATATCAGTTTGTATCATACAGGGCTCTAGGGGTAGAAGATAAAAGACAATGGGCCTAAATTTGTATTATGTGTGGGCCATACTCTCCAAAGAGGAGTTTGCATTGTACAGCTGAGTTCGTTAAGGAATATGATGAATTGGATTTCCTCTGGTTAATTGAGGTTTTCCTGTTCTTGCGTTAAAATGTGGAAATGGCTTCCAGTTTAAATTGGGCATAATCTCCATGCCAGTCATTTGCAGAGGCAAGCCCCGATTCCAGGTGCTCATGGCGTGGGGACTTTGGGCTCATTCTGTAAAATTTCGTAAATTCTGCCTAATGGTCTCTAATTAATTTGCCGATAAAACTCTTACAGCGGATTCACTGAAAGCAAGTTCAGTTAAAGACTCTCCCTCTTCCTTCTTTTGCCATCATTTGCTCCCCCTTCCCCCCCTCTTGTTTTTCTCTCCCCTTCTCTTCTCTCATTCACTGTCAGGAAAGACTACCTTTGAAGGGACAATTCTGTACCGAGCTGCACCGGGCAAGACGGAGGGCCACAGACGCTATTACAGTGAGTGACCTTAATGAACAGCAGGAAGCAATTGTAAAGTTAAGATCCGGGTAGTCGTGGTTCTTGACGCGGCCGCACTTTCCTGAGCTGCTCATGCTTCTGCCAAGTGTCCGTGTGAATTTCTGATCCAAGGACATGGACTTATCTGCCTGAATAAGTGCTGTCTCCTTGGTGTGTGCTACAGGAGCATTCTCATCACCAGCCCTGGCGCTTTCTTGTTTGCTTTGTGCCTCTGCCATGTGTGTAACATGCGTGCATGAACCATGCGTGCAGAGAAGAGACCAGTAGCATTTGTCATGGCATACATACTTGTACCAGTATCTCTGGGCCTCTGAGCCGGTGTATGATGGCTTCCCCTGGAGCTGTCATCCTCTCGTGGTTACTGCTTTTCCTGAGTGGGCCATTGGAAACCAATAAACCATTTCTTCATTGTGTTGTTCAAAGAAATGAGAATTTGACATGACGGTCCATGCCAGAAGTGGTGTTCCGCCTTGCTCACAGCCAGTCACCACACGACAGACTTCCTTTGGCAGGACCAACGTATAGCCTTTTGTGTTGTGAAATAAAGCTGCCAAAAGTTGAGGGGAAGGAGGTGAATGAGATTAATGAGTCAATTTCGTGAAGCCTTTAGAACAGTTCCTGCCACTGAACAGCACTGTACATGTGCGTTTTAAATTTAAACAAAAATGACTCACAGGTCTGAACTGATCCGTGCATGAATATTAAGGTAAATTACATGAAAGTGTAATTTATTAAGTCATCTGGCCCGCCACATGGCAAAGAAAATACATAGGGTGTGTCTGTACACATACGCGCACGTACCTACGTATACACCAGTGATGCAAGAGAAGGTTCGCATGTGAGTGCCAGAACCGTGCTTCTCAGACTGTCTGTGGTGAAGTTATTTTTATTTCCATCCCCCCGGGGACAGATACCTGGTCTTGGCGAACATGAGTTTACTGTGCATGCAATGTGCCATCTGCACCTCACCACGGGCGTTTGACCAGGATTGGTCTATTCCCTGGTCACCCAGACCAGCCCACTGGCCACATGTCTGAAGGCATACTGGTGCACTCTGCTATAAGCGTTTCTGAACATGCGCAGTGCCTGTGCTGATCTCACTGTGCAACAGCAACGACCCCTTCGTGAACTGTCCCCGGCCCCCAGCCCCCAGCCCCCAGCCCCCAGCCCACACTCTGGGCTGTCCTGCCTGTGGGTGTCGCCTGGCATTCTGAGCATGAATCTGGCATACTTCACGGGATAGCGTGCGTGATGAGCACCAGTAGGTAAAAGATACGGCACCAAACTGACATAAAAACGAAAAGTCACCTTTCTTTCCCTCCAAAAGGAAGGAGCTAGATTCTGAGTTATTTCACCAACCCAGATATTCAGCTATGTAATTTACCTACTTAAAAGTGACAGAAGCAGGCTGCCAGAATGTCTGGAAGACAAATCTGCCGTGTGTTTCCTTCCTGGTCCGTACTTACGTGGTTGAGTGACGGCGCCACCTCTCCCTGTGTAACGCGAAGAGCATTTCTCACCGTGATTAATATAAAGTCATTAAGATGAGCCCGGGAGGCAGCAAATCCATGAAACCAGAAGCTCAGGGAAATCCAAATGGCAGCGGTCGCAGATATTATGGTTCTACTTCATGAGGAATGGTAGAAGACTCCTTCAGATTCCTCCCTCTGAAGAACTCACACAGCCTTGCCCTAAACCATTTGCTCTGCTGCTGGTGCTGCTGGTGCTGCTGGTGGGGAGGGCAGGATGGTGATGATTTCTTGCCACTAACTGTTTCTTTATTCCACCCTCAAATGGTTCCTTCCAACCCAGAAAGGAATATACAAGCCATTTATCACATAGAAAGAATCCATACGGCAAAATGAGAACATGTTAAAGGGGGAATGACACAATATTTAGACTCCAAAATTGTATCTCCAGCAGGGATATTTCCAAAAACAATGAACAGATAAACACATGAACGGGTAGCTAATCCAGAGGGGTTGTCCATGTTTGCACACTCAGCTCCGGTCCTAGAAATTGTGGCTGACCCCACTGCTGTAGGCCGCTTCTCAGCGCTCTGCCCTCCGCTTTTGCTCACAGATGCTATTCTTGAGTTAATTCAAATGTACGCCAAGGATCGTCCTCCTCCCCCCCCCCCCCTTCCTTTTTGGTTTATAAGTAACCATTTTATTAAAAACAGCAGCAGCAACAAACACAGCCATTGTTTTAATTTTAAGGATTTGATTTTGAAACTTGTTAGCAATTTATAATGACCTTTCTATATTTTATCTGTTTTCATTTAACAGTTTCTTCCTGCACTGAGACTTATTTATTTGAATGACTTCGACATTTTTTAACTCTTTATGTGAGCAATTATTCGGTGTCTTGTTCTTACGTACTAGGAGGCCACCTTCCCTACAGAAAGATAACGCACGATCGGTTAATACGGAACAAAGTTTGATGATGTGCTTTCATCAAGGGCATTGTTGTCATCAGGGCACATGTAGTCAATGTTCAGGAACTATTCTCCACAGCTAGAGGTTTTAGAGACCAATTGAATGGCAGGCTAGTATCCCATAAAATATCCTTTGAATCCCGCCCTTTGATGGCATGACCGGTGTACTGACTTTCAAAGTAAGAATGTACACTCAGAAATTAAGTAGGAAACAAATAGGCTCTTCCTTTTAGGAGCATGATTGTGGGCAGAGCCTGGGGAAAAAAGAATCTGGGAGGTAAGTGTTCACGTTGTCTTGCTGATAACTATTTGATGACCTCCGACACTTGCCGCAAGAGGTCAAAGGAAGGGTGTCGTGTCCCCAACGTCCTTCTTTAGCAAGGGATTCAGCTTTGGGAAGATGGTGGTATTAAAGGAGGGAAGAAGAGAAGTAGGCTTGGGGGCTTCTGGCCTCCAGGAGGGCAGCTTCCTTTCCCTCTTTAACAAACACAGTCATCTCGCCAGTGAAAGCGTCTCAATGTCAAGTTTGGTTTAATGCTTTCCTAGAGAATCATGCCTGCGTGCATTTATTCCTTGTGAAACCATCCAAAGAGATTTAATTCTTTGGCAGTCATAATTTTGTGTGGTTTCTTTAATTGCTAATTTGTTTAAATGGCTTTTAGCTTTACAGTTTCCCTTCAGGAAATGTTACTTTCATTGCTAATTGCTAATTGCCATGAGTCATAGAGATTGGAGGTACAGTATGTGGTACTGACTGGGTGGGGAGGCGAGGACAGGGTGGGGAGGGTTGTTATTGCACAGACTGTGGCAAAACAAATTTGTATTAGAATCAGGTTCCGGCTGAAGAGAGGTGAAATATCACGCTTACAAAGAGATCTGCTTTGAAATTAGATTTTTTTTAAAAGAATTTTGATTCACTTCTTAAAATTAAAGGCTGGGGGTGGGGAGATTGAACAAAACTCAGAGCCACCCAAATGCAACGTATTCGACACGCTAAATGAAAAGTCCCAGTGCAGGTTATCCTGTGCCCAGAAACACTTTCAGAGGTGGCTCCTGGCTGGCTGTGAGGTGGTTCACAGCTATGGCTGATTTCTGAGCTCTTTCTCTCCCCGTCCCCACTCTTGACAGGTTTAAGGGAAACCACAGGCTCCGAGAGTGATGGGGGTGACTCGAGCAGTACCAAATCCGAAGGTGCCAACGGGACAGTCGCAACCGCAGCAATCCAGCCGAAGAAAGTTAAGGGAGTGGGCTTTGGAGATATATTCAAAGACAAACCAATAAAACTAAGACCAAGGTCGATTGAAGTAGAGAATGACTTTCTACCGGTGGAGAAGGTATGTTCGACGGTTTTTGCTTTATTTCAACATAGTGCAGAGTACCCAAAAGTCCGTTGTAGGGCTTGGCATCTGAGACTCCTTACGCCTCTTTTGGGGGTGTCGGCGTCCTCACGTGTGGGCTGTTCGCCTTCTCCCCTTTGAGGTGCTCCCTCCGTGTGGGAACTGCTTTCCTGGAAGGGCTCACGCTCCAGTTTGTGGCTTCTTTTCTTACTGATCTCTCAATGGAATGTGTCTCTGTATGACTTTTCAAATGGACCTACGCTTCTCGGTTCCCCGCCCCCCTCCCCCCGCCCACGAAAAGCCCCTCATGCCTGGACCCGGCTCATCTTTCGCTTCTCCTCGTCCTCGTCTCCAGTGCCTCATGCCTGCGAGTGTTGGTCGACTGGTTCTGCGGTAGAGGAAAGGGTTGTGCGCTTTTCCTCTAGGAGTTAGGTGGGAATGATTTCAGACTGCCGGAAGGAAGCCTCCTGTGTGTGTGTATGATGGAGACGGGCCGTGCTGAGACTCCCGGGATGGTTACCATCAGGAAGCTGGCTGTTTTCTTCCACCTCTGGTTCTGGGTTGGCGAGAGGCAGGCGGCGTCCTGCTGCCGAGTACACGGTTGCCACAGCAACACACCCAGAGCCCTCGCACTTGTGGCTGTCGGTGATGTCTACTGTGGTACGCTTCCGAGCACCATAGCTTTACTTAGAATTTGATAAATTCTGTGCAATTTTCCAGATCGTAATAAGCTACACTCGTGCTGTGCTTAAGGAATGTTGGTGAATTCGATTTAGTGCTGAATCTTTTGCTTTGATGTTCGTGCCAGGAGGCTTGGGGGATGGGACGTTGGCAGCATCTCTAATGCAGGTTTATCAGTGGCTTTAAAATGGTTTCCATTTTTCGGGTGAAATGAATTTTTCAAAGTTGCCATCATCTTCCACAGCTGTGGAACTTCCACCCACCTCTTGCCCCCAGCAACCTTGCCCGGTGTCATGCATTAGAAACAATCTGGAAAGGAAACTTTTGGACACTTAGTTCTCTTGAGGGTGAAAAAAAGGCAGAAAGATTTAGACATGAAAGACTGTTCCATGTGCACTTCTTTCACTGCAGCTTATTGGAGCCAGCCTTGTTTCTTTCAGTAAGCAATATACGATGTGTCTCAAGATCTGAAAACTGTCTAGATGCTATACCAGCTTGCGAGCTCATTTCTCTTTCACATGATCACTCTCAGACTCCTGTAAGTATTTACAAAAGAGCAAGTCCCCATCTTGGGAAGAAACGATGGATGTAGTTTTTCTTCATTTTACTCCAGTGGTTGAAATGAACATGACCGTTGACTTGGTCAGCAAACACTTAATGCCTTTTGTTTGCTTTATGATTCGTGGTCTTATTCTCCTCTGTGTAGAAGGACAGTGTGTGTGTGTGTGTGTGTGTGTGTGTGTGTGTGTGTGTGTGTGAGACTTTCATTAATGCTATGAATATTTGTTCTGACCACAGTAGTAAATTGGGTCATTAGCAGTAGCAGTCTCGGCATCCCAGATAATAACCCCAAGTTTGTACCTCAGCACACTTTTCCTCTGGACCCCAGGGCCACACGCCCAGCTGCCGAATTGCACATCTCCACGTGAAGACCTTAAATTCTTACCAGCTTGTCCAACCCTGAACTCCTCATCATCCCCCTCAAACCACTCTGCCCACAGCCTTCCCCGTCTCAGGGAAGGGCATCCTACTTCCCCTCCTACAGGTCGGGACGAAAGCCTTAGGGTTATCCCTGACTTCCTTCCTTCTCTCATAACCCGCATCCGATCCATCAGGAGACTCCATCAGCTCTGCCTCCTGTGAATGTTGAGCACCCACCACGACTCATCACCTCATCGCCTCCGTGGCGCCCCTGCTCTCTCATCATCACCCAGGGGCCTCCTAATAGGGCTTTCTGCTTCTCCCCTTCCCCTACAGTCTAGTCTCAACAGTGAAGTGAGGGTGATCCTTTGAAATCCCAAGTCTGATGGTGCCACTCCTCTGCTTGCACCCCTGGAGAGGCTCCCCAGAGAACCAAAGTGAAAGGCCTCCCCAGGGCCCCCAGGCTGAAGTGACTCGACTCTGTTACCACTTGGACTTTCTCCCTCGCCTTCTCCCCTCACTCCCTCTGTCCCGGCCCTTTGCTTTTCCTTAAGCATACCAAACACTTTCCCCCTTGGGGACCTTTACCGCAGTGGTTTCTCGTGGCTAGACACCCTGTATCCACCTGCTCACTTGCCTGCATGCCTCTTCCCCGGCTGCTTTGCTCGGACTTCACCTTTTCAATGAGCCGTGCCCTGGCCCACTCGTCCCGAGACCCGTCCCCTTAGCTCACCCTGCTTACTTGTGCTGCATTTTTTTGTTTTTCACAGCATGCAGCCCTTTCTAAGATGGGATTTATTTTTTATTATGTTCATTATTTACTTTGTTCACCCATATATGCTATGTGTTTAGAACACCGTGTGGCACCTGGTAGGTTAGGTGTGTTCAGTAAGTAATAGGTGCATGAATAATATTAAAACTGTATTAACGTGGCACTCTGGAGATTACAGACCTCTATAATATGACGGAACTGGGTGGGATTAGGTAATAGGTATATAGTTGAAAGTATGGTGGTCTTTTGGTTCACTGCGGTTTTGTGAAGCAGAGATTTATTGTATTGGCCTTGGTGACATGACATGTTAACATCATCAGAGTAATATATATATATGTGTGTGCATGTGTATGCATCTTGATTCATGATTTGTTTGCAGAAGGAAACCATGTGCTGGCAGCAGTCTTAACCTGCTTCTCATTGCGGAGCCCCTGGGGAAAACATAAACTTCCCAGCTTGCTTTACTGGCTGTGGACATTTTTTTACAGCATCTAAAAGGACTCAAAACTATCTCCACCCACTGTTGTTGGCACTATGGATAGCTGCATAGATTTATGGATCCATTATTTTATTGCACAACCCGGCATGAGGGCTGGTGAGTGCAGTAATGTTTTACTAGTGCGCAGCCTGGTTCTCGTCACTTTTGAGATGGTTTTGTGTCCAAGATTTATATTTGAGGAAGGAAGTTTCCTTGGAGAATTGAGCTCACTATTTTGATTTTGCAGAAGCACAGACTGAATCCCATGTGACAGCATTTGTTAGGTGAGATCCAAGCGGGTCTTCCACATGGGCTGGGGCAGTTGGCTTTCTTAGATGGCTGGTTTGATAAGTTGGATGAAGGAAAAAAGGAATTTTGTAATTTTTAACAACTGCAAGTATATTATATTGTCCCTTCGGGTTGTGAAGTTTGGAGATCCACTTTTCTCAGTTGCTAGAAAATTTTGTGCTTATTTTAGCTATGCTCTAATCCATATCAGCCTAACCAGAGTGACCAAAGGCTGATAATTATACAGCAGGAGAGGTATTACGTAACATTCCCCACCCCAACAATAGGGAAATAGTACTCTCGCTTCTCAATTGATTGAGCTATAAGGAAGGACCCCGTTTCTGAGTCCTTTCAATACTACCGGTTGGATATGCCTGTGAATGATTTGTTTAATGCACCATTTAACTGAAGTATTTACAGATGAAGTTACTTAATGTCTGAGATTTTGCTTCCAGCAATTTGGAAGATGGAAGCGTGGGTAGGGCACAAAGGAAACGAGACTGGTCATGAGTTGATAACTGTTGAAACTAGGTGGTGAATACATGGTGGGTCAGTAGCCTATAGTCTATTTTTATATATGTTGTAAATTTCCCTTGATAGAAAGTTAAAGAAAAAAAGAAGAACCTTGGGAAAAATATGTAACATTTAAACTAAGCTCAGAGGTAAGTATGTGTTGTATTAAAATAATGGAAAATATGGTGTGGCCAAAGATGAACCAAGTTAAATATCAGAAGGTTAGAAGAGCATGGTACCATTGTCCTAGCCGATTGACCCTGACAAAATCACTTAACCTCAACTGGGCCATATGTAAAATGGAAATACTCTGTACACCTATCCTACCTCTTACGCCTTTACAAAATGTTATATAACAGAAAATACTTTGAAATTATAAACGTAACTCGTTTCAACAGTATTTATTGAGTACTCACTATATGTTCAGCACTGGGGTAACAGGACCAGGTCACTGCCCTCGCGGAGCTGCAGAAAAATAAACAAGCAATAACAATACAGGTGTGGAGAATGCCACAGGTTGAGAGCAAGGTGCATGGCCGGAAGTGGTGAGTTGTGAGGGAGGCTGGAGAGTGAGTGTTCATGTACAAGCGTACCTCCTTCATACAGGAAATAATGTTTAGACTTCCTATAGGACGTGATGTCTATAGGCTTACAGGAAGTGATGTTTAGGCTGAGAACCATGGTGTCCCGTTGACATTCATGAAGCCAAAGAGTATAGAGTTGTTAAGGTGAGAAAAACAACATGTATTAATGCCTGAAAGGGAAATTGAGATAGCACAGAACACATGTTGAGGCTTCAGCAGGAAGTGGGGAGAGATGAAAATAAAAAGGAACAGGGCCCAGGTCAGGAAGGGCCTGGTGGCTTGTTAAGTAGTTTAGACGTGATCTTAAAGGCAATGAGGAGCATTAATAGGGAGCTATTTTCAGCAGGAGAGTGACATGATTGGGTAGGTGATTTAGAGAAAGTATTCCAATTTGCAATGGGAGGAGTGGATTACAGAAGATAGGGTAACTAAAATTCAGAAAAGAGGTTAACAGAAACTTATTTTGACTCTCTCAATAACCCCCCGCCCCCATCTAGGTTCTAAACCAGTTAATGAATAAGATGAGTCCGTGGATGGAGAATCAACATAATATTTTTGCTCCTTTTTCAGTATGGGTATCCCTTTCATCCAGCAGTGTTTATTGAAAAGATTGTCCTTTCTGCACTGCACAGCCGTTATCACCTTTGTCATAATTGAAGTGTCTGTGTATGTTTGAGTTCATCTCTGAACTCTGTGTTCTGTTGGTCTATATTTGTCCCTGCACTCATTCTATACTACTTCAATTACTGTGGTTGTAGAGTCATTCTTGATATCTGGCAGTATAAGTTCTCAATCTTTGTTCATCTTCTTCGAGGTTTCCTGGACTATTCTTGGCCCCTTGTATTTTCATATAAATTTTAGAGTTAGCTTGTCATCACCCCACCACCACTACCACCAAAAACAAAACAAAACAAAACAAAACAAAACAAAACAAAACAAAACACCAAAAAAACAAAATCCCTTTCGGAACTTTGATTAAGATTGCATTGACTCTATATATACTTTTGGGGGAGAATTGATACCTTCCCAATCCATGAATATGGTATATTTCTCTATTGATATAGATCTTATTTCTTTTTGTGAAAATTCCTCAAAGCTGTACACTTAAGATTTGTGCACCTTTCTCTACCTATGTTATATAGCAGTGTTGTTATTGATGAAGGCAAAGTTGAAGGACATAGATGAAGGTGAGAGCCAAATGGGCCTGCCAGCTGATCCCCAGAATTAGACAGACCCACCCACCCAGTATCAGCAACACTGAACTAAAGCCAGACCCATGTGAGATAGAAGGGCCTGCCCCTTGGGGAAGAGCAGAGGCCAACTTCAAAGAGGAGGAAAGAGAAGAGTTGAGCTGAATGCGCCCAATTAATTTTTCTGAAATTTACCTATCAGAGAAGTCATTTCATTCTCCCCTGAGAGAGTGAATAAGGGAGCAGGGAGTTCTAGGAGTGTCCAGTTGTGTCCATCAAGTGTCCATTTGGGCTCCATTTTACATGACAGGAAACATCAAGATAAGGGAAATAGTTTTTCTAACAGCTTTGAAGTGTTGTCATGGATGCTTTGGGGAAATACTTTGAAGGTAGAATGAAGAAATTTGATAGTATGTGGAGGATAAAGGAAAGGGAAGACTTGAAAACGATGTCTTGGGCAACTGGCTTAAGCAGCCAGGTGGACGGTAGTATCATTCCCTGGCTAGAGCCCACTAGAGAAGAAAGATATTTGGGGAGGAGAGAGGATTTTTGAGGTACTTGTGGGACCATCAGGTGGAGGCATCCAGCTGTTGGATAAATAAGTGGTGATCACGAGAGAACTGTAGATGTAGGTTTGGAAGTCATCAGCCTGGATATTGGGTTGGAAAACTGTCAGCAAGAAGGTATCCCAGACAGACCCTTATTCTCATGAATATGACTGGTACCTTCTATCCTCCACCTGTGGACCCAAGAGGGAATTTCCTCATCAGGCTGCTTCCTTGTGACCCCAGCCTGGCCCCAGTCTTTTTCTAAACTCCTTCCCTTTTCATGAGTCATTCAGGTGATCACATCTGCCCAAACACTTAAGGAATGGCAGGTATTACACATAGGTGGGTAAATTACCGATATTCAAGGGAGTCCCCAGGACCTAACCTGATATGCCTTTATGTAGAATAATCTTGGCTTTTTGGTGCCAGCTCATTCCATGTCCAGGCTCTTTACATTGGTTGTTTACTGGATTCCCTACAAAGAAATTCTCCAAGAAGCTCCTCTTCCATGGTCTGTCTTAGCTGATGGCCATTCGTGACTTCTGATATCTCTCTCTTGCAATGATCCTGTGTTCTTTCTACATTTGCTACTGTATCCCACAACCCAACATTGTGTTTGTGACAGTCTCTTTTCAGCTCTAATCATCTTGGATCTCATTTGTCACCCAAATTCATGCCTTTATGATATCAACATTGTAACTTTCACTTGTAACAGAGTGAGAATTAAAATTGTATATAAATGAGCTACTAATCATTTTTTTTAATCAGCCAAATCGCAGTAAGAGAAATTTTACTCTTTTTGTACATAGGCAGTCTTTTTATCCATTTAGCAAAAATTCATCAAGCTGTATGCTTAAGTAAAATTAAAACATGTAAACATCTAAAGTGATGATCTTAGTTCCTTAAAAATGAGAGATTTATGTCTCTAATCATTTGAAGACTAGAACTAAGCTCTGGGGATCTCCAGAAGCTAACGATACCTTCTTTGATTAATGAAACACAACTGGGTTTCAAACCCTTGTTGTGATTACCTGAGACTTAAAGTATTGGATGGCTCTCATTTTTGCTGAAAGATAAGATTATGTGACGTCTCTTGAGTGGTTGGAAAATCCATGATTTTTAATGAGTAGATGGCATTAAGGTGCCCACTATTTGCCTGGGTGAATGGTCTGGGATTTTCAGACTTCGTTTTATGTATTATCTTTCCCCAGTGTGTCTCTGTTAGATTTCCTTATTTAGGAGAAGTAAGGGTGGGGGGGTGTTGGTAGGGAAAGGGAACCAGAAACAGTATTACCGGATTACTCGTTGACATGTTTGGTGTTGTTTACTGTTTCATATGTGCTTGACATACACTTTCTAAAACATGCAGCATAGTAGTATTTTCTAAGAAATGTTCAATTACAGCCAGATCATCACCAAGAATCACATTCCCAGAAGGCATTAAATTTGTGTTTTTAGGCATACAGTGGTTATTAAGCATGCAGGCGGGATTTTCTGGGTTCACATCCCAACTCTGACTCTTCCTGGGACAGATTACTTAAGCACTCACTGCTTTAGATTCCTCATCTGTAAAATGAGAATACCAACAGGACGTGCTCCATATGGTTGTCGTGAGGATTAAGTAACACAAAAAATGGGTAGAAAAAGTGCCTGGCATTTAATCATCACTTGATTAACGTTCGTAGTTATTATTGCTGCCCTTCTGGTTATTAGAACAGAAGGGATGCCTGTTAATAGCAGTGCAGCTTCCAGGATCATTTCTTTAAGTTTTTACTATGGAAAATTTCAAACTCAGACAAGTAGAATTGAATTTCACTATATCTGGATAGCTGTTTGTTTGACATCACCAAACCTTAAATATTAGCCATTAGAAAGTAAGTACGGAAGGAAGGAAGGAAGGAAGGAAGGAAGGAAGGAAGGAAGGAAGGAAGGAAAGAAGGAAGGAAGGAAGGAAGGAAGGAAGGAAGGAAGGAAGGAAGGAAGGAAGGAAGGAAGGAAGGCGGGGCCATGATTTTGGACCTTGCCTGTGTTAGTCACCAACATATTTATGATTCCTTGAAAATCATTGTTAAACTATACTTGGCCCTCAGTAAATATTTGTGGACTGGATACATGAATATAATGGTTTGTCCTGACCCAGTTGAAATTATGAAGGAAGACTCATTCTGCTTGTGGTCTGGCTACAGGCTCATTCTTTCATTTGTTTATTAATTGGCTCATTCATTCACTTACTGAAGCTTTATTGAATGCCTTTTATGGATCAGCAGTGGCAGCTCTAGAAATTGCTAGGTAAATGAGCTCAGGAGTGGCAATCCATTTGTAAAGGAATCGGCTAGGAGGCACGTCTGGATTCCGTATTAGCATGATACATGCAGATTTTTTTACTGGCAGGATATTCATTTGGGTTGAGGTGGATCTGGTGTAGTTAATTGGAATGGAGTTAACACCTCCTCCGCTGCATCACGCCTTGCATCAACTGCCACGTACAGGCCTCTCATTCAGTGCTTTGGAGTACGTGTACGTGGGAAAAAGTAGATATGGACAAAAGTCCTTATGATGCAAGGGAAGAGGACTAGCAAAGGTATGTCCAAAGCATCAGAGAGAACAGGGGAAGGAGCTGCTACTTCTGCTGGAGGTTCAGAAGGAAGGGATGGGGTACCGGAGAGATCTTTTTAAGCAAAGTGGTATTTTAGCAAAGTATTAAAAGATAAATGGGGTTTCACGGTCCTGGCACCGTGTGCATGGACAAGGAGAGAGCATGGTTATGCAGAAGGGCTGGATTTGGCTGGAATACAGGGTATGTGGTAGTGGCGGTGGAGGAGGACGTAGGGGGTTGGAGGGGACGTGGGCTCTTCCCCTCGGGTTCTGCCAGCGGCTCCACGCGCGCTGTACTTCTTCTGGGTGAGCTGGCCGGTCGGTGGGGGAGTTCCGTTGGGGCGTGGCGTGATCAGAGTGGCACTTGAGAGATAACTGGGGAGGTGCCGAGCAGTGCGGACTGGAGATGGGGAGGAGGTAGCTGGGAGAGGTGCCAGCCCCGGGGCTCGGCGGTTGATGACTAATTGGCCAGGCACCAGGAGCTTCTAGTAGCTCTTGGAAAGGGGCAGATGGGCCCACCTCATGCACACTCTTAGAGTTAGGCCGCTGTAGCCTGGGTTGGCAGCAGAACTGACCGAAGAGCCAAGTTTCCTTTTCAAAGAAAACTCTTTTGTGTATTGTGGAAAGCGAAAGGCCAGGACTCAGCATTCAGCTATTTCTGTTAAGAGATAGGCTAAGGATACAGAGATAATAATAAGTGAAGCCTGGGAGGCATTGTTGAAGACATTTATGTACAGATATTCACGAGTATAATCATGTATCTCTATAAATCACAGATACACATTTATTTAGGTATACATAGTCATGCAGGAAGCTCATCTTCCTAATTCGTTTTTAATAAAGTTTAACTTATAGAATAGTTTTAGATTTATCGAAAAGTTGTAACGATAATAGAGAGAGCTCCCACCTACCCCACACCCAGATTCCTCTCTTGTTGACATCTCACATTAATATGGTACGTTTGTCACAATTAGTGAACCAATATTGATACATGACTATTAACTGAGGTCCATCCTTTTTTCAGATTTCCTTAGGTTTTACCTGATGTCCTTTCTCTGTTCCAGGGTCCCACCCAGGACACCCCATTACATTACATCTCCTTAGGCTCATCTTGGCTCTGACAGGTGCTCAGGCTTGCCATGTTTTTGATAATGGTGGCAATTTTGAGAAGTTTTGCAGAATGTCCTTAAATTAGGGGCGCCTGGGTGGCTCAGTCGGTTAGGCGTCTGACTTCGGCTCAGGTCACGATCTCCCGGTCTGTGAGCTCAAGCCTCACATGGAGCTCTGTGCTGACAGCTCAGACCCTGGATCCTGTTGTGGATTCTTTCTCCCTCTCTCTCTGTTACTCCCCCGCCCGTGCTTTCTCTCTCTCTCTCTCTCTCTCTCTCAAAAATAAATAAACATTAGCCAAAAAAAGAGTGTCTTTAAATTAGCAATTGTCTGATTTTTTTCTCACGCTTAGACCCAAGCGGTGGATTTGGGGGAGGAAGACCACGGTGGTGAAGTGCCATTCTCATCACGTCGTATCAAGGGCACATCCTATCGGCATGACTTCGCACTGTTGGTGTTGACTTTGGTCACCTGACTGGGGTCCTGTTGATGAGGTTTCTTCACTGTAAAGTTGTTCTGTTTTTTCCCCCCTTTCCTAGATTCGCCTCTTTAGAAACAAGTCACTATGCACCCACACACTTGAGAAGTGGGGGGTTCCGCTCACCTCCTTTAGGGACAAGTATCGTCATAAATTATTGGGAATTCTTCTGTGCAGGCAATGTGTCCATTCTCTCCATCCTAATTAGGTTTGGGTAAGGTGATTTCTTATCTGCCCTCTGAATTCCAAATGTTAATTCTGTACTGCCTGCACCCCCCGCCGTTTGCAGCCTACCGACATGTCCCATATTTGTGTTTTGTGTGTGTATGTGTGGTGTATAAACAGACCTGTGTCTTATTTACCCAAGCAGATTGCACATTTCTTGAGCCCTGAGATGGCGTCTCATTCAGAGCCCCCTACGCTGCAGGCGGTTACTAGATAGTGAATAAGTGGTTTTTCAATGAGGGCAAGTAAACAATTTAAGAATGAACCGCAATTAAGAAGCGAAACGGGCCGTCAGAGTCTAAGTATATGGGGACTGCAGTAAGGTCAGGATGCTGTTGACTCGGCACCTGACCTGTGAAGTTGTCCTGGATTTGTGATAGTGGCTAATAGGGTGCTTTTTTTACCAGCTAAAAAAGTACCGGGTACTTTTTTAAGCACTCCACATCTATTCCTTATTTAATCTTCCAGACGACCCTATGGATCGGAGCTTTTATCCCCATTTTGTAGATAAGGAAACTGAGGTGAATGGAGGTTAAATGAGTTGCTCAAAATCATATAACTGGGAAGTAGCCCAGCTGGGATTTTGATCTCAGACACTCTGGCTCGGGAGCTTTGAACTCTTAACCAGTGGGCTCCAAATCCATTGCAAGTGGTGATTCAAGTGGTATCTCATTTGGGGAGAAAACAAGATGGCTATTGAAACATTTTATTACCATCTGCGACTGTACTGCCGATTGGCACGGCAGGCAATGGTTTTGCTGGCATTTTCCTAGGGTGAATGTTTCTATAAAGCCACGGCTGTTTTTTCGTCTTCATTTTTTTTTCTTTTTTTAAATGACTCATTTTTGTGTATCACCACTAATTTTTATTTCTTTAAAACACAGGTATTTTTACAATGGGCATTTCATATACAAACCATCTTCTGGACCTCTGTCACTCCCCAGCAGATTATCTGTTGAAAGATAGTGGGCTTTTTATTTTCTCTCTGTCGTTTTAAACAGAAGTGGCCGCCGGGTCCTGCCAAATAAACACTCTTTCAGTGTGTTCCTTGTCTGAATGGTCACACCTGTGGGTCCCCGGGAGACAGCTACATTCCTGCAGCAACGCAGGCGAGGGAGGAGGACTTCTCGCAAAGCCACCCAAGCCATGAATCGGCCCTGGCTTCCTGAACCGTAAACAAATGCGAGCTTTGTTCTCTCCATTGCTCATTTGGTCCCAAGTATGACTCAGGGGTAGGCTGGGTCCTTCAGGCTCTGTGCCTTTGGCTGTTGGAAGGAAGTGGGAGTGCTCCAGGGTAGTTCTGGGACCTTTTCAAACTGAAGAAAGGAGGCTGACTGCATGATGGGAGAAGAGGTATTTCTTTCTTTGCTTTTAGAGATGTAATAAGGCCCCTTAATCTTGCATCTTGTCTGCGCTGTTTTCTAACAAGACTTATAATGGGTTTGCCCTGGTGGGTTACAGTGAAGTGTATGCCGGCGAGGATCCCCCTCAGAGGGGAGGCTGTGGATATGCTAAGGCAGAACGTATAACGTGCAGGAGTCTTTTCTAAAGCCAAATGTTGCACTGGAACTATTTAGCTGTTTTAGTCCCCCCGCCCCCGCCCCCCCCCCCCCCCGGCCCCAGCCCTTTGGTCAATTCGGCCATTAATTTTTACAGATGTTTTCGGTTTCTCTGTGTCTTGGGTTTTCATGTGCGCACGATGCAGAGAGTAATTTACATGGGCAGTTTGCACAAGCAGTAACTGTTACGCCATGTCACCGAGATGTTTAGCAATTACAGATGTTTGTGCAGTAAACAAATCCAGCTTGCTCTTCAGGTTAACTTAGGAGAGAAGAGTATGTCCACGCAGAGTGAGCTAGCTGCGAGCCATTTCACTCTTGGGTGGCATGGACATCAGGAGTTTTCCTGGTGAATGGAGAAGCTGTGAGTAGTGACTTCTGGGTCCTGGTGAACTGTTTCATAGAGAGAGAGAGAGAGAGAGAGGTAAAGATATTTGGCTACTTTCGTAGTACTGATTATTTATGTTCATTTGCTCATATGCACAGTAAAATAAAGACACTAAATTAATCTGACTTCCTAAAAGTTTGCTTAGTGATAGGTGGTCTTGTGTCTTGCTGTGAGTTGTTCATACTTGTCTACCTAAAAGCAGAAGTCTGTCATTTTCCAAACGCAAAATACAATTCCCTAAATAAACCACAGGATAAGTAAGGCTTACAATGCGTCATATGTCTTCCATATTACTGTCTCTTGTTGAAAAACATTTTAAAGGGGAGAGTTGATGATATCCATAAAATATGTATGTCTCTTTATGTCTTTTTCTGTTGGCTTTAACTTACAATATTTTCAAAACTGCACAAAAAGTTTGTGACAAAAGAAAACACATTGTTTTAACATTACTGTAAGAGTAGGAAAACTTCTTGAAAAGTTTGTTAATGGCGTCTGTTGCTTGTCTAGAAGGACATGAACGCAGGCCGCGGTTGGCTAAAATAAAAAATATATTCATCTGCAACGGATTGAGAGAATTTGCTTGCTGAAAGTTATCTTAAATTTGCTGATTATTTTATTATTATCGCCACATACCATTGTTGGGAGTTCTGAAAAGTAGACCTCAGAATTAGATATTTATATGGAAAATTCAGCTGCTGACTCTTCTGGGAAATGAGTGAAAGTAGGTTGATTGTAAGATGTGAAATATGGGAAAGGCTCAGCATTGGCCCTGGCTCCCTCAGGAGCCTCTCTGGCTCCCTCAGGCTAGGGCCTGGAGATGGCACAGGTAGCCCCTGGTACCCTTAAAGGTTTTGTGACTTCTAAATTACTCATTGCATTATTGAGTCTTCCCTGAACCCCTTGCTTGTTTGCTTCTCAAAATGGAAATAGCCCTGTTACTCTCTTATCTTACAGGAGTTCTTTGCGATAATTATTATAATAAAAACTTGGGGCACCCGTGTGGCTCAGTCAGTTAAACGTCCAACTCTTGATTTCAGCTCAGGTCCTGATCTCACAGTTTGTGAGATCGAGCCCCGCATCAGGTCTGCACCGATAGCGCAGAGCCCGCTTGGGATTCTCTCTCTCTCTCCCTCCTTCTCTCTCTGCCCCTCCCCAACTCATGCTCTCTCTCTCAAATAAACGTTCAAATTTTTCACAGTTAAAGAATATGAATAAATAGAAATTGCCCTTAATCCTGTTATCCAGGAACAATCATTTTATTTGGAACCTTCCAGGCTTTTATCCGAACAGAAATGTGCATGTAGTATCTATATGTCACTCTTCTTCAGCCACTAATGAGGTCATAAATGTCACCTGCTTTTAGAACTTAACATGTTACAGGCCCCGTTTTCTTTCAGACCTGTCCATGGTCACCCATTGTAGAGATGTGCCAGCATTTATTGAACCAGTCCTCACATAATAACTAGTTGCATTGCTTCTACATTGTTAACATTAGAAACAGCATCCTTACCTATGCATGGTGGTACCTTCCCTGGTTGTTTTTTTAGGCTGAATTTTTAAGAGAGGAATTTCCAGGGTAAAGGCTGATTTAATTCTGTTCGGTTTTATTCATAATGAAAATAACTCAAGTACATGGTAAAAAATTCCAACAGAACAAAAGCTAAGACCTTTCTCAGTTTCACGCACTCAGCTTTACTTCCCAGTGGAAATCCCCACGAAGGCTCTCTATGTACTTCTATAGAAATATGGAAGTTTTTAAATTATGGTAACATACACATAATACCATTGTATTCATCATGAAGTGTACATTCAGTGGCATTAAATACATTCACATCACTGTACAGTCATCATCTCCGTCCACCTCCAGAACTTTTTCATTTTCCCAAAATGAAACGCGGTCCCTCTAACTTCTCGTTTTCCCCCTTCTTCTAGCAACTACCATTCTACTTTCTGTCTCTATAAATTTGACTAGGCTGGGTACCTCTTATAAGTGAAGTCATACAATATTCCTCCTTTTGTGTCTGGCTTATTTTACCTAGCATAATATCTTCAAGGTTCATCTATGTTGTTATAGGTGCCAGAATTTCCTTCCTTCTTTAAAATTTAAAGAGTTTTTTATTTTAGAGAGAGTGAGAGCATTCACGAGTGGGGGAGAGGGACAGAGGGAGAGAGACAGAGAGAGACAGAGAATCTCAAGAAGGATCCATGGTCAGCATGGAGCCTGATGCGGGGCTCAATTCCACCACCCTGGAATCAATGACCTTAGCAGAAATGAAGAGTCGGATGCTCAACCAACCGAGCCACCGAGGCGCCCCAGAATTTTCTTCCTTTCTAAGGCTAACCCATATTCCATTTTATGGCTCTATCACAGTTTGTGTATCCATTCCTTCACTGATAGGCATTTAGGTACTTTCCTTCCACCTTTTGGCTGCAGTGAATAATACTAAAATGAGCGTTGGCCTACTGATACCCGTTTGAGGCCTTGCTCTCAGTTCTTTTGGGTATATTCCCAGAAGGGGAATTACTGGATCATATGTAATTCTATCTTTAATTTTTTGTGAAACTGCCATACTGTTCTGCACAGCAGCTGAGCCATTTTGCGTTCCCACCAGCCATGCACGCGGGTTCCGTTTTCTCCACATCCTCCCCCCTTGGCATTTTCTGTTTGTTTGCTGGCTTGCTTCTTTTGTAATAGCCATCCTCACGGGTGCGAAGTGGTATCTCATCGCTGTTAGAGTTGGTGTTTAATGTGTGTTCGTGTTGCCTACCGCTAAGGGGAAAGGGTACTATTCTTATCTTAGAACGATGAGTTGAGGGAGAAGTCTTCTGTCTGAGTCTAGGATGAACTAGCAGATGAGTTACTCAGTTCCAAGAGATTGCCGATGGCTTGAGGGAAGGACTGGGTCTCCCTGTTCACTCAGACCCTGAAGAAAAGATGAGCAGGTGGCCCGGGTGGTGGCTTGCCCTCAGGGGTTTCATGGTGATCAGGACTGCCGCCTCTCTCACTCCGCCCGAAGGTTTATGGAGAGTGGATTCAAAATAGTTTTTCTGAGAAAAGGTGAATCTCTTTTTTTGTGCGATTGGTAATTGTAAATGTTAGTACCTAATTTATCCTACGTAGCAGGGAAAGCCAGTTTTATGATTGATTTTTCCTCTCCTCACCTTCTGCGCCAGAATTCCTTGGAGATAGGAAATGAAAGTCCTGCCTTTTGCGCATTTGCTGAAGCTTTCATTTGATTCAGTTGACATTCTTCAGTGGGGTGGGCTGCAGTATCTACTAGTTTTTCTTTGTGGCTCTCTTTTGTTCTTTACTTACATCAATTACTATTTCATAATATCTGTAATCCTGAAGTTTGCAGATGCTTTTCGTTCCCGAAAGCTGAGGTTTTAAATTTTTCTGTGTGGCCCTTAAAAGATCACGCACATGTACTTTTTCTCGCTGATATTCTCCTTACCTATAAAATGATAGTCTAGACGACTGAATTTCAGTGGGACAGGTTACATTTAATGCTCTATAAAAACAATTTTTTTAAAGCTTCTGCACAGCAAAGGAAACAACCAACAAAACTAAAAGGCAACCAACGGAATGGGAAAAGATATTTGCAAATGACACATCGGACAAAGGGCTAGTATCCAAAATCTATAAAGAGCTCATCAAACTCCACACCCGAAAAACAAATAACCCAGTGAAGAAATGGGCAGAAAACATGAATAGACACTTCTCTAAAGAAGACATCCGGGGGCGCCTGGGTGGCGCAGTCGGTTAAGCGTCCGACTTCAGCCAGGTCACGATCTCGCAGTCCGTGAGTTCGAGCCCCGCGTCGGGCTCTGGGCTGATGGCTCGGAGCCTGGAGCCTGTTTCCGATTCTGTGTCTCCCTCTCTCTCTGCCCCTCCCCCGTTCATGCTCTGTCTCTCTCTGTCCCAAAAATAAATAAAAAACGTTGAAAAAAAAAAATTAAAAAAAAAAAAAAAAAAAAAAAAAAAGAAGACATCCGGATGGCCAACAGGCACATGAAAAGATGTTCAACGTCGCTCCTCATCAGGGAAATACAAATCAAAACCACACTCAGATACCACCTCACGCCAGTCAGAGTGGCCAAAATGAAGAAATCAGGAGACTATAGATGCTGGAGAGGATGTGGAGAGACGGGAACCCTCTTGCACTGTTGGTGGGAATGCAAATTGGTGCAGCCGCTCTGGAAAGCAGTGTGGAGGTTCCTCAGAAAATTAAAAATAGACCTACCCTATGACCCAGCAATAGCACTGCTAGGAATTGATCCAAGGGATACAGGAGTACCGATGCATAGGGGCACTTGTACCCCAATGTTTATAGCAGCACTCTCAACAATCGCCAAATTATGGAAAGAGCCTAAATGTCCATCAACTGATGAATGGATAAAGAAATTGTGGTTTATATACACAATGGAATACTACGTGGCAATGAGAAAAAATGAAATATGGCGTTTTGTAGCAGCGTGGATGGAACTGGAGAGTGTGATGCTAAGTGAAATAAGCCATACAGAGAAAGACAGATACCATATGGTTTCACTCTTATGTGGATCCTGAGAAACGTAACAGAAACCCATGGGGGAGGGGAAGGGAAAAAAAAAAAAAAAAGAGGTTAAAGTGGGAGAGAGCCAAAGCATAAGAGACTGTTAAAAACTGAGAACAAACTGAGGGTTGATGGGGGGTGGGAGGGAGGGCAGGGTGGGTGATGGGTATTGAGGAGGGCACCTTTTGGGATGAGCACTGGGTGTTGTATGGAAACCAATTTGACAGTAAATTTCATATATTAAAAAAAAAAAAATAAATAAATAAATAAAAAAAAGAGTGACTTCACCAAAATCATGATATTAAATTACAAAGTAAAATTGGAAAAAAAAAAAAACAATTTTTTTAATGTTTATTTTTGAGAGAGAGAAGAGGCACAGAGTTCGAGGGGCAGAGGGGCAGAGAGAGAGGGAGACACAGAATCCGAGGCAGCCTCCAGGCTCTGAGCTGTCAGCACAAAGCCCGACGTGGGGCCCGAACTCCCGAATTGCGAGATCATGACCTGAGCCGACGTCAGATGCTTAACCGACCGAGCCACCCAGGCACCCCAAAACTGGCAATTTTAAAACAAGCTGCTCAGCTTAGTTTGCACAGTGGTGTGTCTTTTCTTACATTTAAAGAATTTAGATCACAGAGATCGTTCGGTCAGCTACCTGTTTTGTACTTTTCTGTGGCATCAGAGGCCATGTAAAAAGGACAAAATGACAGCCTTCTTCTCAATGCAAACTTTTAATGGTGGAGTCCAGATCCGATTTATGTATACCCATAAGTGCTCTAGAAGCAAATGGAAGCATAAACACAGGAACCCAACTTACCCATAAATGCTCTAGAAGCAAATGGAAGCATAAACACAGGAACCCTACTTACACCTCTGATAGAGATTTCTCTCTTTCTAAACCTGGGCTATAAAATGTATAGTATGCCAGGATCGCCTTAAAAGTCACTTCTTCATCCAAAGGCCATCGTTAAGCCGTTTCAAGAATGACCTGTGACTCGGGAGTCTCGCCTCAATTACACTGATGCTTGAACTTTTAGGAATAGAATTGGCAACAACTAAAGGCGGATCTTTGGGGTCTCTGTCCTTTCCAAGCTGTATTTCTGTTTTGCTCATTTAAGTTGAGGAAGTTAGGAGTGGTAAAGATGAATTTACTGCCTCGTTTTCTTTTTTCTTCTTTCACTTGCTAAGCATTTTCACCCACCAGTGATTTTAATATGTTTTGCTCCATTTGTTTTGGTAGCATCTGTTCAGTCTGTTCTTTTTATTTTGACTTCTTAGTTGGGCCTCTCATTTTCTCTACTAGAAGCAGCTTTTCCGAAAGTTCTTGGGTACCTTTTCTAGACTCTTAGGGAAGTGGTTAAGGGCGCATGCGTGCCTCGGTTGTTAAGCATCTGACTCTTGAGTTTGGCTCAGGTCATGATCTCAGAGTTCTTGAGTGTGAGCCCCGTGTCAGTCTCTGTGCTGACAGCACGGAGCCTGCTTGGGATTCTCTCTCTCCCTCTCTCCCTCTCTGCCCGTCCCCACTAGTGCTCGCTCGCTCGCTCGCTCTCAAAAACCAATGCATAAACTTAAAAGAAAGTGGATAAGAGAAGTGATGACGTAAAGTATCAAGACTTTAGATCCTGAAGTAGTCCCAAATCGCCCTCCTGGTACAGTGTTATCATTGTCTAGCTGCTGCGTCGAGAGAGCCGCACACATTGTGTGTCCCTTTGTGTCTAATTTCAGATAGAGTTCTTTTGCTTCAAACCCCAGGACCCTTTCCACATTCAGGCGTTGTTAGAAACAGAGACAGTAGGTTGCTCATAATTTAAAATTTTTGTAAATGTTTTTTAAAATTTATTTTTGAAGGAGAGAGAGAGACAGGGTATGAGCGGGGAAGGAGCAGAGAGAGAGAGAGACACAGAATTCGAAGCAGGCTCTAGGCTCTGAGCTGTCAGCGCGGAGCCCGACGCAGGGCTCGAACTCACGCGCCGTGAGATCATGACCTGAGCCGAAGTCGGACGCTCAACCGACTGAGCTACCCAGGCGCCCCTTGCTCATAATTTAGAATCCAATTTTTTCCAGTGATGGGAATACAGGTGTTGTTTTTTGGTTTGGAAGAGGCTGAAATGTTATGAAGCTGGTAACCCTGTGCCCACGCATGTAAGGAATCTGCCTAAGTAATGCGTGTGACACTGTCTCTGCAACATAGAGGTGGGAAGAATGTAATGGACGGGCAACCTTACTGTGCTTTCCAGTAAGGCTTATAGGATCTCTAACATTTTGGTGTAATTTTTGTATTCACTGCCCAGGAGTTCACACAACGCCAGTTTTTTCCAACTAGAGCCTTTAGTCATAGACCACTAGGCAGGAGAGGAGAAAAGCGTCCAAATAAGAGTTGAAAAGAGGTCTTGAAAAAATTAGCGAGGCCAAAAGAGATACATCTGGGTTAGGGGTGGGACCATTGTTTCCAAGTGCTAAGAAATGGTTTTATGGGGCCACAGAGCAGTATGCTTGTGTGTAGCCCAACCCTGACTTGAGTTCAGAAAGTCTGTATGAAATGAAGATTCTAATGTGGGTTGATTGTGTTGTCATGAAACTCAATGACTAGAGAGAAGCCAGGGTATCCAGAGAAGCAGTGACTGAAGGCAGTGAATGGAGATGGTCAAGAAATTAGAAATCAGGTGCTGTGGAGAAACAGTGGTCATCGTCGCAAAGAGAGAAGGCTAAACAGTTTGGGAGGAAGTGAAGAATTAGGTGAGATTCGATGGTTGCTTGTTCTCTGGTCCCCTGATGGCTAAAAAAAGGGGAGCTCCCTCTAACTCGAGGCACGGTGAGCAGGTTAGGAATAAGGGAGAAGTAGCCAATACTGAGGCCTGATCAACTCTTCCTTGTCCTCTGGTGAGGCGGACGTGGAAATCTTTCACTGAAAGTCCCTGTAGAATTAGATAGATAACCATCTGAAACCCATCTGTCTGAAATAAATTAAGGGTAATAACTCAGGAGTGGGGAAGAGGTTAGAAACTCCAGAAGCCCGATTCCTGCTCTCTGTCCTCCTTTGTCACCATCTTCCATGAATCGTATTGTTTTCCCTGTGTGGAGCCTGTGGCGAGACTTTGTGGAAGGCAACAAGAGGAACTTCTGCTCTCGGGAACTCAAAAGTGGAAAGCACTGAACAGAACATTCTCCATTGTGGTAGAAAAGGACAAGGAATTTCTCAAGACCAGAAAATGCATCAATTGGGATATTTTACTGTGCACAGTGTCTCCCCCCACTCCTTTAAAAAAAAAAAACAAAAAGTACCTTTTTAAAAATAACCTAGAACTGTAAAAAGTGCCATTTAAGAAAGCACGTGACTAAAATAGGTGATGTCATGTTTTGTTTTGTTTTTTCAAATGAAGGTTTTCTTCCCCTCTATTTTGTGTGTTTTGGTGTCTTTGTGTGTGTTACAGAGAAAGGAGAAGAGAATGGGGAAACATTTTAGTACAGGAAAATGAGAACATGCAAAATGAGTAATGAAAGACATACCATTTGTTCATTTGGTGAGGATCTAATTTGCCTAAAACTCATCATGCCTCAGAGAGAGAATTTCCAGCCTTAAGAGAACTCCTTTTGCACCTGAGATTCGCTACTAAAGAGACTTGTAACTTTGAGTGAATGAATGAATATGTGTGGTAGCTGAGCATAGGCTTAATTGAACTTTTTCTCCAGCAGACCAGGAATCATTCTACCAAAAGATTCCTCTTAAAAGTGCATTGATCAATCCGTCCACACCCTAAACTCGAATCGTTTAAAAAAAAAAAAGTCAAGCGTGATTTTTGAAAGGCAGCTAAATCAAAGTATGTTCACATTAAGTGGAGACGGTTGTCAAATAGCTGAGAAATGAAAACAGCTGTGAAATCGATGTCTTTCTTTTTTTTTTTAGGATTGTGATACACTTAAGTAAATTGTTCTAAAAGCTCAGGGGAAAATGAAACCTCAAAATTTGGGGGGTCTGGTTTTCCTCACATTTGTTTTTTCTCCCATTTGAGAAACTGTTTGTAATCATTACTTCGGTTTGTGTTTAAAAAGAGTTTTTCCTTGTGAAGAACTGGAGAACCACTAGAAAACAGAACAATAAAGCTATGGAGACCCCACGCAAATACATCACACCTTTAAATCAGTACTTCTTCAAATGCTGGAAATTGAGGAATCCAGAAGTATCCTCTGTGACCATATGTGAAAACGTTACAAAGTAAACTCAACTTTTTTTTCAGCTACTGTCACGCGTATGAATAGGAATTCACGGGTTTAATTAGAAGAGCGGGGAAATATGTTTTTTAGCTTTGAAAACACGTGATAAAATGCCTCAATACTTTACTTGGGAACAACATTAATTGGAAATGACTCTATCATCTACTTAGTCCCTGAGTTTAAGAGCTGATGAATAACTATAAGTAAAGGGTGGTAATAAATGGCAGGCAATGCTCTAAATGGGTGGCGTCTTGTGAATTACCGCCGTGACTCATTTTACATCTGATGTTCTTAACATCCTTCCTAATGACTTCGAGAAGGAAATAGAATGACCCTCTAATAAAAGCTGCCTGTGATTTCTAGTTAGGAGGTGTTGCAAATCAAATCAGGCCTCATGGAAAGAAATCAGTAACGTGGAGAGGCAGGCCATCCTTTCTAGTTATGTTAGTGTATGTTATTTTCTTAAAACTTTATTTTTTGCATTATAAAAGTAATAACCGGTTTGTAGAAACACTGGAAAGTAGAGTAATAGAAAACAAAGTAAAAAGCACTCTCATTTAATCGCTCTGGGGCAAACACTGTTGACTTTTTTGTTTTGTTTTGTTTTTGGTATTTACTTTCAGCCATTCTTGCCATACATTTTTAACCGGTTGAGATCATACCACACACATAATTTTCTTCACACACATACTTGTGCATCTTTTCCACTTAGCCTTATATAAAATTTCCCATGTCATTACAAACTTAGTGAAACATTACAAACTTGGTGAAACATCTCTCTAAAAAAGGCTGTGGAGTGTTTAGTTGTAAGGCTCTAGGTACCTCGAGGATGTGGGAGAACTGGAATTTGGTGGTTGCATTGACTCCTGTCAACATTATGTGTGAATCCATATTATATTATATTATATTATATTATATTATATTATAGCTGAAAACGTAGCAGCTTCTTGAAAACATACAAAAAAAACCAACGTAGGAAAGCAGTGTTGGCTTGTGGGCTGGGTCGTGGTGGGCACTCCACAAAGGTTTGTGGAATTTGATACACTACCTGTTGGATCTGAACAGAATTCCACTTGTCTTCTCCTTGCGGATACTGAATGAAGCCTTTAAGAAAGCAGCCTTTGGCAGGAGGCCTGTCCACTTCCAGGTAGAGGACTGTGACTTCAGCTTTGCACGTCTAAGGGTCTGTCGGTAATTTCTACTGGTGGCTGTAGAAATTTGTACCACATGAGTTTATGGTCTCATTTGGCCCATGTTTCTTAACTGCCTCGGGAGGGGTATCTGTTTGGCCTAACGATTTAGGATTTCTTCATCTCTTATTGAATGGATGCCAAGCTTTGTAAAAGATGGCTCGGAGTGATTTTCTATGATGGTGTGTTTGCTCCTAAGGCTCAAAATTCTCAATAAAAGGCTTTCTGTTCTCTGACAACAGGCCATTTTTCCCAGACACACGCCTTGTTTTTCCATCGTTAACAGTAGATAACAGTTTGGATGCAGCCAGAAGCAGTTGGCACGGGCCTGTATTTGAGGGGCTTCTGGAACAGTCTTCCGGCCACTCACTGCAGGGCGCCACCTTAACTGAAGCTTTATTGACCTGAAAGCTCTGTGGGTTGTCGGCTCTGGCCTTAGTTGTTTCTCTGAGTTTCTTTGTGTTGTCTGCTTTTCCTCCCAGGCGGTGACTCTATGGTGATTGCTATTGCTTTTCTTCCTTGCTCATTTTTCAGAATTATCACTTTGCTCCAAGCTCGTCTCTGCTGCGTGACCGTCTTGTAAAAGTCGCTTCATGCTCTCCATTCCCCAAGCAAAGGAATGGGGCAGTTTAACCTGCCGTTTTGAAAAGCTGCCATAATCAAAACAGTCAGTCTTTGTAACTAGATTCATAAAGAAGCATTATAGTGATTGATTTTTTTATTCAGTAAAATTCAACAACGGCAGTAATGGCTAAGTACTTCATATGCATTTTTTCCTTGTAATCCTAGAAAATCTATAAGGTACGTGTTATCATCTCCATTTCAGACAAGGAGACAGAGGTATAGAGACGTGAAGTGACCTGCCCAAGATCGCATAGTCTTTGCTCTTAGAGAGGAACCCTACTTAATACTAATTCGCTCCTCTTGCCAGATGCTATCATGAAAGCGGGGAGGGGGGGGGCAGCTTTACTTGTTCCGTTCTTCTATCACCAGCACCTAGAAAACACATTGTACATAGAACTTTCTCCATAGATCTAAATATTTTTGATGAATGTTGAATTTATTGTCGACTGGAGGAAACTCTGAGTGTTTAGTGTCTCCAATGAATACAGAGATTAGCAGGACACAGTTCTCGGCCCCCCCCCCCTTACGTTCTAGTCAGTTAAACAGACACAGACATAAGTAGCCATAAATACAAAGCAGAGAGTGTAGTCAGTGCTGTTCACGAGACTCCAAGCAACCACAGTAGGACGGTGGAGAGGGTGAGAAAAGTTCCAGTGGTTGACATGTAGGATGTTTTCATGGACAGCACAGATTTTGTGTTCACTCCTCATTGACGAGTGAGCATGTTGTAGTCATTAATACCTAGAATGCCCTGAGATTAATTTGATCTCTCTTTGAGGATCTCCGTTGTTGAAGCGCCTCAGGGTGCCCTTTCTAAGAATTTCACTCTCTGTCTAGAAGATATAACCAGTGTGTACCTGACCTCTGGGTATATTTAGGAAGTTCCTGTTTTGAAAAAGTATGTGATGTGAAGTTGTTCTTTGCAGTGAAAGAAAATGTAAAGTGAGTGTGATTGAGTCTTAAAGTTTTGATGCAGTTTTCTCTTGCCTTCTTCTATAAAATCGGGGAGACCGGATGATTTTTTTTTAAAAAAGGAGTAAGTGTTGTTCTTTGGGAGTCTGGAGCAAGCAATGAAAGTGAAGAATGAGTCCTGCAGCATTAAAGTCAGAGCTGTATAGCAGGAGCCAGATTGAGAGATCGTCTCGATGGAAGGAGTGTTCCCCGTAAGACTGAAATGAGCTTCTGGACAAAGATGAGTTTGTTCTCCAGCTCACCTTGTTTGATGCTGTCTGCGCCCCTGATTATTTTATGGTTAAATATTAAGTATCAGGATAGGATACCAGAGGGTCATGAGCAGTTTCTTGCCTTTCTAGTTAACATTCATACTTAGAGAGAGGCTTGTAGGGAAAGAGAGGTATACTCTTAGCCTTTTAAGAAGTTGTGATAAAATATACCTAATATAAAATTTACCATTTTAATAATTTGTGAGTGCACACTTCCGTGACAGTAAGTCCATTTACGTTGTTGTGCAGCCGTCACCACTGTCTCCAGAAATCATTTCACCCTGCAGAACTGAAACTCTGTCCCCCATAAACACTAACTCCGCATTCCCCCTCCCCTCAGCCCTTGAAAACAACCCTTCTGCTTTCTGTCTCCATGAATCTGACTACTCTAGGTGCCTCGTGTGAGTGGAATCATACAGTATCTGTCTTTCTGTGACAGGCTTATTTCACTTAGTATAATGTTTTCAAGGTTCGTCCATGTTGTACCATGTTTCAGGATTTCCTTCTTTTTGAAGGCTGACTGATATTCCACTGTATGCCCTAGCCTTATAAATAGCGGTTTGATCGAAAACAAAACAATAAAACATCGCTCCAAATATTACCTCCTCTGTGACTGAAACAATTTCATTTCCCTTTCTTGCTCTGAAGGACATAAAATCTTCTCTGGAAATTTCTTTTGGGGAAACAAATTTCCCACTTTCATCTCTAGCAAAGACATTTTGGGAGACTTAGTTGGCTCAACTATTTACTTTACACTTGTCAGATTAGAAAGATGCTTTTTCATTTGTGTCAAGAACTTCTTAGGTATCTCTGTTTTTAAAAAAAAATATTTTCATTTTTGGGGGCACCTAGGTGGTTCAGTCGGTTAAGCGTCCAACTTTGGCTCAGGTCATAATCTTGCAGTTCATGAGTTCGGGCCCTGCACCAGGCTCTGTGCTGACAGCTTGGAGCCTGGAGCCTGCTTCTGATTCTGGGTCTCCCTCTCTATCTCTGCCCCTCCCCTTCTTGTACTCTGTCTCTCTTTCTTTCTCTCTCTCTCTCAAAAATAAATAAAACATTCAAAAAATCTTTTTTTCATATTTTCATTTTCAAATAGTAGATTGATTGGTGTTTTAACAGTAAGCTGACTGTTCACAGCTATCACAGGCCTACTTTTTCTACAAAACGTCACCACGCCAGCCTCAGAGCACTGAGAACACATTCACTGTGATTCTTCACATTAGGATAGATTCTCCGAAATGCATCCCCGAGTCTCTGTGTTGGGCCTGTTTTGCTTCTTGTAATCAGTATCTGAACTTAATGTTGTTCTTGGCATGTCATTGGCACTCTGTACCCACGTCGAATGCATATATGTAGACTTAAGGACGTAACAGAGCTTGGGTTTTGTCCATGTATATCCAAACCAGTTCACGATCACCGATTTCTCCCCGTGGTGACCATGGAGTAGAGAGAGGTAGGTGGTCTAAATACTTCTCGAACCTCTCTTTTACACTTTCACCCTCACTGCCTCAGTTGGATCACTCCATCGTCCTCCTCTTCACCTCCTTGACTTGTGCATGTCTTTCCTTTCTTCTTCATTCCTTCCAATGCCACTGGATCATTGGTCTTAAAGTCAGTAATTTGACCACACCACACCTCTGCTTGCTGCTGGTTACCTTTAAGATAATGCGCAAACTTACCATGGGCCCCAACTTACCTTGCTGGCCTCCTGACCCAGGAAGCTCTCCCTTCCTCCACCCGTGACTGCACCGCCCCCTTCCCCACAAACATTCTCGCCTACGCTCCTGCTTTTCTTCAGGTAGAATACCCTTTCCATCATTCTCTACCCAGCAAGTTTCTGCTCACTCTTCAGAAGCTGCCTCATGCTTCATCGTTGCTGTGAGTCTTATTTTCCAATGTGGAACTATTAATAGCTCCTGTTTTCTCTTCTCTACACCTTTGTTGTAGTGTTTATCTCTTTGTACTATGATGCTCTGTTAACGAGTCTGAGACGGACTGTTAAATTTTGAACTCGGTAAAGATCCAGGACTCTGCCCATCCCATCTTTGTTAACCTAGCCTGCGGCATAGATCATGGCTCATGGTAGTTCTGGAAAAGAGTGCTGAAGGAAGGAAGGAAGGAAGGAAGGAAGGAAGGAAGGAAGGAAGGAAGGAAGGGGGCAGGCCAACATTCTATATTTCTGAGGTATAAAGGAAAACTACTAAGTGTGGTTTTGCCCTCAAGTATGCCATAAAACTGCCGTGATCCATCGTGGGCTGCGTGTCAGTAGAAACATTACTGAAACCTTGATTTAGCCAGTTGGACTTCCCTTGTACCTTAAAAGTGAGATGGGATTCAAATACACTGGGGGAGGAGGTGCTATCCCCGGCAAGGGAAATAGCCTAGACTATGTTATGATTAAATAAATCAAAATATTTTAAATCCGGAGAGCATCTTTGTATGTTAATTGAATTCATACAGCTACTTTATAGAAAAATTAGGACTCGGCCCACAAAAGTACAGCAAGTGTCATGTGAAAGCCCTGGATGAACGACACTCAGACCAGGCCCATGGTATGTACTCCTGCCATAACATCCTTCTGTCTCCTTTAACCATACTCTTTAAATTCTCCAGATGCATCTAAAAAGGGAGCATTGTTAAGCAAAAGATAGAAGTAATCCTCTAGTAGAAAGAAGGGTTATGTTTTCCTTTTATCTGTCATAGCGGTGGAAAATAGTCTTTTAGGGCATAATGGCGAATTATATTTTGTCAAAGTGGTATATGAAATGGAAATTTACTTTGGCCTGTTCATCCTCTGCGAAAAAGATGATCTTACAACAAAATAGGATGCAGGCTTCTCTCTTGGGCACAGTGGAGGTAAAATATAAGCAGTATTTTCATATACCGTCAGATGTTTGGAGAGCTGCCTTCTATGATTTTAATGTTGTCTGAATGTACATTCTCCACCTCATTGAGCACTTAAGTAGGTTTTGATTCGTTCTTCAACACTGCATTTCCCCAGCATGAGTGAAGCCCCTACTAAACATTCAATAAGTTATTTTGTTTTGACAAAGAGAAAATCCTACCTGTGAATGTGTTCTATGGATCTTGCCAGTCTTTTTAGGGCATGGTCTCTAGAGCTATTGAAAATGCAAACAAATGACCCAAATGAGCAAATCTTGGCAGAAGATAAAGTGCGTGATAAATGGTAGAATTGGCTCCAATTCTCGGATACATCTTTCGACTGATACACACAAATGCACACATGTGTCTCAGGAAGAGAGAGAAATATACTAATGTAAAGCAGACTCCATATATACATGTTCAGTAGAATGATAGATACTAAAGTTTTTATTGTACAGATTGAAAGAGTAAAGCCTGGAAGGCCTAATGGAGGCATCAAAGATGGGCATCCGTGTTTTATATTCAGAAAAAGGTTGCTAATAGTCTTAAGAGTACAGGGAAAGGTACCAGCCACTGAGAGATATAGCAGGTTGCAGCAATTGGAAATAAATGTCTTCAGGGCTTTGGGACTTTCTGTGAACGGCCATTAAGAAGCAGTATATATTCAGAGTGTTTTAAGGGAGATAGTAAGGGGTGATAGTGGAGGTTGACTAAAAGTTGAGTCTCATGGGAGATCAGAGGCAGTAGCCTGAATTGGGGAATAGGATCCTTGTCTAGAAAACTAGTGAAATGGTCTCTGTGATAGTAACAGGGCTCTAGGCTGGGGTCAGAGAAGAAGGGGCAAATCTGAAAACAGAGCTTTGGTGGTGGATTTGACAGGAGAACATGCAGTAAGAGTGTAATCAAGGGTGGATTCCAAGTCGTGAGTCTAGGAAACAAAGAGGATGAGCCAGGAGACTTCAGGAAGTAGAGGCAGTGATGTTCATCCAGCTCTTCCATACACTACTCATTCTTGTGATGTGTTCATAAGTAGCACAAGAAGTACTGGTTGAGCTTAGAAGACACTTAGATAATGCTAAGGTTAAACGGTAACTACAGGACTTCTCAGAGCTTTTAATTTGCTATTATGCAAGGATTAGATCGAGTGTTCTATGTTTTCCATATTTACCAGATTGTGGGATTCGGTGTTTTGGCACTTGCTAGTTGGTACGACATCTTGGGAGCATACTTTGGAAAATGATTTCAGCACAAGAGAATGGGGTGTGTGTGTGTGTGCGTGCACGTGCACGCGCGTGGGTGCGCATGTATGTACACATACCTGGATGATAATAAATCCTCCACATGAGGGTTTTTTGATCATAATAGGTAGGAACTTGAGAGAACGCGAGGGAACAGGCTAGGATGAAGAGTTGGAAGTCACAGGCAGAGAGCTGTCTACCAGGAACATGGCTGAGATTGGATTCTTCTTTATGGTGACCAGTAATTAATAGGAGGTTGGGGGTATGCGCCTGGGAACAAGAGAGTAAGCCAGGGGTGACAGAGGTCTAGGAAGTAATCCTGGAAAATATGCTGTCACCAGAGATTATGCTGCAAAGAGCTGATACAGGACAGTGACAAACAGTGGGCCCTCCTAGTCTCGTTTGTCAAGAAGGAACTCTCCACTCATTCACCAGTTGTCTTGGGAGGTTGTTAATGCTAGGGTAACACATGCATCCGTGGCATCCTCAAACTCCCTGCTCTGTTCAACACTTACTAACCCTTTACTTTGTAGAGAGAATAATTTACATCTAGGTCTTGCTCTCAAGGAGGCCACTATTTCTGAAGAGAAAAGGAGAGAAAAGCAGTTAAACTTTCTAAGCGTAATACAGCTAACAAATGCTTCTAAAGGAGCTATGGATCTGACCGGGTCTTTGACTATGATTGGGCAAAGAGGTTTAACGTAATTTGAACTTTTGCTAACTTTTCAAGACAACTGGGGAAATAAACATTATATGGGTAACCGTAAGTCTGAAGCCCAATTTTAAAATCAGGAGATTACTTAAGAAGTTTTTTTCTTATAGCGGTGTTTAAAAATAGGCTGAAGCATGCCTCTCGGAGATGTCAGAAATGACACAGTGGTATCTGAGGTGTTTTAAAGATGACCTCTGACCCTAGAATGGAGCTACAAATATATTTTTTCTTTTACTGGACCATGTATTTTATCTTTAGAATTTTGAGTTGTATTTTATTCCGGCGTATGTCCTGTTGGTATCAAATAGTTTAAGCTGAGCCAGCCAAAGGCGGACGAATTGACAGTTGCTAATGTAAATTTCCCAGCGAGTAGAAAAGGCTCCCATTAGAAGCTCACAGGCCCCCATTGTGAAGACACTCCTTTGTGCTTGTTCTCTTCTGGCTCTGACATGAGCTGGCTCACAGGGCTTAGGCTCTGCTCCTACCGTTCTCTGCTGAGCACCAAGCAGACTTTTCCTAATACCATCGATTAGAGGTGTTCATGAAAGGAATGTGTAAAAATAAATATTAAAAGTTGACAGTGAGTTTTAATAGTTTGTGTATCTTTCTGAGTTACGATGGTAAATGAAAGCTAAAAGGTTGTGGATAGGGTTATATATAGATCCTGTTTCTCTTTTCTCCTGTCACTATCTCCCATAGCCTTTACCTCTCCATATCTTGTATATGACTCACATTTGGGAGAACCATGCCAAATGGTTGGACACTCGTCAACACACTACTCTGGAGAACCCAATGAATTGCTGTTTCAGTGTTGGTGATAATGTGAAACATCCTCCTGCCTTTTCGTCTGCTTCCCTGCCTCACGTTGAGCAGGCACTTAATAAATCTGTGCTGAGCATAAAGGGAAGGAGTAGCGTTAAACACGAAGGTAGTAAAAGGAATGCCTTGAAAGAACCATCTTTTATCTTGTATTTTACCAGCTGTTTGAAAAGTCATCTCTTGTGTTTGGCTTTATGTGAACACTTGAGTAATGTCTACATATAGCTTCTCAGAAAATCACCCTCTTCTGGAATAGGTATCCGAAAGCCTGGTCTACCAACAGAGAGACTTCACTGATTGAATATAGGGCGCTCTCTTTCTCTCTCTCTCTCTCTCTTTCCTCCCTACCCACTGAACCTGATTGCCTCTGTGATTAAGAGTTATGCGTAGTATTCTGAGAGGAGACTTTCAGAGATGGGACTTAAACTTCCTTCTCCTTAGCATTGTCCTATAATTAGAAAATTTTATACATTCAAAGGAGTTTGCATCTGAATTAGAATAAAGTCACAGGAGTGACTTGGTTTGAGCAGGACCCTGGTCTCACGCTCCAGCGGTCACAAAGAGAAACAGATCTATTAGTCGTTAGGGAACTGGATTCTACTGGGCTCACATCCAGGGATTGTCTTTCCTACAAGCGTTAGTTTCTTCATTTTGGCACAGAAGAGGGGAAAAAAATTACTTGCTCCAGTAACTGAAATCATATGGAGGTTATCTTTCTTGATGCTGTATTACCAGATCTTGTAGAGCTAGGAATATATATGATTGCTCCTACTTACTACACACAAAATCGCCCAGAAACTTTATGTAGGGTTCTGTCGAGAAAGCTAGTAGGAGAAAGGCTTCTGGTCTTAAATATTCGAAGGAACGCTTTTTTTAATTGTTTATTTTTAAAAGTCATTTTTTTTAAATGGACATTAGGATGTGGTAGGAGAGGCAAAAGTTGATGGCAGCCTGGTGATTACTGTTTGTTGAAGTAGATCAATAGCAATAGTAGCTCATTGTCAGTGGCAACCAATAGTTGTCGATTTGTAGAGCTTTCACCTTTATGCAGCCGTCCATATGTACATGTCTTCCGAGACCAAGCAGTGGCTTCCAAGCTGGGGGGCAAGCAGAGCAGAGTAGCACAGATGTGGCCACTAAGAGGTCTTTAGACCACAGCACGGAGAAGAGGAAGCGCTCAGCTGTTCCTTCACAAGGCAGATGGTAAAATGGGCCTATTTGCACATCTCTTAGGAGTGAAAGAGCCGGGTCCTGAGCTGAGTCCACACAGCCCCCAAGTGCATGGCCGGTGCTTGTCCTGGATAAGCCATCTTCTTAGGGCACCCAGAGGGCAAGATCTTGGAACCCTGCCGAGGAAGCAAGGAATGGAGATGCTGAATCCTCTTCCACAGCTGCTATAAGCCTAACGTCCTTCGTCACTGCCTTAAAGTGGATGAGAGATGTCTGGATGTGATTTCCTGATTTTTCTGTCTCCTTAGGCCTGGCCTTCAATTATATCTGACCTATGTGTGTACTGGAGCTAGGCATTGCCCTTTAAAGTTTTTTTTAAATGTTTATTTATTTTGAAGGGGAGGGAGGAAGAGAGAGAGAGAGACAGAGAGACAGAGAGAGAGAGAGAATCTCAAGCAGGCTCCACATTCAGCGTGGAGCCCAACTCAGGGCTCGATCTCAGGACCATGAGATCATGACCTGAGCCAAAATCTAGAGTTGGACACTTAACTGACTCAGCCACCCAGGCGCCCCTAGGCATTGCCCTTTGCAAGTTCGGGTTCTGTTCACTTTTAGCCCACTGGACCAAAGATGTTTTCAGAGGTGTAGGGGAAGCTGAAAGCCGGGTGGGAAAGCAGTAATTCATGACTCCTTGCCTTTGTTGTTGGATTTAGAGGAAGGGCGGAGGACAGAGGTTCTCAAAGGGGGCATTTAGAAAGGCGTAGGGCATTTGGGGTGGATGCATTGACGGAGGAGCACTGCAGGCTATTAGTGGGCAGGAGCAAAGGTCACCTAATGTCCTTTAGTGTGAGACAGTCTCCTACAATGAAGCGATGTCCCACCTAACATGCCCATAGAGGGAAACACTGTGGAGGAGCAGCAGGACGTGGCTCTCCCTGGAGGTCACTACAATCATGCAGATCTGCCCACTTGACCTTCATGGTAGTATGAGGCTAGGTATGGTCTTCCGTTGTTGGTACAAAACCATCTTTCCGTCCATTCGTCCATCTGTCCCATCCATCCTTCTAGGGCTTCTTTGGTGAAGAATCTCATGGCCACCTATGTCCCCATTCTTTCCCCTCAGTGACATTGTCACCCTGTTGGCTCTCCTAAACTCTCATTCCTCTCTGCACTGACTGATTTAGTAGGAATGACCAATTGTTATGCCAGCTGAGAATAGAGAAGGTAGAAGGCAACAAAGCCTTCTGGAAAGAGAGAGAGAAGAGGAAGAAGAGTGAAAAAGACAGCTTATGATTTATATAGATATGAGAATAGGCATCTGAGTTGTTAATCCTTGAAAGGTATTTGGCTAGTGCTAATGGAATCCCTCCTACCTCTGGGTCAGTGCTTCTCAATCTCGAGTGTGCATCAGCGTCCCCTGGAGGGTGTGTTCAGACAGAGACTGCCAGGAACCATCCCCAGAGTTTCTGATTGAGAAAGCCTGGGGTGGGGCCCGGGAATTTGCTTTACTAACAACTTCCCGGTGATACCCATGCCACTCGCCTGGGAACCATACTTCTCTAGCTCTTAGAGAAGAGAGCAACTCCTGAATACTTCCCATCTCTGGGACGCCTGGGAGACCAAGCTGAGAGGGGAGGATCTTGACTTACTCTTGACCTTCAATCATGGCCCAAGAGGAAGGAAGGAGGAGCTAATAAGCCCAGCACCCCTGGAAGGTGAGTGCATTTTCAGCCACACCATCACCCCTGTTGCTGGGATCCATGCAAAGGCCAGCGTGCTGTATTTTCTGAAATAGCAAGAAAACAGAACAGAGTAAGCTGTTCTTTACGTGTTTTTCTGTATAGAAGTAAGTGTATTTAACCAGTGGATCTTCTTGATGTCTGTTAGCTTGCACTGTCCTGTGAACCAGGGCATCAGGGACCACGGGCAGTGCTTCCTTTTGTTACTAAATAAGGGGGAGTTGTCCGAGCATACAACCTACGAAGGTCTCTAAAGGAAGGCACCTGGTTTAACGCCCAAACCACTGGAAGCTTCATTTTTTTTTTTTCCCAGAAAGGAGCCCAAGTCAGGATTGAGCATAGTGTTTCCTTCTGCATATTCCTGATTACTTCTCTCCACTGTCAGTGAAAACTGACGTGCCAGTGGTTTTTCTTTTCTTCTTCCTAATGAGTTAATGGCAGTGATACTTTAGTCTGGTCCGAAAGGGAAAAACAGAGATTGATGGCGATGCTGTTGGAAGTGTGAACAGGAATGTGAATGACACTTTGACAGTGCCTACTTTTCCTGTCAGTTCCTGGTTTTTGAAGATAATTCTAAGAACGGTTTCTCATCAAATTTGACCTTATGGCCGAATAACAACACACTTTTTTCCTCCTTGATGTTTCCTTGGAATCACAAAATATTATTTAGTTGGAGTACTTAGCAGCAGTGGAGGGGTGGCATAATATTTTGGATTTCATTTTTTATCCAATTTAGAAAGCCCTGTGGCACTAAATAAAAATGTCACTGTGTAAAATGTAAAAGCTTTCTGTCACAAATGTTTTTAAAAATTCATAAAGGGCTGAGGATTTGATTTATCTTTTCCTCTTTCTGTGATTTATTCATATTTAATGTTAGTTTCAACATTTGAAGCATCAAGGACTTTTTCAAATTAAAAACTGTGGTGAATCAGTCGTATTTGAAGAAACATTCCGCCATGCCAATTCATTCCTGTTCACATGTTCAAGGTGCAGCTATGTTTGGCTTTCCCAGTGGCTGGAATTCTCGCTAGGGAAACCCTTCGTTGTTGGGGAGGTTGAATTGCCCCAGCTACTTGATGTTGACAGCCATTTCCCAGGTATCAATAGACCATTTCCTCGGGCATTAATCATTATCACACAAATGTGGTGGCAAAGGAGAAGAGTGGGAAGGGACCTTGCCTTTGGAAGCAGCATTTTGTTTACTGTCTGTTTTTTCATTTTTGGTGCCTTTGAGCCTCTGAGTCACTTGTGTTTTCAGAAACATCTTTAGTCAGTGACAGTATCAGTCTTTTCTGTGGATGGTTTATTAATAATGAATGATAATAGAATTAGCCTGGAACGAAGGGAAGAAAATGAACTCCACACAAACTCATCTTTTTTTTTTTTTTTTTTTTTTACTAGTAAATAGACACCCAGGGTCTGTGGCACAGGCCTTTCTTAAAGCCCTGGAAGGTTAAAAGGCTGGAAGGAAGAGCGCTGCGGGCTCCCCTCGTTCCACTTTTAGGGCAGATAGACCTGTGCTAGAGGACGTGGGCGTGTTCGCTCCCACCCCACGAGGCACGGTGCATTTTCCACAGCTGGGGCATTCGATAAGGCACACCTGCCCTGGACATTCTTGCTTCTGCCTGTCCTTCCACCTGCCCATCCACTTGTCCTTCTGGTCCTCCCTCCCTTTATCCTTCCCCTCTTTCTGTCTTTTTATCCTTTTCTTCTTACTATCATTCTTCCACTCTGCACACACTCTTGAGTGCCTCCTCTGGGCCAGGTGCTGTGCCTCCATGGATATAGTCAGCTTCTCATCAAGTGAGGGGAAAGGTACCTGTCTACTTTGCTGAAAATCATCAGCCTTTTAGTAAGAGCATCAAGGAAGAATGGGAATAAAAGGTTTGGAGCGCCTACAAGGATGAAACCCTTTCTCCCTGGTTCTCTCACGTGCTTGTTATGCTTGTTATCGAGGCTCTGACCTGTCAAAGAATGGCAGGCCCTGCTCGGAGCAGCCACGCCTCGAGGGTGTGGTTTTTAGAAGCAGTTGTGAACATTTTGTCATCATGAACTTGATTTTCTTTCTTTGCTTAATGGAGGGAATCATCTAGTTAAGTAAAATGATCTCTTTCCTCCTCAGACAATTGGAAAGAAGTTACCTCCAACGACGGCAACTCCAGACTCGTCAAAACCAGAAATGGACGGCAGGACAAAGAGTGAGTTTCCTTATTTATCCGTATTTTACATTTGGAAGCAGTTAAGGGTTTTTCAGTCATGGACGTGCTTTTGAAAAATCCTCACATAATCCTAATGGCTGTTTAACTTTTTAAATTAAGTCTTTTAAATTTCAGTATGGTTAACATACAGTGTTATATTAGTTTCAGGTATACAATATCACGACTCAACAATTCTGTACATTACTCAGGGCCCATCATGATAAGTGTACTCTTTAATCCCCTTCACCTTAATGGCGTTTTAAAATACATCAGAAAAAATATACCCAAATGTGTTCCACTGGGTCCTACCATTGGTTGGGCACAAGTTAGATTTGGCACTCTTGGGGGGTTTTCTTCTTTATGGAATGTGGTTCTTTCCTGCCACCTGTATCAGAGCTGGGGCTTATCCATATATACCCAATCACTTTGCATCATTCAGGAGGCAGAAAGGCTGTAGAGAATGGCAATTCAAGCAGTTGGGGGATTCATAGGCCTTTAAGTCAGGGAGGCCCTACCTTCTTGCCTCAGCACTCAGCCAGCACTCCCAGCCCTTGCCTGCCTGCCTGCCTGCCTGCCAGCCAGCATCCTCAGTGTGTCTTTACTAAAATCTCTCTACACGCAGATGTCTTTCTTCCATTGAGCCACATACGCTCTTCCTGGAATTTTTACCCACGAATTTTAGTCTCTGGGTCTACAATGATATTAGCCCATTTTTCTCCTAACAGCCCTTTAAGTGTTTGAGGATAGTTGTCTCCCTAACGCCTTCCTAAAGGTCCTATTTCCTGTTCTGGATGGTTGCCAGATAAAATACAGGATGCTCAGTACATTTGCATTTCAGATAAACAGTGAATAATTTTTTGGTTATAAGTATGTCCCCCGTACTCTTTGTTGTTTATCTGAAATGGAAATATACCTGGGCGTCCTGAATTTGTAGTTGTTAATCTGGCAAGCCTCCAATCCCTTTAGCTATCCTTTCAGTAACTAGGGCATTCTGGACAGGCTCTGGTCAGAAACAATTACTTCAGTTCCTTCTAGGGATTTTATTATTTTTTTTCCAGCTTCAGATTTTCTTATGAGCATAATGTGGACAGACTGCTAATATAGTTTGGAAAGCCAAAGATTGAGAGAACATAAATCACACATATATAATTATGATTAATATAAGAGCAAGCACAGCTTTATCCTTTTAATTGAGAAATAATATACCATTCAAAAGCAAATGAGGGGTACTGCCTTAGACTTAGGAAAATGAATTTGTGGGATTTGCCAAACCAGAAATGGTGCTTTTGATAAACAAGTTCATGGAAGATACGGATGCAGGTGCTGTAGCTGTGCCTTGGTGTGGAAGGTTCAGATGAGGTCTGGTGCCTTCCATGTGGTAATGCTGTTGTCCGACTCCTGGTCAGAGGCAGAAAGCCCGCTTGTCTAATACTCTAATGCAGGGGTTCTCACACTTGAGTGGACCCCAGAATCACCCGGGGAGCTGGGCCCCACCCCCCAGGTTGCTGGGCCCCGCCTCCACAATTTCTGAGTCATTAGTCCAGTGGGACCTGGAACTTTGCTTTTCTAAGGAATTCCCAGGTGCTGCTGCTGCGCCTGGTTTAGGGCCTACACTTCCAGAACCACTGTTTGGAACTCATCAATATTCCTCAGGACAACCTGGCCCTGCGTTTATTCATGCAGGTTATACACTTTTATGCTAAACCTACCTTTAGGCACTAAAGAATTTTCTTTCTTTCTTTCTTTCTTTCTTTCTTTCTTTCTTTCTTTCTTTCTTTCTTTCTTTCTTTCTTTCTTTCTTTTTAAATTTAATTTAGAGACAGAGAACAAGCAGGGGAGAGAGGGGCAGAGGGAGAGAGAGAGAGTCTTAAGCAGGCTCCAAACTCATTGCAGAGCTCAATGGCAGGGCTCGATCCCACAGCCCTTGGATCATGACCTGAGCCAAACTCAAGTTGGATGCTCAGCCAGCTGAGACACCCAGGTGCCTCTAGGCACTGAAGAATTTTCAAGAATTGAATATTTAAACCATTCTGCAAACATTTCTCTTGTTGGGCAGTAGCCTGTTCTTCCTTCATTCAACTGCTTATTCTGTAGTTACGGCAATTGACAGGTTTCTAAATGATCCCTGTTATTAGCAATGTTGCTTGGACGACCAGAATGGGGAATAGGCAGGAGAAGGAAAAGGGGAAGACACATCAAGCCTCAAAGGTGATGGGAATGTAGTCCCCAGGATAGGCTGTCCTCGTGACATGAGACAACCAGTGGTCTTGACCAACCTGATTTGTGTCTGCACAAGTAGTAATCCGGGGAACAGAGGTTTTGTTTTAAGGGAAAGACTTTCAATAGAAGTAAAGTCAGAATTCCCTGTAGATGGTGCACCTCTGTCCAGAATAAAAAGGACCTTGGTCCTCCTTGGGTGACTTTGTGGGTTGCTCTTGGGAGGATTCTGAGCAGCAGGGACCCGAGGGTCACTTGTAAGGATGTGGCACATTGGACAGTCTGCAGGGCATGCTGCAATGACTAATCCTCAGGTCTTCAGAACTAGCCCTCGGATAAGATCCTGTTCCTGATGCTTTCTTTTCACCCTCTGCCATGTCTGCAGGCAGGAGATTCCAGTCTTTTTGGAAAGATTAGCTGGGCAGGGGTGGGGAGGGTAGCTGTGTTTTAGAGCTGGCTAATAGAAATATTATGTGAGTCACATACGTGATTTTACAATTTCTAGCAGCCACATTTTTAAGAAAGAAGAAACAAGTGAGCTTACTAAATTAAATATGTAAATGTATTTTATTTCACTCAGTGTATCCCCAATAGTATCTCTTTAACGTGTAACCTGTATAAAATTATCAAATGAGGTATTTTTATTCTTTATCTATATGAGTCTTCACAGTCCAGTGTGTCTTTTACGTGCACGGCACAGCTCAACTTGGAGCAGCCACAAACCAAGTACTCAATAGCTACGTGTGCCTAGTGGCCACAGTATTGGACATGGCCGTTTGAGAGTAATTCTCGGATCTAAGATGGGCTTTCTGGGCCTGGGTATTAACACAGATCCGAATACTCAGCTCCTTCAAGCATGTGGGAGAATCTAGGCTCTAGCCCAAGCCTTGTTCCGTCCTATAAGTATCTATTAATTATGTCCATCCACCTGGCTCTCTGGAAGCATCACGGTGGGGGATGTTTTTTTTTTTTAATTAACATTTATTCATTTTTGAAAGATAGAGAGAGACAGAGCATGAGCAGGGGAGGGACAGAGAGAGGGGGAGACACAGAATCCAAAGCAGGCTCCAGGCTCTGAGCTGTCAGCACAGAGCCCAACGTGGGGCTCGAACTCACAAACCGTGAGATCGTGACCTGAGCCGAAGTCGGACACCCAACTGAGCCACCCAGGCACCCTGGGATGGGTTGTTAACAAAGAGTGTTGTTAACAGAGGCTGGGTGGTGTGTTTTCGCCCAAAGTCGGAGGTGTGCATTCTAGGACCAGCTTGTTATTCGCTAGCCGTGTGACCTTGGATGAATAGTTTTATTTCTCTGCCTTGCTCTTCATTGTCTGCATTGTCTGTGAAGTCCGAGGGTTGCTCTAGAGACAACCCCTGTGGTCTCTCCCAGCATCTTCATCCTCTGATTCGGTTCCAAAAGCTCAACGATTCAGAGTAAAACATTTCTGCATTCAAAGAACTGAGCAGCCAGAGGGGAGAGACAAAAAGAAGATGGGGACAGTTTAGTGGGAACGTGAGAGGTCATCGGGTATAGGTGTAAGTATGCCTGTAAGTGTGCAGGAGGTCAGAAGGAGAATTCTCAGTGTCAGTGAAGGCTTGAAGGATGTTTATTGACAGATGTTTTTCATGGGCCAAAGAAAGAATTTCTGCAGCTAATTTCCCCCACCTGCTTTCTGGCTTTCACTGTAAAGGGCACGTTCTCCCAGGATCTCCACGAGGCACCTAAGTCCACCAAAAAGCCCCTTGCATCGCTTTCAGATTGTGATGTGACTCCTGTGTTCCCTGAACTTGAGAGTGGGGCGGCCCTCCTTTCTGGTCAGTGGACAGATCTATAACAAAAACCGCCCAGCAGTAGAGAGGAGAGAAGCCCCTTCCTCACATCTCTGTCCTCGGCAGGCTAACATACCAGCTCCCGTGAGGATTAAGAGTTATGATGATTCAAAAAATGTTCATGTGGATTGGTATTTTCTGGGGGAAAGTGAAACTCAGCTGATTAGGATTTATTTAAACAACTAACATCACCTCCTCTCCCCCCAGTAAAGCTTTCATGATATTGAAACTCATCTGAAATGCATGCTGGGGAACAGATGGCCAGGACTTTCATAACAAGAGAGACACTGTCTAAATATTCATAAATGAAGTACCCTGAGATTCCTCCAGCTCACCACATCTGGAATTTCCCTCTTTCTTACTACAGTTGATACAGATTTGTAGCCTTGGTGGGACAGAAAAAGTAACCCAGAGAAATAGGCTATTTCGCATCTTTCTGAACAAAGAATTAAAGTCTTAGAGATTCAGAGCACCAGTTGAGCAGGAGGGTTAGGAAAAAGAATGATCCTTGACAAAATTTGGACAAAGGCAGGTGAGGCTTCTGAATAAATGATGACAGTGGGGCAAAAGCTAAACTTGCCCTGCCTAACCTCTCCTCACTCCATCCCTGGACGCTTGTACCACCTTCCTGGTAGCTTTGTTCATTGACTCACTTCCTGGGAGTTGTCCCCTGTGATGGTGACACATGGTGGCTTGTGGCTATCGTGGGTCCCTCGAGGCAGAGTCTGTGTCTTTCTATTCGATAGCCCCATTATATAGCCCAGAAGAGTGTCATAGACTCACTGGGCACGTGACAAGTGGTAGTTGAGCAAATGGAGACTTATAAATGACTTAAAATTTAAACAGGTTCTGTACTGGACAGAGTCTTGTGAAAGTGGCATAGTAGCCATGAATCCTCTTTCTGAAGTTCACAGTCACCAGCTGGAAAATGACACATTTGATCACCTAAGACCCCTGAACTTACTTTGGGTTTCTAGGGATTAGTAGTGGTTGCCAGTGTTCCGTGGGGCTTGACAGACCCTTCATTCTTTCCAGTCCCTGCTCTAGACCGTTCAGCCCAACAGCACCAAGATACACCCTTGCCTGACAAAGGTTTATTGGTTCATCGCACTGAGGACACTTGGTAGGAGAACGCGTGCGGCCCCATCACACCAGACAAAAGAAAAGAGAGTGGTTACCAGTTCGGAGGAAGGGGGAATGCAGTGAAATGTAAATGAAGCAGTGTTTTGACAGGTTGCAAGCAACGCAGGGCTGTTAAGGGGTCAGCATCAGGTGTGGACTGCGAGGTGCACCCAGGTCCTATTTCTTTGGGAACCACCGAGTTAAGATAAGTGTGCAGTGCTGTGTTCAGAACTCTTTACGCGAGGCTCTGCACTTGCATGGGGGATCGCGGCTGCTTTTCTGTGTCACAGTGACTTTCGTTCCTTCGGTCAAGAGTGGAATGTTTCATTCTGACTGATATGATATAGAAAAAGCAAAGTTTCTGGTTGTCTGTGCTTTGAGAGGACAGGCTTTCTCTGGGAGTAAGAAAGCAGTGGTCCTCAGAGAAGGGGTTGTTAGGACCCTTTCCAGCTGCAGCATGTGCTTGGGAGAGATACTATTTCCTGTTGGCTTTGCAGCTGGCTGTGGGACCGCAGCCTGATGGATGGCTAGGCAGCTTCTTACTTTCCATGTCTGAGCTAGTTTTTTGCTTTCTCACCACATGTTTAAGTAGCAGAAAAAGGGGTCGATTCCCTTATGTTGGTTTTTTCCCGGCCTCACCTGGGAGCTCTTTTATGTTACCTTTCCAGGGAAGGCGTTTTTGCTCACTTGTATCCCCAAAACTCCTATTTGGGCGCATCCAGTTTGAAACAAGTTTCCTACTCTGCGCTTTGGTGCCTCGCACACTCGATGTGCCTTAGAGTCCCCAGGCTCGGTGTCTCAGGATTTCCTCAAGTGCTTCCAACACAGACCTTGCTGTCCCGATTCAGAGTGGGGGTCTCCCTGTGAGGGTGCCCGGCCTGCCCATGCTGCTGAACACCCAGATTTGGGTACAGCCCTCTTGGAGGATAAAAGCTAACTCCTTTTGTGTTATCCTTGTGGATCTCCTTTCTCCCAAAGACTCGGAGCTTGTCATCTGAGCAGGAGAAAGTGTTGTTGGAGGGGCCGTGATGTGCGCTGTACTAGGGAACAGAAAGGCTTTGCTCGTCAGGTTATTTTCCTTTTTTTTTTTTTTTTTTTAAATCTTCCTTTTACAGCAAGAGATTAAAAAGTGTCATAATTCACAATAGTGAAATAATTTGAAAGTCAAATTCCCAGCAGCATCCAGGACTAGAGGCGGTCATTGTGATCTGGGGTCGCTGTCCCCTTTTTCGTGGAGGCCGGCATTGGGCTGGAGTTCACAACATAGTGACGTACGCCTTAGGTTTTGTCTCCCCCCGTCTGAATTTAAGTGTAGATCAGGGTTTTTCCACCTTGGCACTATGAACGTTTGGACCAGGTCGCCCTTTGTTGTGAGGCCGGTTCTGTGCCCAGTATTGGATGGTTACCATCTCTAGCCTCCATTACCTCCTTACCACCCCTCCTGCTGCAGCGGCCACAAATGTCTCCAGGCAATGCTGTGTCCCCTGGGGAGCAAACCGGCCCTATCTGTGAACGGCTGGTGCAGACTGTAGTAAGCTCTACGAGGGCACTGCTGCCTCTCTGCTGCTAGGTACACAGTGGGCACTTAGTTAACATTTACTGACCAAATGACAAGCATAGTATTCATTCCGGCCCTCCTCACTAGCCCCAGCTCCTCAGACTGACTCAGGACTGGATGTCCCCTCTACATCTGTGATCTGGCACGCCCAGCTGTGGCACCACCACCACACTGGCCCTCCCTCCAGGTCCCCACCATTGTTTTGCTTTTGGCTAGCATTGAATATTTGCTAATACCCATGGCTGGATCAGCGGATCTCACGGCGCGGTCCCTGGCCCAGCAGCATCGGCATCACCTGGGAACCTGTCAGGGATGCAGATCCCCGGGCCTTGCGCAGCCCTGGAGAATCAGGAACCTCGGGGCTTCTGTTTTCACAAGTCTTCCATCTGGCGCCGATGCCCCCTCGTGTGTGAGAACCACTGATGTAGACTGTTCCTTGAGCTTCCCTATTGATGAGAATCACCAGGGTGCTTGTGGGTTGCTCGTCCAACCTCAGACCTGTTGACGGGGACCCCCAGAGAAGGGAATCTGGGAAGGCATAGAAGGAGCAGGTGCCCCACCTGTCACAGGAATGGTTGGGGAAAACTCTCCCCCACCCCTGCCAACTCCTACTCCTCTGGTCAAAGTCCTCAAACATTGTACAGAGCCCGGTGCCATTTTACCCCTCCAAGAAGGGAGCCTAAATCCTTCCTTTGGGAAATGATTCCCCATTCATGATACTCTGGTGCTTTAACCTGAAGACATCAGTCTTACCTTTCCCTCACTGTTGCCTCGTCAAGAACTCTGTTTACGTGCCTCATTTCCTCTTCTTGGTTATAAGCTCCTTGAGAACCAGGTACCAGTCTCACTTAACTTAGTCTCTTTCCCCCCAGAATGTAACAGAAGTCCATACCCTTATTGCATTTCCAAAATACAAAAAGCTAGAAAACTAAAAGGCTTTATTACTTTGGGGTGATATAAACCTTGTCCTGGACTAATAGGCATTTATGTATAGTCTTTATCCTACTTGGGGTGACAAATCATGCATTTGCTGCAGAATTTTAATGTATTTGATGGTTGGGTACAGCCCCAGACCCCAGCTGAGGATGTTATCTGTTGTGTGGTATGTGTAATAAATTTCTTTTCCAAAAACCTGAAAAATTCCATCCTCGGGGCTTTTGGATAAGTGATTATGAACCAGTAGTGCATCAGATATTTGTCACTTTAATGAAAGAACCTTAGATTTTGATGTTGGTGAAAGTAGACAACCCTGGGCTCGATACTTTTGTTCTGGAATCCCAAAGGACAACAGTTATAAGGGTTACCTGGTACTTTCTACCACTGTTGGAAGTTCTAGAAGGCTTTCTACCAGACTCTGTGACACATGGGGTTTTAATCTACGTGACCTAAAATGGAGTCCAGAGAATCATCCTGGATTTAATGTTATTTCCTTGGTGTGTGTGTGTGTGTGTGTGTGTGTGTGTGTGTGTGTGTGTTATGTACTGCTTGCTGATATGTTTATTCTGTTTGTTCTGCTTTGATTTGTTTTTTAAGCTGAGGGCATTTTTTAAGTTGGTTTGTTTTTTATATGAGTAGATTATAAAATCATCTGAAGGGAGTCATGGGCTGTGTGCATGTGAGTTCAATTTCTTAAACAGTCTGTTTTTAATCTTATATAAACTTCTAGAAGTTTAGAGATTGAAATAATGTGGGTTTTTTTGGTGAGGGAGATGTGAATCATGACTGGACTTCTTGGGGAGTTTTAATAGAACAAGTTCCTTAAAATTGGAATGCCAGTCAATAATTACTGTAAGGGATGTTGATTTGGTGTCAGGGTCCTCGAACCTTTTGTACGCGACATTTTCTCTGCACCTTTGAATGTGTCTTTTTTTCCTACTTTTGGAAATAGGAAATCACTGGGTTTTTTTTTTGTTTGTTTTTTTTTGTTTTTTTTTTTTTATCAGATTCTTCAAGGACTCCTAAGACAAAAAGGCTTAAGGGGTACCTGTCTGGCTCATTCAGAGGAGCATGCAACTCTTGCTTTCAGGGTTGTGAGATTGGGCCCCACATTGGGTGCAGAGATTACTTAAAAATAAATACATAAACATTTTTAAAAAGACAGAAAGCTAAAGAATTGACTTAGGACTTCAGTCTTAGGCTAATTCATTAGCTTTTAAAAAATCTTTCCAAAAAATAGAGACAAATTCATCTCAATCACTGGATAAGTTGTGCCTTTATTTTTTTTTATGTGCATGTGTGCATTCATTTCTACTTGATCTTGGACTAATTAAATCCATCTAATTGATGAATAGATGGAAAATGCCTGCCCCCCAAATTAATTTCATTCCCTTCCTCTTCATCTCTGTCTGCTACTCATTTAAAATTTGTAATCTTCCCATGTCCAAAAAGGATTTGGAATTATATTTTTCTTTCAAGATATATCAAATGCCTCCTCCTTTGTAAACTCCCTCCTGAATGTAATCCTGCCTTCCTCTGCATCACCCCAGCCGTATCCCGTCAGAGTGAGTCTACGCTTATTCACACATTTGTGAATTTGTCATCCTTTACCCTTGCCTTTCCCCAGGCATCAATTTGTCACTTCCTTGCGAAGGTGGGATGGCTGGTTGGACTGACTTGCATGTCACAGGCCCAAGAACTGACAATGTCTCTTTCCTGGTAGTGCCTCAATAAGTGTTTGAATTAAAGTAGAGAACATCTGGGGCGCCTGGGTGGCGCAGTCGGTTAAGCGTCCGACTTCAGCCAGGTCACGATCTCGCGGTCCGTGAGTTCGAGCCCCGCGTCAGGCTCTGGGCTGATGGCTCGGAGCCTGGAGCCTGTTTCCGATTCTGTCTCCCTCTCTCTCTGCCCCTCCCCCGTTCATGCTCTGTCTCTCTCTGTCCCCAAAAAAATAAATAAAAAACGTTGAAAAAAAAAAAAAAGTAGAGAACATCTTCATTCCATGTGATGTAAAATTAAAATCATAGTCTCAGTTAATCCATTCTTTTTGCTTATACATTTATTTATATCTTAAAACCATTGGTATATCCAAACTAGCAGCATGTTTTTATTTTCCAGTACTGCTGAATTAGGGCCCAAATGCCTCAGTAGTAAAAACAAATTCTTCTTTTCAAATATATCATAATAATTTAAAATGTGAGGCTGTGGTTGCCTTGTTTGATCAGGGGTCTTCGGAGCTACAGTGCCTGTGACGAGAGCCGTGACGTGTCAGAGTGGGCTAGAACTCAGGCCCGGTCCAGTGTGATTTTTTGGAGCCTCCAGAACTTTACTGAGATTATTTTGGGGACCTGGGTGGAAGATGGGCGAGCCCCACTCTCTAATTTAACCAGAGAAACCTTGGTTTTAGTTGTTGTGTATTGCAATTTTAGAATAAGTTGAAATTTGCTTAGAGTGTTCGACTGAAGTTAACCAGATCCTCCTCCCGTCCCTCCTCGGCCAGCCTCTCCTTTTACATCTAAGGACGCTGATGTCCAGAGCTATTGCACGGTTGCCTCAGATTTTGTGCTGAGGACAGCCCAGCCGAGATTGAACCTAGTCTTGACTGTCCTGACTCCTGGCCCATAACCCTCACCTCCTGTTTAACTGTCTCTCAAAATTTCCTCCACTTTGTAGGTATCACTAGGGGGTCAAGCAGCATTGAGTGGGAGCTGTGTCTGGTTGTAGGGATACAAAAAAGGGCAAGTGTGATATTGAAGCCTGCTTCATAGCCAGTGGTAGTTGACAGTAGCTACTGGCACCTGTATCTCCTACTTTTAGCTAAATTGGTGCTTTCCAGCTAATTCTATATCCAGTGCCTCACACACAAAACAGTATACTTGGTGGAAATGTTTTAAAGCTAGGTTATGTTGGAGCTCCTGGGTAGCTCAGTTGGTTGAGTGTCCAGCTTCAGCTCAGGTCATGATCTCACGGTTTGTGAGTTCGAGTCCCACATTGAGCTTACTGCTGTCAGTCTGCCAGCGCAAGGCCCACTTTGGATCCTCTGTCCCCTTCTCTCTCTGCCCTTCCCCCTCTTTGTGCTCGCCCTCGCTCTGTCTCTCTCTCTGTCTCTCAAAATAAATAAAACATTAAAAAATAAAACTGGGTTATGTTGATTGTCGTACAACTATATACATTTATTAAAACTATTCAAACCATACAATTAAAATGGGTGAATTCTATGGCATAAAAATTATATGTCATTAAAGATGTTAAAAAAGAAAGGCAGGGGGATACCTGCCCTCCTTAAATATTAGGGAAACTGGGTGGAAAGCAAAATGGCTCCATGAAACATTTTAAAGGCATGCTAGTACTTTCTTATAAATATTTCTTCCTTATGTTGGTTATAAGTCAATTCCACAGTCATTTATTGACCCCCTCCTATGGGCCAGGTCCTGAGGTAGATGAAGGGAAGAGATTGGGGGGTAGAAAGTAACACAGAGGCATAGGAAGAGGCAGATGATAGCCAAGTGTTTCAGAGGAGGTAACTGGAAGTGTCCTCTTTCTTCCACCAAGTTCCTTCATGTCCGGGTGCCTTCTGCTTTGAGTGATAAATACCTATGCAGCCACAAAGTAGTGGTAACCAATACAGTTTTATGGAGTCTGGTAATGAGCTATCCAGACAGGCCCCCTGAAGTTGGCTAATTCGACAGACATCTCAACAGTGTCAAGACTCAGACCCCCCTCCTCTGTGATTTTCTTGGCTTTCCTCTCATGGTTGAAATATGACTGCAATAGTGCCAAACGTTGTGCTGTCTTCCAACAAGGATGTCAGTGTTAAAAGCCAAAAGGCAGAGGCAACTATTTTCCTCTCCACTCTTTTTTTTTTTTAATCAGGGAGCAAAATCTAACAGCCTCCCACCTCCCAGTAGAACTCCTCTAGCACTTCATTGGCTAGAAGTAGATCACATGCTCACCCCTAAACGAATCACTGACAAAGGGGAACGAGAGCAACATTTGCCTAGACATAGCTTACTCATCCCTGAGGCTGTGGGTGGTTCCCCATTTCCTAATGTAATACCTGAAGGCAGCAAGATTATATGAACTGGGAAGGGGATGGGGAATGGGAACTGTGAACCAATGTCTACCACACAGTTAATTAACTTTTTTTTGATGGAAAAGAATAGAAACAATGCTTGTTTTTTTTTCTTTGTTGACCATGAGTGTCTTATCTTTTTTGTAAGATATTTCCATGATTTCGATCTAATGAATTATTCTTCAAGCTGGGACTCTGCAGGCAGTTCTAAAGTAGTGCTGTATTTGTTTCAGTGTTGTAAGTTTTGAGGTTGGATAGTCATATTTCACTAGCACAGTCAGTAGGAAAATTGGCAAAGAGCTGTCATTATCCAATTTAAAGATGCTTAACTTTTTCCCTCCTTTTAGAATATTTGGCCAATTCAGAATTTGGGAGGTTTGCTATTACTAATTAAAGAAAGATGGAATGTTGGTAACTATGTGGACCTAGGAATCTTTAGGCAGAGTAGTATTGATGGGATCTAGAATGAGTGCCCCTCAGCACGGCTTAATGAACAAGACACATCGGGGGCCCAGAGTAACGAAGACAGATGGTTTCCCATGCTAGAACAGGGGATGTAACTGATATATTCTGTCCATTGGACAGAAAGCAAAAACATTTGCACAGAAAGTGAGTCCCTCTCTCCCTCTTTCCCTCTCTCCCTCCCTCCCTCTCTCTGCTCTGTTCTCCTGTCATGTCAGAAACAACCCTAGACCACGGCGTGTCCGTATTACAGATTTTTTCTTGCCTTTATTTCATACATCACTCTCTTTGATTGATATGACATTAACCATAATAAAACCCCCACATTTCAGTCATATAAATCGTACTAGGGACAATATAATTGATATTTGTGTATATAGCTTTAGGTTATGATCTGTCTGCACGAACTGGCCTGATCCTTAGAAAATATCTAAGGTCATTCAAAGCCATTAGGATTGTTGACTTTGCTGCAGAATAATAAATGCCTGTCCCAGTAGATAGTAATTCTCTTGAATTTTTCTTTCTACCTTCTGTCCTAAGTCATTGAACCCAGCTTTCCAAGTCTTAATTTCCTGGCTACCTGACAAATGTTTTTGCTCTCTTCTAAGCTGGTGCTTTTGTGTAAATAGAGATAATTTAACATCAGATAGACTTTCTCTTTTTCTAAGTTTGTTTATTTATTTATTTATGTGATCTGTGCATCCACTGTGGGGCTCGAATCAAGAGCCACACACTCTTCTGACTGAGCCAGCCAGATGCCCCTAACATCGGATGGACTTTCAAAAGTATATAATTGAGGACATATTTGAACTGATTTTCGGTGGCCTTAGTGTTTTTCTCTCTTTTGTGAGGGCTGGTACATATCCTTGCTGATGAACAGCCACACCTAAGTAGGCAGGTTCCCACAGAGACTCCATGGGACATATTTGAACAAGTTTGCCCCCCCCCCCATCACCGACATACACATACGTATAAGGAACATTTAGTCGGTATTCGTTGGCTATTTGTGATTGACACATATTCACGTACAAATATCTTTCTCTGGGGATATATCATAATGCAGTCTTTTTTATTGTTTGGAGTACTGTGTCTGCTTCGTAACATACACAGATACCCTGTTTCCGACTTAGTGATGTGTGGACAAAGGCTCTTAGGGCGGAATTTAAGCTTTTTGTTCTTTTAGATTATGTTTGCTTATGCATGCACCCAAAGAGTATATAAAATGGTATATAAACTAAAGAGTATATAAAATAGATACCTGAGAACGAAGAAACTTTTCTGCTTTTCTGCCTGAGAGACACAAAACAGTGCCTTTTTGTGACATCACATGATTTGTGAGGGGAGCAAATGAAGAGAAAAAATAATCGTGAGTCCCAAATGAGCAATCTTAGGCAGTTTCCTGAGGGTGACCCTTTCTTTATGCAGTCGTTACATCCTGTCTGTTAAGTGTGCTTTTCTCTGAAGTTACTGTGAGAGAGGGCATCTTTTCCCGGACCAGCTCATTAGATAAAGCATTTTAAAGATTGTGTTTTTTTTCTTCTTACAGCCAAGGATTACTGCAAAGTAATATTTCCATATGAGGCCCAGAATGACGATGAATTGACAATCAAAGAAGGAGATATAGTCACTCTCATCAATAAGGTAAACAAAGGTTTCCTCCTGCCTTTCAAACCGTGAACCGCTTTGAGGTGTTGACTGGACGGTACAAGATGTTGGTTTAGCCCTTGAAACACTTGATTTTCCTTTTGTCCTCTCCTGGGGGAGAATCTTGCCTCTTTCCTCTTGATCAGGCTACGCCCAATATATCCAGGTGAATGAATGAACTTGAAAATCCAATAGATTCTGTTTGTCTTGGAGCCAGCTGCAGTTTTGCATGGCCCTGCAGAAAACTCCATCCCAGAAGGCCTAACCCAGAAGGCCGCCTGCTTGGCTGGAGAGCCCGCCCTCCGCAGCAGCCCCAGCTGCAAAGCTGTGTCATGCCTCTCAGGCAGAAAACGCTTAGAGAATGTTTGCTGTTCACATCAAAGACAGGTAGCATGCCTGAGAGAATTTTGCTTGTCTTGTTTGGGCTAAGAAGGTTGTATGATTTCATTACCATTACAGGCAGAGCCCTGTAAACATACAGAGACCTGTAAAATCTGTGTGAATTGATGCAGCTTAACAGGGCCTGAACCGTGTACTATTTATGCTCTCATGCAATGGTACTCACCCAGTAGGTTGTTGAAAGATGTATTATTTAAATGATTCCTAGAATATACAGCCTTTTGTCTGAGATAATAGGGTTCTCATGATGGTTGAGTGCAGCGAAAAGCTGAGCCATGTTTAAGATGTGTTGGGTGCTTCATTCTTGGTTCCAGGTGAGTGGCAGGGAATGTGTGGCGCTGTTGGTACAAGCATGACTTGGGGGTCCTAATGGCTGCCTGCACTCATGCAGGGCTAGAATGCTATTGGCAGGGTGCAGAGTGCAGGGAAAGGTGAGAGAGAGCAGGGGTTAGGGTGGGGGAGCTAGGCCCCGGGTCTTGCTCCTGTGGCCGTTACTGAGAGGGAGGGGCTCCCAGTGTCGCCAGCCCACCCCCCCGCCGCCCCCACGTGTGTCCATAAAGTGATGGGTACGATTTACCTTTTATAGTCCAGGACGGTTACCTTTAAGAAATGGCTGTAGAAGTTGTGTGTTTTAAGAGCCGGAACCAAAGATACCAGGGCACTAATGACCCCAGAGGCTAAGCAGCTCACCAAAGATCAAAGTATTGTAGGGAGAGAGCTGGCCTCTTCCATATGACAGTGGAATGGAAGACACTGCTAAGACTGCTTTTCTGGAATAGTAGACGATCCCCAGCTCTACTGATGGACCAGGAATGTGCTCATTGCTTTATCTGTAAACTGTTCTCCCTGCATTTGTTTTAGCGTATCTCTGTAAGTGTTTTACGTGGCAGGAGGGTAAAACACTGCCCTTCTTGCTCTTTCTGCCAAGGAGGCGGAAGCGGTTCTCTTTCCTTACCACCCTTCCCCTCGTCCTTAAGTGGTGCCTCCTTCGGCCTGTGTCTGCATGGTGCGTTTCCTATTTTGAACAACACCCTTAATCAAATACTTGGAATAAAGAAGTTGTTAAATAGGCATAAAGCACAATACAGATACTTTGCTAATTAGCACAGATCCTTGGTTTTAATCCTACAGGGAAAGGGATAGATTACTTTCCCCTTTGACTATAAAGCAACCCGAGAGTCGAATAACCCATTCTTTGCAAAGCAGGGGTGCATGTTACTGTTTTTTTCTTTTTCTTTGGAGGGGGAAGCCTCTTTTTAACTGAGAACCAGATGTATCAATATTTAATAAGGTTTGGAGAAAAGAAAAAAACTACCATGGATGGTCTCTTATCTGAATACATCTGTTTCTACCTCAATATATTATATTCCCGTCCTTGTCATTTGATTACATATGATGAGAACACATTCATCTTGATGGTTTTGTTCCCACCAGCTCGAGATCCAGTGTGATAAGAGGAATTGAATTTTTCTAAAGAGCTTAGTCAGAAAGGGACCCTCTCCTGGTTCCGTCCTCCATCCGCACGGCAGGGAGAAGGGCATGGGCGGATGTGGAAGGCTGCTGTCGGGAGTGTCCGGGAGCTGTACCACACTTCCTCACTTTCCTATCCTCATGCCTGTAGAAGCAGTTTAGAGACCGAAGCAGCTTATAGATGCTTGCAAAACGTGACCTTGTTATCCTTGCCATACACTCAGTCCCTTGACCTGGCTTATACCCTGCTCCTGCTCCTCAGGCCCAGGGTGCTGTGTCATTCTGACACTTCCTCCCCCTCGCTCGGCCCTGCCCCCACTCTCGAGCCCAGCAGCGCTGGAGCCTGGGGATTCTGCCTTCCTGTGTTCCTGCCACTTCCTGTCCGTGGGGCAGCCAGGCCCACGCTGGAGTCCACACCTCTCCGGGCCGGCTGAGCAGAGAGCCTCACCTCCTCCCTCTCCCAGCACCCTCCACAGTACCTGCTCTGGAGGAGAACCCCAGGGTGGCCACCCCAGGCCCCTCTATTTGTCATCCTGTAATGGTGCTTTGCTCATGTGACCCCTTTGCTCCAATGAAAGTCTTTAGCGGGGCGCCTGGGTGGCGCAGTCGGTTAAGCGTCCGACTTCAGCCAGGTCACGATCTCGCGGTCCGTGAGTTCGAGCCCCGCGTCAGGCTCTGGGCTGATGGCTCGGAGCCTGGAGCCTGTTTCTGATTCTGTGTCTCCCTCTCTCTCTGCCCCTCCCCCGTTCATGCTCTGTCTCTCTCTGTCCCAAAAATAAAAAAAAAAAAAAAAAAAAAAAAAAAGAAAGTCTTTAGCAACTTTCTTCACCTTCGTTGTCAAATCCAGCTTGATTCTCCTTGCACTCATTTGCCCAGGCGCTCTGGTCTTAATCTGGCTTTTTGGCCTTGGGCCACATCACCGTTCTACAACAAGCTCTCCTGAGATGGCCCTGTCTTACTCATGTACCCTCCCTAACCTGACCCAGACCATGTTCCTGCCCCCCGGGATGCCCTCTGCCTACCCACTTAGCTGCTTTTTCAATAGCTAATAATACAGCCAGTCTTAACTCATGCTGTGTCATGTACCTACCTGGGCCCATTTTTCGCTTGTAACTTAAAAATGTCCCCTGTGTATTATCAATTTTGTTTTTATTATTTTTTCAAATTACTTTTTTTAATGTCTACTTATTTATTTTTGAGAGAGAGGGAGAGAGAGAAAAAGAGGGAGGGAAGCAGGGAGGGGGCATAAGCAGCGGAGGGGCAGAGAGAGAGGGAGACATAGATTCTGAAGCAGGCGCCAGGCTCCAAGCTGTCAGCACAGAGCCCGATGTGGGGCTCGAACCCAAACCGTGAGATCATTTATGACCTGAGCCGAAGTCGGACACTTAACCGACTGAACCACCCAGGTGCCCCCTGCTTTTATTATTGTTTTTTATGGTCCGCGAAATCAGGTCTCTTGATATCCTGTCCTTGTGCAGATTTTGACTTTTATTCCCATGAAGTATCTGCCAGCCTTGACCTAGCGTTCCAGTTGTTTGGAAGTATGTTAAAATGACAAGTGCCATGTAGATTACCAGCTCTGAGAAACCAGGGTTTGAATTCCAGCAATGCCATTCACAGCTATATGTCTTTGGGCGTGTCACTTAATCCCTCTGAGCCTCAGTTTCCTCAGCCAGAAAGCGGACCTCACAGGGCTGCCGTGAGGATTTGCTAAGGTGCTGTGTATACATGATTTGTTGCTTCACCTTTGGTTGCTCTTTCTCTGACCTCGGATGTGGGAAGAAGGGCTCTCGTGACTGGGCCCAGTTTGCTGCTGGAAGAGGAACACCTTGATATGAGGTGGGTAGCAGTGGTGGAAAATCTGCCCGAAAATAGCTCAGAATTCACAATGGGTGAGATTTCAGCAAGAATTTTGAGGAAAAAAAATACGTCCTAAGTATTTTGCTTGCTGAAAAGTGGAGAAAATGGATCTGTGTCTGTCAAACCCTGCTGACATTACAGAAAACTCTTAATTTTCCTCTGAGTTAAAGGATCACCTAGAAATTTGTTTAGATGAGTATGTGCCATGGACATTATAAAGAGAAGAGCTTCACTATGATTTGTTTAATGTGTATTTTGATATGCTTCCTTATTGTACGTATGAGTTGAGAGGAAAGACCTGAATTGTTGTTCTCTAAATTCAACTGCTTTTGCTGTTAGAGGTTCTCAGTGTACCCCAAATTCCACCGGTGTTTTTCTTTGAGAGTCGGCTGAGGTGGTTTCCTTTTGCCCTGCTTTTCTGTGCTGTGGCAGGAGTCACAGGGCGGGCGTTGCCCTCATTTTTAGCCCTCGATTGTCATTTCGTGCAGCTTTCTAGAAAATGAGTCAGACACCCTTAGTGGGTGCCTGTGAGCCCTCCATGATTCCTGAAATAATACGCAAAGACCTGAACTATTTGTGTGTGTCCCTGGAAACTAGGATGAAATGTGGCAACCCAAATGGTTTGTTTTTTAGTTTATTTATAAAGAATTCTTATGGATTTAGGAACATTTCCACTTGCACAGAACACACCTGTGTTTAGCTTTTATTTCCAGTCACTCAAAAATAGCTCCTTCATCTGTGTTCCTGCCGCCCCCATCCCTGCCTTCGTGATTTGTGCTCAGAGCATGGTTGAAAGGGTTCAGAAGCCTCTGGGTCTGGTTTCCAACCAGGGAGCTCCTTGGAGAAAGGCTGACAGCAGCCCGGTACAGGCGAGGCCAGGCTTCAGCAGTGATGGTGGCCGCCATCGAAATGGCGCTCCTCGCCCTGGCCGCTGTCACATGGGGGAGAGGGAGCCCGACTGTGGAGAGGGCCAATGTTCCCGCCTTTGGCCTTCCTTGCCCACTGTCTCCTGGCCTCGGCCCCCCTAACTTGGAAGGAAGGGCTTCCCATGTGACCCCTTTGTAAATAAGGAACTCTATGTATTTCTTATTAAAAAGCTCCCCTGAGTGACCATGTCTTTGACCCCCTAATAAAGCAGACACAACCGCCTCCCCACCACCGCCGTTTCTTCATAGGCATAAGCCTATTTGGTAATGTGAAGGTGAACATTAAGGAAGATAATATTACTGATAAAAATCATGTGGCAGTGGAGATGGAGGGAAGGGGAGAAGCAATGTAAACCAGTATTGACATACGGGAAAAGAAACTGATAGATGCACCCTAAAGAAAGAGAGAAGCCAAAAGATTAGATAAAGGTAGAAATATAAAGTAGCTACTATAGAAAAAATACAGGGGGAGTTTCACCTTCTCCTCAGAGTATGTCAGACCAGGGACCCTTCAATATTTGGAACTTGACCTGCTGTGAAGGCGGAGTTAGGACTGAATACTAACTAACCCGGTCTCCTTCATCTCTACCTTCCTCCTTTCTAGACAGCTCTTGACCACCTAACTTAATAACAGGCCAATTTACACGCGCCAGCATGGTTTCCCAGTGTAGGATGCTTCCGGGTGGCTGGCACCAAGAGCCCAGGGCCCCTCGTCGCCATTCCTTTCCCTCATGGCAGTCCTGGAAGTTAGGTGGGACCGCGGGTATCCTGTGCACGTTGCAAAGGAGGAACCGAGGCCCAGAGCGTGGAGGTGGTCCTCCCAAGGGTCCCCACGTGGCAGAGCTGGGGCATGGTTGTGCTGCCTGGGCTGTCCGTGGGGCTGTCGGACGCTTGTGGAAGGTGGGGTTGTCACTTCCACTGGTGACTTGTCTTTTCACCGAGTCACACTCTGTTTCTGGCTATCTAGGGCAAGTGCCTATCAAATTTTCTTTCTAATTTAATGAAATCATCATTATTTAATCAGGAAAGTGATATTACCATGCCATTGCCCCCACCCACTTGCATTTTGGTGCCCATGATTGTGATCGCTTAGGTTCAGGACCATCCATGCCTTTATGATTCCATTGTCACCTCTCCGGAAATGAAAGATAATCAGTGCAGAGGAAATGATGACCTCGGCTCAGGGCTAATGTTGTTCTTTTTGTGCCTGAAGCCCTCTTCTCCCCCATCCTCCTTCTGCTTTCTGCCCATGTCCAGCATATTTTACCTTCCTCTTTTCTTCTGGGTCTGGGTACCACTTAGTTTTCTGTTTGCTTTTAGTATGAAAAAAGAGAGAGAGAAAGAGCGAGAGAGAGGGAGAGGGAGAGGGGGAGAGAGAGAGACAGAGAAAGGGAAAGACAGGAGTCTTGAGCTTCTTAAGTCATTCTGTGATTATAAGTTCTTTTGTTTGTTCTAATGTGTATTTTCCCTTCCTGCTTCCTCTGATTAATTCATTAATTGAAACATTTATTCACGAGAAGAATGTTTTCACACTTCCTTGCTTCCAGCCCCACAGGAAGTAAGGATGTTTCCTCAAAGAGAAGTGGCTGTAGGAATCTCAAGAAGGGTTCTCAGCTTGGCTTAAGTAAGTCCATCAGCTAAATAGATTGCTGGCCTTGACCCTTTCTCTCTGCACTGCCGAAGCTTTTAGCAGAGCTAAGCGTTAGGATTAAATGTGGTTTCAAGGGTGAGGAGTAAATTAGCACGTGTCACCCTGAAAATGATGACACGCTGACAGACCCATTAGAAGGACATGCTTTATGAGTGAACGAAGAAGTTAAGCACAGGTCTGGGATCATCTGGGTTTACATACATTTGAAGAATGTCAGTGTTTAGCAAATAAGTCATTTATGTCATGGGATGTGTTTTGTTGTTGTTGTTGTTTGTTTTTTTTGTTTTGTTTTGTTTTTTTGCAGTATGGCCTGTCTTGTTAGACTGCATATGTCCTTACTAGCAACAGAAGTCACAATATATCGTCTCCTCAGAGCATTAGAAATCCCAAGGAATACATACGGTTGACTGCTGTTTTGCTTCCTCTGTAACATAACCAGGACACGGGGACCGTTGAGAAGAATCCTGATACCATAAGTGCGTTTGATCAAAACTCTTCCTCCCTGAGCTTGTTTATTATCATAAACACAGCGTTAAATTAGATGAGGCTGGCGAACACAGGACTTGAGGTGGTAGAAAATCTCTCTTTAGTTTACCAGTAGATAGTCAACACAATAATAACACCCCCAAATTTTGCTGGCCATGATTGCAGATTTTCCATAGATGAGTTCTTCGCAGTTGATGAGAATCTCCAGCCGTGTATGCGTCCACAAGTTATGTGAAACTGTTGAAAGGGACCCTAGTGTTCATTCGGCATCATGATCATCTCTGTCCAGAGAGCTGTGCTTCAGTGGCAGGGCCTTAGTAATCCGTGCAACACCATCTTGGATACTTTTCTCCTACAACACACAGAAAAACCTACAGGTGTCTTAAGGAATTAGAGAAACTCTTTCTATTTCTAACCTTTCTGTTGGCATTACCCTGACAAGGCTTTTGTGAGAATCAGAGGAGATGTTGTGGCTGAAAAGGCTTTAGAAATCTAAAAGTTGAATTATAGTTACGCTCTGATAAGTTATTATGGGAAGAAGAAAAACAAATTCCCAGTGACTGGAAGTTTCCTTAATATATTGAACTGTCCTGAAATTTAGTTCAGTACTTTCCCTGAAATTCCCCTTTATTTCTTTTTTGACTTTTCTTAGGATAAAAGTAATTTATTCTAGTTGTATAGCCTCCGTCTTATTAAAGTATCTCAAAGATCTTTGCATTCACATTTGCATTTTATTAAAATAGGCCTTTCTGAGATGGAAAGTGGCATGGGATGCACTTTTAAATAATACTTTAAAATCATGTAAATACTTTCTCTTGAGGAAAAATGAGAAAAAAACAGATAAATAGATAAATACAAAGAAAAGTCAAAATCACCTGTGACCTCACCACCTTCGGATACCTCTCAGTATTTGAGCGATGTCCTTCCAGATGTTCTACACAGAGACACGCACACGTTATAGTTCAAAATAAAAATAAGATCGTATCATACACACTATTTTGTAAGCCTCTTTTAAAAAAATATATCATGCCTGTCTTTGGCAGCATGGCTAAATCGTTCCTTAGCATCCTAATATATGAAGTGTCACAGTTCTCTTTTATATTTAGCTTGTTTCTGGGTTTTCCTTATTTTAGACCATGTTGAGTGCAGTCATCGCTCTGTAAATTCTTGTGCACGTAATTAGTGCTGCCACTTTCTACTACTTGTGTAACCTTGGGAAGGTTGCGCGATCTGTGTGCCTCAGTTTTCACATCTGTGAAATGGGGGTGATGACAGTACCCACCTCCTGGTGTCGCAAAGATGAACTGAGTTTAAGTAGGTAAAGCACTTAGAATGCCTCACTTAGAGGAAGTGATCTATCAATGTTAACTGTTGTTATTATTTCCTGATGATAACTTGCTAAGTGTAATGCTGCCTCAGTTCCTTTTAAAGCTATTTAAGTGACGTTATGAAAGATTGTGCCAATTAGTCTCCCCACAGGAGTGTGTGAGAATATGTTTTCCTATCCTTGTCATCCCTGGATATTATCATTCTTTTTAATCTCTGCTAATCTGATCGGAGTGTGCATTTTTTAAAATGATTACTCAAGTTGAAAATTTTATGTGTCATTTTCGAATTGATTTTTATAAAAACACCTTACACACATGACATTAACCTGTCATCTTTCACATTTACAAGTGTTTTTTCTTCATTTATGACTCCTGGGGCTATTTAAGAAAAACACCATTAAAAATAAATATCTTTTGGACTTAAATTTTTTCCATTTTATGGTTAACTATATAGTGCAGTACAATTCATCCTTTTTTTTTTTTAATTTTTTTTTTCAACGTTTTTTTTTTATTTATTTTTGGGACAGAGAGAGACAGAGCATGAACGGGGGAGGGGCAGAGAGAGAGAGGGAGACACAGAATCGGAAACAGGCTCCAGGCTCCGAGCCATCAGCCCAGAGCCTGACGCGGGGCTCGAACTCACGGACCGCAAGATCGTGACCTGGCTGAAGTCGGACGCTTAACCGACTGCGCCACCCAGGCGCCCCACAATTCATCCTTTTAAGAACAGTTTTACTTAAGGCCTTTATATTTTTGTCCTAGTTGGAAAGAGTAGCTGGCTATTAAATGCCTTCCTTTTCTGCCTTCCTCAGGGCTTTCAGAGGTTCTATTTAAAGCTTCTCTCCTTACAAGCATTTTTTTTTACAGTGGCATTCAGAGAGGCCCTGAGGTTCTGCATGGTTATATATATATACATATATATATATAAGGATCCTCATATTCTAGATCAGAGCTTGGCCAACTTTTTCTGTAAAGGGCCAGAGAGTAAATATTTTAGGCTTTATGGTCTCTGTCGCAGCTATGCAAAAGCGGTCAGAGAACTAAATGAATGGATGTGGCTGAGTTCCAATACAACTTTATTTTTGGACACTCAGATTTGAATTTTGTGTAATTTTCACATTCCTTGAAATGTTCTTCTTTTGGTTTTTTTAAACCATTTAAAAATGTTTCGACTGTTCTTAGTGGAATGAACAGAAATAGGTAGCAGGCCAGATTTGGCCCATGGGCTGTAGTTTGCTGCCCCCTGAGATAGAATGTCTAGAAACAGACCCCCAAAATACAGCAATTAATTTTCAGCAAAGGAGCAAGGAAACTTTGACAAAGAAAGGATAATCTTTTTCAGAAATGGTATTGGCACAATTGGTAATCCATAAGCAAAACAAAAACAAAAATACCCTGACCTAGACCTAATACATACATTAACTCAAAATGGACCGTAGATCTACATGTAAAACAAAAAGCAGAAAATGTTGTTTATGAAAACATAGGAGAAAGAGTTGTTAGACACGACACCAAAAGCACAGTCCGTGAAAGAAAACACTGCCAAATTGGACTTTGGCAAAATTAAAAACCTTGGCTCTGCAAAGATACCCTTAAGAGAATGTTGGTTGGTCTTTTGTTCTTACAAGACCATCGGAGCCCCAATATTTAGTAAATAACTTCCTGATACGTGATTGCATGAATTTCAAGGACCTTGGTTTTGTTCTCTGTCTTCCCGAGAATATCCTTTGTAATACAAGACCATAAATCTCCTGTATCGGAGCTTTTCCCCCAAGGTGGCAAACAGATGTAGCCCCACTCTACCTACCAGGCAGGCCTGGACTCAGCTGAGCAGCCCAAGGGCCTGGATCCGACTGGGAATTGTGTTTTTCATTCCCTGCCCAAGGTCTGTAAGCTAAATTTGCTGCGTGTAGAGAAAAACATCACCAAACGAATTTTTATGCCAAGGAATAAGTTTTCCTAATAGAAAAACTGAAATGTAGATTTGTCTGGTGAAGAATAGAAATAGAAGGTAGGAATTTATGAATTTACCAATAGCTGCTGCAGCTGGCTTGGCCGATCTTGACGTTCATAATGATTATGGCTATGTCTTTCACCTCATATTCCTTCCTGGTCCTTATCTGTAAAATGAAGGCACTCCCCAACCCTCATCCCTAACAGCTTTCTTTGTTTCTCTTGGAGGTGGTGCAGGAGCTCAGAAAATCTCTTAAAGCATAATGAAAGATGCTTTATAAATGCCACTCTTTGTCAAAGAAGCAAAATGATTTTTATTATATCTGCTCCCCTTTTAATGGAAGAAAAGCATGTGTTGGGATGCAGAATATATGGTTTTCTAAACACAAATGCACATGAGAGCTCAGCTGTAGGATGCACATCCTTGAGAGGTAAACGTATTCTTAGCCATGTGCTTCAGATGAGCCGAAGGTCCCATTAGAAACCGTTTTCACAATTGAGCCTTAAGTGTTCATCTCAATGTAAATGACTTAACAAGTAGAAAAGGGGAAATTTCTATGAAAAAAATACTGATGTATAACTTTGCATACTTGATTATGTTTAAATGGACCAAAGAAATGTGAAAGTGCTTCCTTAATGAGTTGTGTTTTGTGTGTAATTGTTCACATGCCTTCATATGTTAATGGTTCCTATGGCGCATAAAGCCCGATCATGAGTACACAGGAAAGGTCCTCTCTTGCAAATATCTCCTTTTCACATGATGACTGTTTTTTTAAATAGATTTATGGGGGTAGAGGGTCTTTCACTCTGATACTAGAAAAAAGACTAAAAGCCTAAATATTTCCTGAAACTTGAGATTATATAACCTAAAAATAAAATAATGAAATCAGTAAGCTATTCCTGTGTATTTGTTGTGGGCAAGCGATACGGCCGCGCCCCAGGACTCCAGGACTTGCGCAGTATGAATGGTGATCCTGGAGCTGGACTGTTAGGGAATTATCTGTTGGGTGCTGTTCTCTGAAGAGGCTCCAGAGAGAAGCATCTTTTTCTAAGAGGGAAACAGGCTGTGAGTAACCAGGCCTGTGGGGCTTCTGCTCTGGCTTGTCTCCTATTAAAATCCCTTCGGGCTTTCCTCCTGCCTGCCTGCCTGCCTGCCTCTCATAATGTCTGTGGAAGTTCTGTTCTCTTTCTGGGGACTGAGATTTGATTTCAGCTTTTTGCGCAGTTCTTGCTGACATCCAGATTCAAGGGTTACTTCTGTAGCATTTCCTAACCCATGTGCTATGAGTGGGTTATAGGAGTATAGGGTAGTGATCCCCTCAGCTCTCCGGGTGGATGGAAAGGGCCTTAGGTAGCCGGAACCCCCTTCTGGGTTGTTGGCCTTTAACATTTGGCCTCCAGCAGTATGCCATCAAAATATTATCATTTTATATGCGTGCCATTATCTGGAAAAGGTTGGGTGACACTGACCTACTGCCTGTATTTCACTTTTGCATATAATGATGTTTAACACCGACTCTACTTTTCCTTAGGGAATATTCCACCTTCCTGTTAGAGAAAGGTGTCTATGACTAGCAGAGGAGACTCCAGGGTAATTAAAAACTCTTGTATGTCTTTTCATTTCAGAAATTCTTTCTCTAGGACTTCTTTTGGGAATTAGACGTTGAAATAGCTCAGACTTTTAAAGATAGAGCTTAAAGTTCGATTAAATCTAGAATCAAATAAATTCTTATTAAAGAAACAGCCTTTTTAAGTGAGTATACAACTTCTGGTTGTAGCCATGATGGAATCAAAGGTGTTAGCCTTACCCTCCTGCCATAGACAACGTTAAAATTGGACAAAATACATGAACCCACTGTTTTTAGGCATTGGGTAACACAAAGCATGGAGATGTAATCCTTGAGAGAAGTGTTCCACATCAACCCCAGGGGCGCTTTCTAAATTGCAGCATAGGGCACTGGAGCCCCAACAGAAAGCAGAGGACTCATCAGATAGAGGAAACAGAGATTATAATTCAGGGCTGCCCAGGTGACTGGACTTTTCAGGGCAGGCAATTGCAGAGGAGTGAGCTTTGCAAAGAAAGAGCTCCAGAAGGTTTTGCCAAATGCTAAAGTGTGCATCACTAGGGCAAGACCCCACCAGGCCCGGAAGAAAATCAGCACGGGGGAGTGGGTGGGCTGTGAGCTGAGTGAACATCCCAGAAGTCACCAGTGATGAGACATGTTAGAATTCTGGCCAAGCAGGGTAGAAAAACTGTGCTGAACATACCTGGCATCTAATTGAGAACCCAGGAGAGGCAGCCACAGGAACAGCCCCTCCCTAACCCACCCTAACAAAGCCTAAAACCAAGCTTTGACGGATCAAGCTGATCTGCACGTAACTTGCACACCGTAACAAAAACTCAACACGGTTACAAGGAAGGCCTCAAAACCCACTCTCAACGACGTAGTTTGCACAGTTGTTGAGAGCATACAGTCACAAATTACTGTACATATGAAGAAGCAAGAAAATGTGAGGTACGATGTGGGTGGCTTACAGAAGACATGGGGCATTTCTGAGTAGTTTTCAGGCATCTACACATGCTTCGATTCATATTGGCATGGCCAAGTGGAGGCTTGGTTACTGCTCTTTGTGTGTTCCTCATTCGATTTTTTATTACCAGTTATATATTATGTGAAATGAAAGAATCAGAAGTTAGTATTGCAAAGCCTATAAGTTATTGCCCAATAAAAAGTCAGGATTTTTTACAAGTTAGATGAACTCTTTGAGGTCATGAGTTCCCAGTGTCGCAAAACAGTGAATGACTCCCTAAGCCTTGACAATCCTAGGATGTTGGCTTTTGTAATGGGACATTTTCCTTTTTTTTTTCTTTAATTCTTTCATCAGTGTTTTATAGTTTTCATATTACGGGTCTTTTAACTCCTTGGTTATGTTTATTCCAAAGTATTATATTATTTTTGGTGTAACTGTGAGTGGAATTGCTTTTCTTAATTTCTCTTCGCTGGGGCGCCTGGGTGGCTCAGTCGGGTAGGTGTCCAATTCTTGATTTCGGCTCAGGTCATGATCTCACGGTTGGTGGGATCAAGCCCCGCATCAGGCTCCACACTGATAGCACAGAGCCTGCTTGGGATCGTCTTTCTCCGTCTGTCTCTCTCTGCCCCTCCGCTGCTCATGCATGTACACGGATGCACATGTACACATGCCCCCCCCCATAAACATTTAAAAAAATTCTCTTTCTGTTACTTCATTGTTAGTGTAACGAAATGCAAAAGATTTCTGTGTATTAATTTTGTATCCTGTGACTTTACTGAATTCATTTATCACCTCTCATAGTTTTTTGGTGGAATCTTTAGGATTTTCTATATATAGTATCATGTCATCTGTAAATAGTGAAATTTTACAGCTTCCTTACCAATTTGGTTGCCTTTTTTTATTTTTTGTTGTCTGGTTGCTGTGGCTAGAACTTCCAGTACTGTGTTGAATTATAGTGGTGAGAGTGGACATTCTTGTCTTGGTCCTGCCTTTAGGGGAAAGGCTTTCAGTTCCTCCCCCACTGAGGATGATGTTAACTGTGGGTTTTTCATATAAGGTCTTTATTATGTTGAAGTATATTCCCTCTAGACCTACTCTCTAAAACTTGAGAGTTTTTATTATGAGTGGATGTTGTACTTTGTGAAATGCTTTTTCTGTGTCTGTTGAGAGGATTGTATGGTTTTTATCCTTTCTCTTGTTAATGTGATATATCACACTGATTTGTGAATATCAAACCCCTGGGGCAACCCGGGAATAAGTCTCACTTGATTGTGGTGAAGGATTTTTTTTTAATGTATTGTTGGATTTCATTTGCTAATATTTTGTTAGGGACTTTTGCATGTGTATTCATCAGAGATATTGGACCTGTAGTTCTCTCTCTCTCTCTCTCTCTCTCTCTCTCTCTCTCTCTCTCTCTCTCTTTTTTGTAGTGTCTTTCTCTGGTTTTAATGTGAGGGTAATGCTGGCCTCATAGAATGAATTTGAAAGGTTTCCTTCCTCCTCTGTTTTTTGGGATAGTTTGAGAAGAATAGGTATTAACTCTTCTCTGAGTGTTAGGTAGAATTCCCCTGAGGAGACATCTGGTCCTGACTTTTGTTTTGGGAGAATTTTTTGATTACTGATTCCGTTCATTGTTGGTAATCAGTCTGTTGAGATTTTCTATTTCTTCCCGACTCGGTGTTGGAAGGTTTTATGTTTCTAGGAATTTGTCCATTTCCTCTAGGTTGTCCATAGAATTTTTCATAACATTCTCTTCTGGTCCTTTGTATTCCTGTGGTGCCAGCTATTATTTCTCTTCCTTCATTTCTGGTTTTATTTATTTGAGTTATCTTTCTTTTTTTCTTGATGAGTCTGGCTAAAAGTTTATCAGTTCCGTTTATCCTTTTAAAGAACCAGTTCCTGGTTTCATTGACCTGTTCTACTGGGGTTTTTTTTAATCTGGAATGTGACATTTTCTTGAGTGAGTTTGTCTCTGAGGCTGTCTCCTTGGCTTCTCTCATTAGCTGTGGTCTGCCAGGCATTTCTTCTAACGTTGAGATAGCCTGTAGTTTTCCTTTTTCCCTCTTCCCTCATAAACCATGATGTTGATGAGCCTGCTTTAATAACTGACTTATGGGGATGTTGGAAATTGTGAGCAGAAATCCCAGTCATGCGGAATAATTGCATCTCTTGGGGAGGCGTTAACAAGCAAAGGCAAAGCTGAGTGCTCCTGGGCTCTGGCTTCTGTGGATCTGTCTCTCAATAGCCCCCCTGAAGCTCCACGCAGAAGACGTTCATTAGTAAATATTAAACAGCACTTTCTGTACTGCTGGTGGGACGCTGAAAGTGTACAACACTCCCTTTCTCCTGGAGTGGTGTCTCAGTCATCAGAGGAGACCGTGAAAAACAGCCACGCTGGATAACTTCTGGGAAACTGGGACTAGGGCATGTGGGCACAGCTGGCCACCAAGAGCAGTGGCTGAGCGTAGTGCTTTTCTTTCTCGCTTGGACCAGCTGGCGAACCCATTTTCATCGTTTCATTTTTTGGTTCGATAGGTCCGTTTGTAAGCTACACATTCCCGTCTGAAGTCAAACAGGGCACTTACGATGTCTGAGAAAATGTGCCTTACGTTCTGGAGGTATTTTGAAGTTGTTTCCACAATTATAAACAAATAATAAATTCAGTAAAGATCAATAGGTAAGCCAGATCACAGAGGTGAAGCTTTCTTGAGTAGCTAATCTATACCTGCCTCTCCCTGATTCAACTCGACCTCACTTCTGGTGTTTGAAAATTGAGAGAAGTAGATCAGTAGTCTGAGGGAAGGTTGGGCCATCCGTCATTTCATCCATTCAGCCAGCCCTTATTCAGGATTGATATTTGCCAGGCAATGCTCTAGGTATTTGGTGGATACAAAAGTGTGAAGACAAGATCCTTATTTTCAAGGACCTGACCATTTTTGAGAATCTTACTATTCAAAGTGTGGTGCATGGACCAGCAGCATACGCATCACCCAGGGACCTGTTAGAAATGCTGAATCTCGGACCCGCCCTAGACCTACCGAATCCAAGTTGGCATTTTCACAAGATGCCGAAGTGGATATTATGTGCATTAAAATTTGGCAAGCGTGAGTCCAAATCATTGATTGTCAGCCTGCATATTAAGGACAAAGGAACCTCTAAAAAGTGCTGATTTCCTGGTCCGACCCCCTAGAAATTGGTGTGGGGTGTAGCCCCAGCCCTGGGAATTGTAAAAATTCCCCAGGTGATTCTCAGTGTGCAGCCAGCTTTGAGAAACCGTGAACTATTAGGTTGCTTTGCGTTGTTGACAAAAGGGAGCCCAGGATGAGGTTTTGGCTAGATCTTTTCACAAATTTACAATTCAACCAAAAGACAAGTTTGTCTTTTCTAAACATCTGTGGCGCCGAGACTAGAGGCAGACACACCAGAGCGCGCTTGGTGACTCTGCCAAGTTGTACGTCAGGGTGTGGCCGGAAGCTTTCCTGGCGCACTGTCCCTCCAGGTCTTTGGGACCAGTCCATAGAATCACAGTAATGATGACCACCAAGGTCGTGTCGCTCTTCACACCCCATCCAAATTGTCCTGTGTATCAAGAAACCGAGACCCAGAGTTTTGATAACTTGTGGACCACTTAATTCTCAGACAGCCCACATTGCCTGTCTTCCCCCTCTCCCTGCGATACCTCAGACACCCTGAGATAGGTCGGAGCATAGAGGTGGGAGCACGGCACAACTGAGGCTCTGTTTATTCATTCCTTAAAAGGAAAACCGTGGTTTGTAATTTATAAGGAAAAATACCATATTTTACTCTGATATCTGCCTGGTGATGAGGCATAGAGAAACCATTTTTGAGGACTTGGTCATAGAAGAGTGAACGTTCTGTGTCAGAAATGTCATTCTTTCCATACCCTCAACTCTTGATCAAGTCCAGGTCTCCTTTCCTCTCCTTTCCTGTGCCACTGGAGCTTATTTCTAATGATCGTTGTTCTGGAAGCTTTCTTTCATCTATGTGCTGATTTTTCACTCTCTCCCGCTGCAAACTCCTGACTCATTCAGAAGCTGCTCTGTTTTCCTCATCCTTATTGGAATCTTAAAATCTGCTAGGGTGATCATCATCTTGGGTTACATCTTTGGTCCCGGTGTGATTATTAATAATGTCCCAGGTTTGAAAAGAAATGACATGGTCACCCTTACATCTTCCAGTATTTTGGCCATACCTCCTCTCTCCTCACTATCTCATTGTCCTGCTTTCACTCGCCTTCTGCCATCCTCCCTGGGGACATCTACTCCACTCTGATGATATTCTGGCCTCACAGATCACTGACCCGCTGTCCCTTCATCCTGCTCCTGCCTCTCACGGGTGCCATCTTGCCTCATGCCTCGCATCGCTGGTAAGTCGATGTTGGCTGGGAGCCCTCTGGGAGCCAGACACTGCCTTCACTCTAAGCACCAGTTCTTGAATATTCTTTTCCATGACCCCAGCTTCCCACTCTCCCTCTTCCCTTCCTTCATGCTTGGTGATCCTGCCTTTGACCTTTCTCATTACTTTGGTTCATGCCCTCATTCTCTTTTCAGGCTACCCGGTTTGTCTAGGTCCCATTTGTTTTTAAACCTGGCTTAGCACTCCTGCCGGCGTTTCTGCGTCATATTGATCCACTGCGTCTGCCTCTCCCTCTAGCCTCTGAGCTTGGGAGTCCTGTAAGGACATTATGATTTTCTGTTTACCCCTGAATGCCTCTGCTATCCTGCATGTTTTCAGTCCTTAGCAAATAAATTGAATTTGCTGTTCTCTTATACTTCCAGAAGCACAGCCCTCCTACGAATAACTGTCTCTTCATTTCCGCCATCAAAAGGCTAGTTCTTTTGCCTGGTTTGTTGAAGAAGATGTTTTTTCACTTCTCATTTTGCTGTCAGAATTGTTCCTGTTCCCATTAGATTAGCTTCTTTTGCTAGGGGGTAAGAAGCGCCCCGGTTCTCTACCGGTCTCTGCCCCCTCCAGGTACCTTGACCCTGGGCTGGTTTCTGTCCTGCAGCAGGTTCCCTCTTCCGCTTTCCTTTGGCACACTTTGGCACACTAAGGCACACTGGCTATTTTCTTTTTTTTTTTTTAATTTTTTTTTTTAACGTTTATTTTATTTTTGAGACAGAGAGAGACAAAGCATGAACAGGGGAGGGTCAGAGAGAGGGAGATACAGAATCCGAAACAGGCTCCAGGCTCTGAGCTGTCAGCACAGAGCCCGACGCGGGGCTTGAACTCACGGACTGCGAGATCATGACCTGAGCCGAAGTCGGCTGCCCAACCGACTGAGCCACCCAGGCGCCCCCTGGCTATTTTCTTTTTGGAATGCACTTATCTCATCCATGAGCCCTGAATTTGTCTTTATACCAATCAGAACAGTAAGACAGATTGTGTTCTACCTTCACGCTTTCCCTCTCTTACCTTGAATTACACAATGATTAGTACTGTTAATGTTATCCTTCAAAAGCAGAGTATAGACGAGCCATCCAAGCCATTCATTCACCACTGATGGGAGATATAATAAATATGTCATATGCACTGTTTTCCCCCGTAGGCATGTATGAGTTCTAAAGTTATTCTGGATATGCTTCTGCTTATTAAAGTTTTCCTCATTGTTTTTCTTACATATGAAGGAAGAGGCTTCATCGCAATGATTCTTGGGTTACTGCTTGCATGAGACTAAGGTGAGGCATGGATTTGCACCAGTCAGAAAGTTGGAAAGAAGCTTTTTAAAAGAAATGTAGCACTGAACAGTATTTAAGTGCCTTTTGTGGATGTAATTCTGTATCAGATGCTCTGAATTGAATGTGCAGGGAAGTTCAGTCATCACATAAGCAAACCCTTCACACATGAAAAGATTTAAGATTATTTGAAAAACTGTTAATGATTGTTCCTCTTTCGTACCAGACCTCTTGGTTGATACCTGTCATCCAAGAGGGCCTTGTGTAATATTGTGTGGGGGTCTTTCACATAAATCTCTAATCTCCCTGGAGTTAGGGATCATGTTCTTTGCAGGTTTAATGTTTGGTGCCTACAGAAAGAACTTAAATGTACTTTGCATTTAATAGATGTTTGTTGAATTGAATATCGTGAAGTGCAAATTAACACAGTTGTGAGTGTTAGAGAAAAGCTAAAGCGTTCATCAATATCACTTTACTGAAGGTGAGTTTCAAGTTGGGTTTTGAAAAGAAGAGGGACTTGTCCGGAAAAAAGAGGAGAGAAAGGTGCCAAGCATTTCCTCAAAAGCAGAGCCTTCTGGATTGAAAGATTTCATTCCTAAGGATTGAGAGTATAGAAATGTCACACCCTAGGCCTTCCCAAGATTTTCTGGGGTTGTGGATGATGATGTCTTCTCAGGTTTGGGAGAACGGCAGAAGCTATCCTACTCTGCCACCGCCATCCCTGTCCGTGAATCCTTTCTGTGGGGACTGATGCTAGATTGTTTAGGGAGTGATGTGACATGAGTGGGGCCAGAATACTTACCTGGGCTTCTCTTTGTTATTTTTCAAGAAAGATAAGCATTCTCTCATGTTGTCTTTTGAACTCCAATTTGTCCTGGGTAAGTCTGAACTTGATGTTTCAAGTGTCTGTTTTTTTGGCGTTGGTCTGGACTAGAATTTGCCATCTGTGATTAAGGGCCCATTTCTAAAATCCACATCCTCTTCTGAAGGGTTAGTTTATCTCTGTAAACAGTTACCACTATTGGAAGGGAGGGTGGTGCTCATTTACTTCTCACCTGACGTGGGCCCTCTCTTACATACAGTCATCATGAGTTAAGGTAGATGGAGGCTACCTTGTCCTGACTGCAGGAGATCATAGGACTTAGGGTTAGAAAGAGTCTTCATTGATTCCATAAATATTTATTACATTGGACATTGTGCGGTGGGCTGGGGGCATAATGGTGACAAAGCCAGATGTGTTCTTCACCTTGCTAAGATGTATGATGGAGCAAGGCACCTGTGAGTCACATAAGCTGTGGCCCTCCGGGGGTCTGCAGCAGGACCCTGGGCCAGCTGCACATCTGCTGCTTGAGCCATCCTGGCCCACTGGTTTTGTAGAGGACCATGAGTGTCTCTCCATGGGCCCTGGGCATGATCTCCTCACTTTGCTGAACATCTCCTGCTTCAGGCGCAACTTTGAAAGTCCTGTGTGTGACTAGCACTTTTTGGGAAGCCTTTGCTCGTTTTCGGCTCTAGCAGGAAGTTATCGATCACAATCTGAGAACTGGATTTTTACTCAAGGGCGTGTAATTAACAGCACTGTGTGTACATTGTCCATAAGCTGGGCCGGAAAAAGTGCCCAAGTGAGGAGGTTTGCAGTAGGCCAGGTGAGTCTTGAATTAGGGTGGTTCAAGTGGAATTAGAGCCGGGGGACAAATGTGAGATACATTGTGAAACCAGAACAAACTTGCCTTCCAACCAATTGGATATGAGGCCAAATGGAAGTGGTTCATGGCATGAGGTTAAGCGTCCAGGAGAACTATGAGGCCATTAGGCTCAGGACGGAAGCTTGGCACAGGCCGAGCTCTCACTGTCTGCCTGATACCTGGCACAAAATAGGCACTCAGTAAACATTTGATGAGTGAGTGAACAGAATAGGGATTACTTAAAGGGAAACAGGTTTGATCTAGAAGAATGAATAGATTTTGTTCATTCATTTAGTAAGCAAACATGGAATTCTGTAAGGTGGGAGAAGGGCTTCTCATGATGACACCTGTGCCCCATCACCACCGAAAGGAGAAGGTGAGGAAGAGCAGGGCGTTCACGAGCTTGCCAAAAGTGGATTTTTCTCAGGCTTGGCTGACTCTCAACACAAAGCCCTTTTTTCATTTCTGCAGGCTTTGTGACAGGCCAAAGAGAACCTTTGTGCATGTGATACTTTCTAAAGCATGTTTGCTGTTAATGAAATAATTTTATTTCAGTAAAATTAAGACGAAGAAGGTACATATCCTCCCATCTTTAAAAAAAAAAAAAAATCTTCTAGATTCAGGGCATCCGGCAGCCACACTGGGTTTTGAGTCTGAGCAGCTCTAGCACACTTGTGCTCTCCTTCTCCCGTCTGACTTTGAGGTTGATGCTGACCTGGTCTCAGTAACCACGGTGGATGGGTTGACAGTGGCCTCCAGGAAAGGGCCTCCATCCCCTCTAACAGGGTGTCAGACCTCCCTGGAGGGTGCTTGTCCCGTTTCTCACTCTCTGCTCTCCTGTTTCCTAGGACTGCATCGACGTGGGCTGGTGGGAAGGAGAGCTCAACGGCAGACGAGGAGTGTTCCCCGATAACTTCGTGAAGTTACTTCCACCTGACTTTGAAAAGGAGGGGAATGTAAGTGTTCCTGGCTTGGATGTCAGTGCTCCGCACGCTGTCAGAGTGGTGGCTTCCCTGATGGGTCTCGGGGTGAGGGGAGTTTAGTGGACCATTGAAGAGCACTGACATTTTAGTTCGATGGACCTGGTTTCTGAGCCTTCGGCTGTTCTGTACGCTGGGTGAGAGTGTGAATGAGTTCATTACCTTCCACAAGCATCAGTTTCCTCATATGACAGCTAGTGACAGTGATCCTTATTCTCGTGTACAAAGCGCTTGGTACAGTACCTAGAACATAGAAGCACCCACATGACAAGACCTCTTGGGTGCTCCATTTAAGTGGACCGCCTGCATCCTGTGTCGTATGTCCTTGGCGGTAGTGAAGTGCCCAGTATCGTGGAAGTGGCTGAAAAGCACATCGTGAAGCTGAGGACGCAGAGCGAAGCCAGTAATGTTCCTATACTGTGTGTATATACGTATACACCCCTGACCTGTTCTCTCTTTGCGGGGACCCATTTTCCTGCCGTTGTTTAAATGAACCAGAGTCCATCTTTGCCTCACTGCGGGTGTATTGTTTCTCCGATGAGATGTAACAAGAGACGTTGACAAGTTAGAAGCACTTTACATTATAAGGGGGCAGCACCTTGGTCTTTTCCATTCTGTCCTGCACCTCAGGGCTCTTGGCTCAGGCTTTCACTTGACTTCCGTCTGCCTTTCTGGACTGGTTTCTCTTTGTGCCCATTGGGGCTCTGCTACTGGACCATGAACCTGACTTGGACCCATGACCATTCCCAGGGAGCTGACGTTTATGAAGGATAGCTACATACTGGTGGATTGGTTGGTAAGAATACGAAACCGTGTCAATGGTGTGTGTGTACTGCTTAGATGAACACACGTGATTGTTCGAGAAGCTGCATGGTACTGGTACCCACCAAGGTTATGCCCCATAGATCTTTAGATTGGTTTTCTTCCTAGGGCCACACCTTCTACGCTTTTGCACAGGTCACTTTCTTGTATTATTTAGCTGAAGAATGCTCTGTTCCGCACATGTTGTGCTCTCTTGGAACTGAGTTTGGGGTTCAGAGAATCTGGATTCTGATTCCTAGTTGTTGGAAATAAGCTCAGGGAATTCCTAGGCTTATTCCCCACACCTGGTGTTTTCTGTATCCCTGACACTTAACTGCTGGTCCACGTGCCACACTTTATCAGCATTACCTGGAGCTTGTTAGAATGTTCAGACTCCGCTCTAGACCTGGCGCATCAGAACCTAACGTTTGAACAAGGTCCTCAGGTGACCCGTTGACGTGTTACACGTGACACATTATAATTTGGGAAGTACTGTTTCAAAGTCATGACAACCCCACCTTCCAGTTCCCCACGGTATTTTAGGAGAGGAATAAATTCTCAGAACAGAGAAGAGCTCACCATTCAAGAAACAAAAAAATTCTAGCAAGCAAAATCACTTGAGCCATTTTTGCTAGATGGTCGCAGTGGTGGGTTATCAGTTGACAGAATCCATCCCTGAGAAAAACAGATGCTAACGTTTAGTAATGACTGGATCATAAATGGTTTGAAACAACAGGACACAGGGTTGAGGTTTGACAGACATTTACAGAGTGTAATGGTTGTGACTCCAGGCTACAGCATCAGACAGACCTGGGCTTGAATCATGGCCCCGTCCATTACTTGTTCTGTTCCAGGTCATCTCACTGAATGTGTCTAAGCCTCAGTATTTTCATCTGTAAAATTGTGAGAATAATCGTACCTACCTTGCTGAACTGTTGAAAAGATAGGAAAGCTTTAGCATAGCTATGTGGTGCTTGGTAAACGTCCCATATATGTTAACTGTTAGGGTCTTTGTGTAATTATCGCTCTGTTATCGCAAGTGTGGGAAGGCTCCAGCTCAAACTGTGCTGTAATGATGGAAGTCTGACTCTGGTTCATCTTGCTTCGGCTGTCAAATCAACGCAGTTATCTTGATGTCTTTATGAGCTTCCCTGGGAATCCAAATGCATCTGAGAACTTTGATGATAGCCTTTAAAAGGAAATCTAATGCTTTATAAAATATAGTCGTAGAGACAAGCGGGCACAGAATGGCATAATCTTCATGTAATTTCTCATCTTTTTTCAGGATCTGCTCCCTGGCTGTTATGTTTTGTTTATTCATTCATCCACCGTGTGTTTATTGGGTCCCTTCTCTTGGCCTGACCATCTTGCTGGTTGATGTGTGTACACACACTTCCTGCCTTTGTGGGCTTAGGGTCTGGCAACGGATCTGATGTTCAGGGCCACAGAGACCTGCCAGACCTTTCCAAAAGGACACTGAGGGTGGGCCTCTTCCAAGGAGTGGAGGGGAGAGGGCTGTCCTGACTGCCTGTTTGACCCTTCTCACCCATCTTTACAAGCCTGGTAAAAGGTGTTCGTGTCCTGAAGCATTTGGATGCCATGTCCTTCGTGGCCAAGGACATGGCCACGGAACCTGTGGCCAAGGAACCTTAGCAAGCATGCCGCCCTACTGGTTATTTATGACCTTCTTGGTTCTGATTGATATAGTATGATTTTGAAGGCTAAGGTAAAATCTGGATAATTCTTTTAACAAGTGGGCAAAGCCTGTGGTTGCCTGCATTGTGGCACCTTGCCTTACAGTTCCCGGTCCTATTTTAGTGAGGCAGCAAATACACCAGGTGAGAGAGATTCCATGGCATACTCTTCTAGAAGCTCTGCTCTGTTACATAAGGTATTAAGGGAAGACTTCTACCGAGAGAGTGAAGTTGTTGGTGAGGAGTAGACTCAGCTTGCTCGTTGAGGCATGCACGCTCTTTGCAGCCCCATGGGCATCTCGCCAACCTCAGACAAGCAGCCACCGTCTCTTTGATAGGTCTTTTAACCTCGTCCCTAAGAAGCAGAAAACTCAGTTGGGGGGAGCAATGGTCGTACCTGTCAGACAAAGTAATACGTGCAGCTGAGAAGTGATTGTGTGATGTGGCATTTAGCTTTTAGAAAATGTAAAGTCTTACATACTCTTTATCCCCTCCGGCCTATAAAACCAGCCAACCTGCTGTGCACTGGCCGTTACACCAGCCTTTATCGCCACACGCAGAGTACTGGTGAGCTGGTGACAGCGTGTCGGGAGCTGGGGGTGTTGTTTGCCGAGCCGAGCCGTGTGAAGATGATTGGAATCATTAACACAAATGCGCCGTGTGAATGACAGAGTCTGAAACATTCTGCCACTGGTTTCAGCACATGTCATCTTGTCTTGCCAGTGGCTGGGGTTGCAACCATTCACCCAGAAAAGAGGACGGTCTGGGATGATTAGGGTAGACGGCAGCAAACCCCATCTCTTCTGCAGCCGACCTCCTGAATCAGTAGGCATCGCGGAAGCATTCTGACGAGGCTGGCCCGTTGCTGCGGCGGTGTGGACCCAGGTGGTTACCACAGAGCCTTCTGGAATTTCCTGGAGGGCTTTCTTTCAGAGAGCACTCGGCAGATTCTCTCTCACCGGGTGACAAACGCTTTGGGGCTTTCTCTCAAACTATTCCCTGTGGGGGGAGCACCCGCTGATCTCTTGGTGCATATTTTAGAGCAATTATGTAAGCTATTTATGAGAGAACCTAGATTCAATGGCTGTCTGTTTATTTTGAGACTTGACAGTAAAATTGAATATCAAAATGGAAAGATTAAATATGCTGAGAGCTCTATTGAAGCAATCAACGTACGTGCTCTGTCATCATCATTGAAGGAAAACGGGGAACTTGGGCTCTCAAGAACAGAGAACTTCTACTGTCATTAAAAAAATAGAATAGATAGTCTGAAAGATGTTTCTGAAAGATTGCTTTTTAAGAAAAAGTCTCAGGCTGCAGCACTTCAACAGAAGCTGTTCAAATCACCCAAAGAAAATGTTACTGTGCTAGTATACGTTGCCGTGGAGGACTCTTCTGAGTATATACCGTGTCAAGAACCAGAGTGCTGCGAAGGTTCCCAGAGGCATTTCCATAGCGAGTGTTCTGCAGCGGAGGGTCTGCCTCTCAGGACCGCAGAAACCTTCCATCAAAGATTTCTAAAGATGCCTGTGGCTGTGATGCAGGCTCACCTTTGCCAACTCACAGAGACTTACCCAGTGAGCCGACTGCCAGCTTACTAATTGCAACAAGAACGGAAATGTCAGCCAGTCTGGAACGCATGGGCCCGCCTGCCCTGGGCATTTGCTCCCACTGGGCCTGGCTTTTTCGAAGCCAGATTGTACAGGAAACCACATGTACTTGGTGCTGTCTGGGAGAGCAAGGAAGGAAAGCAGGAGGAGCCAGTCGTTTGCAGGCATAGCTTGAGGCCCCCTCACGTGCCAGAGGGAAGGGGGTGCCCAGGCAGCTGTGTGCTGAATTCAGCTGAGCCCAGATGCTCTCTGCTAGTGCACTGCACCTTTGGCCTCAGCAGCTTTCCGTTCTTTTCTGTTCTCACAGCTGACCGTCCCCTTCTTGTTCATTGTCAGTCTGCAGACGCATTGTGGTACAATCAAGTAGGTTTCCCACATTCCCAATCACAGTTGAGTACCAACCTTAAGATTGTTCTAGATTACTCAGCAGCTGCGTAGGGTCCAAACTTTTAGACGAAAGGAGGACTCTTCCTTCGTTTCGACAATGACTGATCCACTATAAGTGGATTTTGCCAGTGTAACTGTGACTACATTCTCTTTACCAAGTTCTTCGGAGGCCCCTGACTTTAGCCCCCATCATCTGACAACCCAGTTTATAAAACTGTCTCAGCCCAAATTTTCTTTGTTCCTAGTCATGTCCTTCAGCTTTTTGAGAACCACTATTTCTAGTTTCTAAAGATGTCCGATGATATTTCCCCCAAATGGTCTTCCAAAAAGAAACAAATATGTGCTTCTAATAAACAGCATTGTAAAAAAAAAAAAAAAAAAAATTCACCTACAGCCTTGTCTGTATATGTAGTTTCCTGGGTAATTTCACTTGCAGAGATGAGGATTGTCAAGGCATAGTGTCACCCAAGTAGGACCTAATGATGGTGCCCTAACTGAGCTTTGATCACATGGGCTGGATGGCACGCCTTCTCCCTTCTCTGCTGGTACTTACCGCCCATACTCTCTCAGCTGAGAGCCTCATTCAGTGTATTTTTGCCTGAGATGATTCTCTGTCATCATTTGATCTGAAATGTCATCTCTTTGAGGCAGAGCCCATGTCTCAAGCTTCTCCTTCATGGGCCCGAAAGTGTGTGTCTTAGTTCAGTCTGCTATGACAGAATGCCATAGACTGGGTGGTTTATAAACAGAAACTTATTCCTCACAGTCTGGATGCTGGGAAGTCTAAGATCAAGGTGCCAGCAGATTTAACATCTAGTGTAGGTCCACTTCTTATTTTGTAGATGGCTGTTCTTGTTGTGACCTCATACGGCAGAAAAGGTAAGGGAATTCACTGGGGTCTCTTCTACAAGGACACTAATTCCATTTATGAGGGCACCATGCTCATGACCCAATCAGCCCCCAAAGGCAACACCTCAAAACACCACTACCTTGGGGATTAGGTTTCACCATATGAATAGGGGGTCCATTCAGTGGATGAACATTCAGTCCATAGCAGCATGCTTGGTATATGGTTGGCTCTCAGGAATCACTTGTCCTTTGGTCATTTGGTGACCAGGTGTACCTTCCCTTCCTTCAGTCTCTCCCCTTCTACTTCCTGCCCTCTCCTGTACTAGTATGAGAGAGGAGGAGGGGCAGGGAGAAGCCAGGTCCCTTGTCCGATTCCTCTTTCCAGACATAGGGGAGCTCAGGTCTTTCTATCTGGGTGTGAGGTCTGGCTATGGGCTTGAGGCATCACTTTTACAGTGGGTAGAGGGAGCAAAGGCATGAGCCATGGGGGTAAACTATGCGAGCATCTTGGGGAGAAGCCAAATACCGAAGCCTGGGTGACTACCCAATAGGCTGGCAGTCCAGCTGGGCCCAGCCAAGAGATGCAGGCCAGGAGACGAGGGATGCAGGCCACCAGACCAGAGGTTAAGTAGAGGAAAGTCAAGAGAGACACTGCCAAGAACAGGTTTTCATGGTGGCTCCTGCAGAGCTCCTGTGCTAGAGACTCTTTAAGGTGCAGAGGGGCACTCCTCTGAGCACAGCCCCAGCTGCACTCTTCAAAGGTGTTGCCAAATCTATCAGGGACAGGGGAGGAAAGGGCAGAGTGGAGGCCTTTGACCATTTTTAAACCCATGAGTAGTGCCCTGGTCAGGAACTGTCCATTTTTGTCCCCTCTCTAGCCTCACACAGACACTTCTAGAGAATTTAGCTGGATGCCTGGAAGAGGGCTTCCCAAGGCTCAAAATCAAGCTAAGATTTGCTTCCAGGATCTTACCATATTCATCTAACAAAGCCCCCCTAAAGGGCACCCAGCCATCAAGAGTACGCTTCTCTGGTTATTTTCAACAAACCACATGTGTGGGGCCAGAGCTCTGAAGGCAAGAGGCCAAGTGGCAAATCAAAATTCCTGCCGGAGGGGTGGGGCCAGTTGAGCTGATGAGCTCTTCGCCTGGGACTGGCCAGGCTTGCCAAACAGAGGGCAGAGTCAGCTCTGAAATCCATCAGCAGGAAGTAAAACTTGCCTTCCTGCTGTCTTCACTCCAGAACATTCAGATCCATTTCCTTCCTGGCGATAATGGTAAGCGATCAGATCTAGTTAATGCATCCTTTGAAGGATGGTGTTTGCTTCCGTGTCCAAGCCAGAGACTCTACACGGGCAGACGCACACGCAGGCACACGCAGGCCTGGACGCCCCGCATATGTGAAGACCGTGGAAAGCATTCTGCTCTCCTAGAAATCACAAAATGGTGGTTCAGTGATGAATTGCCTCAGTCTGGACATTGAGAGGTGTGAGTTCTGGACCTTCTTTGGCCATCACCTGGCTGTTGACACGGCCCCTGTAGGCCTCAGTTTTTTCAGCTCTGGAGGGGACCCTGGGATCACTCACAGCGCTAACATCCTCTGTTTTTAGCATCCATCTGCAAATTGAGCAGGCTGAAGCCACCTGAATTTGGATCTGGAGTGTTCTATTTTCACTACGGAGGGAGGGATAAAGAGAAGAAATAGAACAAGTGCCTCTAAAAATTCATGACTCAAAATACTCGCCCAGAGTTGAAAGGGTGTCTCTGAGCACACACGTGCGGCGCTAATTGGTGCCGGTGAGCGCGACGGGGAAAGCATCGGCCTTCTGCTTAACCTGGAGGCCCCTTCCGTCCTGTGTCCTTCATCCAGTCATGATCCGACATTTGGGGGAAAACCAACTGAGTGATGTGCTTACGTCTTTTTATCTGAGAATCAGGAGTGCCTGTGCTCAGGTTTTCACTGTCACATTTTGCTACAGCTTTTCCCCAGTCTGCCTTCTCGGTTCTCACTGCCGTGTCTTGTGTTGCATTTAAAGCGGAAATTCACTGTAGGCTCACGTGCAATCTTCTTTTAATCATTTGGGGGGGGGGGGGCAGCCCAGAGCTACATGGAACCCTGGCCCTGGTTTTGGTTTCGAATTACCTTAAAAGACCTCGTATTTGAAAACGTGGCATCATTTCTCATCTCAGAAGGCAGGAAGGCTAAGTTTGATGGAATCAGAGAGTGAAGTCGAGTCAAAAGGAAAAAAACCAGATAGCCTGTAGACCCACGCCGCTAATAAGCAAAGCTGGCCCCCGGCCAGCGCTGCTCAAGCCTGGGGGATGCAAGACAGTCACAGACTGTTACGTCCTTTCCAAACTGCCCCCGCCTGCCTCCACTAGTGCCAGGGGCTCCTCACAAAACCTCACACCTCAGCCTCCTTCCTCTGCTACCGTCAAGCACACACTTACCATGATCACACTTGTCACACGCTGTCTGTTAGCCTGACACATCCCGTCCTCTCTCTCCGTGCCCCTCTGCTCTGCCCTGTCACGCTTCATGTGTCTGCTCCATGCCAAATCTGACACAACACTAAGGGATTTCTTTTTTTTTTTTTTTGCACAGTAATCTTGGAAAACATGATCACTTGTGATTGGTTTTTTTTTTTATTTGGGGCCCTGTGGTCTGAGGCAAGGTCGCTGGGGGAACAGCCTCGGCAAGAGGAGGCTCATGTGAACTTGGTTATAAAAATTTTCAAACGAGCAGGAAGTGAGCAAGACATCCACTGGGTAGGCATCTTTGGGGCTTGGCTGGAAAGAACTAGGCCACAGGGTGTTGGCCGTTCTGTGAATAAGAAATTACTCTGATCCTGAGGTAGAGGAAGGTTAGTTGGCAGAGTTTCAACAATAACTTCATTAGATAAACACACATCTGTCCCCAGTCTAATTTATGCAAGCGCAGAGAAGGGAGGCAGAAAAAGGAAGAAATTGGGGTGGAGAGCTGGGCAGACAGACGGGAAAGGGCCTTCTGTCGGCAGACAGCCTGGCCTGTATGCGGGGGGAGGTGGCCCTTAGAGCATCTTTCTTTCTCTTTTTTCATAAGGAAGTTTGTCTGTACTCATATAGACAGTACCGAAAAATATTAAGAAGGAAACACGCACGCACCCACACTCCCGTAATCCTACACTAGTCAGATACCACGCGATTAATTTATTCCTTTGCAGTCTTTTTCTCTTTCTGTCCATTTTGTAACATAGTTGATTTGCGCTCATACTATGGCTGCAGTTTGGTACTTGTTTGTTTCCAATTTTCACATACTACAGTTCCCTTTGCTTTTTCTACACACCGTGTCCGGTATTTGGCCATGTGGTGCTTTGTCTAGTGGACGTGCTCTGGCAAGGCGGGTCCCTCACAGTGGTTAAGAGCACGCCTGTGGGTCAGACAGCATGGGGCTACTCCCCCAGCCCCCCACTTGTTTAAAAGCCTGGTGACTTTGGGAAGCGGCTTCATCTCTTTAAGCCTCAATTATTTCATCTGCAAAATGGGCATGATAATACCACTACTTACAGAGTTGTCAAAAAGATTCAACAGGGCAGTGCTTACTGATGCCCTCTGTTGATGAAACCACCTCCTCTCAGGAGGGAGGTAGTATTATTGTCATTTTACAGATGAGAAGGTTTAGCTAGGTGAGTTCACTTGCCCGGTGTCCACGGCTAAGAATTGAAAGAGCCAGGATTTGTAATCAGTCGGGCTCTGAAGCCCCACCCCTCAGCCACCATGCTACGCTACGTACTAGAAGTAACTTGGCCGAGTCACCCAGCTACTAAAGAGCAGAGGTGAAATGTCACGGAATCCGGAGCCTACATGCTATGATGCCTCCTGAAAAAGTTCCTTATTGGTCTCATATTCCCCAGGTTTTACTTGACATCATTTTTTTTTCTGGTGCCCTAGTACAATAGCAGGCACTATTACCGGGCACCGGTAGGTAGGGGCCCGGGACTGATGGGGGCTTTTACTGGTCCCTGCAGTGATATCACAGTGGTATATTTTCAGAGTACAGGAGAGAGTTTGTTGGAACTGTTTAAAAAATCATTGATATGTGATGCCCAGAGAGGGTCTGTAGAAGCATCAGCAGCAACATGGATCATATTCTCAAATCTTCCCTGTTTCCATCTTTTCTTAATGAAGTCGATGTTGAAATGGTTCTCTTCTCGCCTCTGGCTCCCCTCTCTAAGAATGGTGTCCAAGAATTGTGCCCTAGATGAATTCTTGGCCCCTGAATCATTTGCCAAGTCCAGCCTGACCATCTTTCTCCTACAGTCGATCCTGGGTGAGCGAGGAGATGCCCTGGAAGGGGTTCAGGGATGGATGCCACTGATTGCATTGCTGCCTCGTCACCTACAGAGTGACAGGTTGTGAGAGAAAAACAAATCGCAGCCAAAAAAAAAAAAAAAAGCTCCATTCCAGTTTCCAGGGTACATCTGTTTTGGGGGGGGGGGGCCTCTCAAAAGGCCTGCCAGCCTTGGGGTCAGAAGGCACTGAAGGTTTAGAACCGTACCCAGCCCCTCGGCCTGCATTTGCTGAAGGTCCCACATCCGGAGCAGATCTGATTTCGAGCTGTCCCAGTGACTCCTCTGAATCACTTGGTTATTCAGCAGATTAAATCTTAATTGCAAATGCGGTTTCAGCGTAGGAGGACCATTGTGCTTGCTGGTTTCAGGCCATTTTTGCTGAGCCGTGCTTTTCCAGAAGGCTGTTACAAATTTAGAAAGGGGGAAATGGTATTTCATTTGTCCATCAGAGTTTTGTTTTGCAGACCGAATTTATTTTAGTGTTGGTTTAAAGGTGCCAAAACCTGACATCCCTGGAGAGAAAATGGCTCAATTTTTTGGAGAGCTTCTCTGGTCTGTCCAAACTGCATCTAGAAAACAATGTCTGAGGTCCTTATGTGACAGGCCAGGCTTGCCGACAATCTTATGTGTTATCATTTTGATTGATTTTTCAGAGACCCAAGAAGCCACCTCCTCCATCCGCTCCTGTCATCAAGCAAGGGGCAGGTAATGTACTTCGGTTCTGTCGAGACGTGTGTCTGTCTGTGTGTATTTACAGCGCCCTTGGTAGAGCTCAAGATTCTTAGTTTCAAATGCTACAGATTACCAAACTGGGAAGTTGCCAGTTGGTCTCAATGGGCAGATTTGAAATATGCTGCCGTTTTTCCTAAAAAAAGAAACATCTTTAAAAATGCATCCCCGGTACAGTGAAAAAATGCAGCCTCCCAAAGAGAATCACCAGGAAGACTTTATTTTGGTGTAAACCATTTTTTTAAATTTCTTTGTATTTCTAATCAACTGCTTTTTTTAATGTTTTTTTTTTATTTGTTTTTGAAAGAGAGAGGTAGAGGGAGAGAGAGAGGGAGACAGAGAATCCCAAGTAGGCTCTGTGCTGTCAGCACAGAGCCCAGTGAGGGGCTCGAACTCATGAACCCTGAGATCATGACCTGAGCCGAAATCAGGAGTCGGACACTTAACTCACTGAGCCACCCAGGCATCCTAATCAGCTGCTTTTGACGAAATAAAAACTTAATTGTCCTGCTTTGCCCGTGCCCTCCTGATCTCGAGGATCAGCTTAGGGAGGATTGCTTCCCACGGGTCGTAGCCTCACCATGCATGTCCCATGTGGTTAAGCATAGTCAGTACTTACTTCACTTACCCAGCCTCAGGAAAAATGTTATTCTAGCAATAAATGCTTTTCCTCATAATTCTTCTTTAGTCTTGAAAAGAGTCCAATTCACTTTTTCTGTGTAATTCAGATACTAAGGTTGAATAATATAGGAAGACGTGATGTTGTTGGACATTTGATAACTCGTTGCACACAGGGTTCTCATACATAAAAATGATCATTCATATTTCCCAACAGAACTCCTCTTTATAATTATTAAGAACTAATTATGGGGAGAAATCCCTCCATGAATAACTAGTTAAGTGGCATTTAAAAAAATTAACAACTAAAACAGAGGAAGAGTAGGGGTATTTTTAGTTCTGCACATTAATAACTGTGATATTTCTATAGCATTTGAAGTATGAATAAATTTCCTGGTTGGTTTATTCACAGATTTATTAAGGAGTGATTTTTTTTCAAGTTCTTTTGGTCTACCCAGTTGGTGGTGGGAGGGGGGATCAGCTTGACCCCAAATTCCTTTCCCATTCCTTTAGCATAGTTGAGAATTACAGAGATTAAGCCCTGAAATGAGGTGTTAATTATATCTCCTGCTCCGCCCCCATCCTCGTTTGCATTGAGCAGTTTAATTTTGCCACCTAGTGGTTCACACCGGATCAATATTTTTTTTTGTTTTGAAATTAAAGCTGGCTGTTGATTTGCTTTTCTCTAAAGACCCTTCTCCTAGAGGCCTTGGTGATGCAGTCCAGACCAAGGAGATGAGCTGAGTGGCCCAAGGCTCAAGCAGCCTAGAATGTAACCAGGATTGGATTCTTCGTGGTAGTGGGATTGTCCGTTCCTCCTGCGTCTCTAGGAATGATAATAAACTTCTTCGTTCTCATTAGAAGCCTAGATTGTAGCATGATAGGCAAATTCTTTTCCTTTTAAAGCAGTTTTACCAAAGGTTATGCTGGATCTCTTTAGCTATTTTCCAAGTGTTCTTATGCACCTGAGGCCACAGGCACTGCTCAAGACCCCAGGCGCGGGAACGGCTGGAGTCTGCATGGCCACATGCGTGCACTTGGGGAAATGTAATATGTAATATTTGAGGGATTCAGGCACAGATAGAAAGGACTGAGGGAGAATCGCGGATCTTCTCTGCACATCCCTCCACTTGAAAATGTGCTCTAGTTCTGTTGCTGCATAGCGAACCGTCCCAAATCTGCTGGCAGAAGACGACGATCTTCTTATGTCCGAGGACTCTGGGGTCAGGAATTTGAACAGGACACGACCGGGACATCTCGTCTCTCTGCTCCTTGACGTTTGGGACCTCAGCTGGGAATGCTGGGCCAGCTGCGGCTGGAGGACCCACTCTGGAGATGGCTGGTTCGCTCTCATGTGTGGCTCCCCTCGGCAGGAGTAGCTGGAGGGCTGGGCTCAGTGGGGGCTGTAGGCCAGAGTGTCCACACATGGCTTCTTCAGCGGGCCTCGGGGTTGTTGACTTCTCACATGGAGGCTCAGCAGTCCGGCGAATGAGCTACATGGTCTTTTGTAACACAGACTTGGAAATTACATGGTATCGTATCGGCCACTGGTTGGAGCAGTCACAAGCCTACCCACATCCCAGATAAGGGGACACAGGCCTCACCTCTTAATGGGAGGAGTGGCAGACGATTCGAGGCCATGTTTTAAAACTGCTATCACGTGGAATCCAGGTCCCTGTGAAACTTCTTTTTATTTGTAGAGCAAAAGCCATTGACCCATCATTTGCATATTTTGACGGATGACTTGTTTATACACATTTTCCACCCACACCCCGTGATTTCCTGTGACTGTTTTGATGCCTACGGAAGTCACATTTAAATATCAGAAAATATTCATGGTGTTCTTGTAAATTAAGGATGTATACGCAAGCAAACTTTTTTTTTATTAAATATAATTTATTGTCAGGTTGCTTTCCGTACAACACCCAGTAGGCAGGCAAACTTAATTACACAGGCCGGAAATGGCTTCTGCCGTCTCTAAGCAGCTTGTGTTTGCCAGGTAACACCAGCTCTCCTCTTAGGGGGAAAAAGTCTATTGACTTTGCTCTACCTGATAAAGATTTAAAATGCTGGTGTGTCTAATAAATGGATAGAGAAAACATGCTCTGATCACTGCAATCCTTTCCCCCTTAGGTACCACTGAGAGAAAACATGAAATTAAAAAAATACCTCCTGAAAGACCAGAAACACTTCCAAACAGAACCGAAGAAAAAGGTAGGAAATCAAGTCTTCGTTGGCACCGATAGAACAGCAAGAGCCAAAGCTGTCGGTCCTGGGCTAGTCCAGATTACCCACAGAGTTTGTTTTTTGGGGGGGAATATGGTGATTATGGTTTTATTCTGGTTGCTTTTAAATACCCCATCTCTGAGGGAATAGGAGAGAGGGTTATGTGGTGCTCCTTTGGGCCAGAATTCCTCGTCAAATGAAAAACAACCAGCCCGGTCACTGGACACATTGGGCTGTTTCCATCCCGGTCTTTCTGCCGTCACCGCCCTCCCTACACCAGCAGCATCCTGAAGTCTAGGTGCTGACTGGAAGTTTCTTGAGCGCCTGGATGTATCAGCCAGTTTCCATCCCGCTGTCTCCGGGCCTAGTGCCCCAGGAGAAACTCCCATCCAGACAAACGAAAGCTGTCATCCCCCCATCACTGCTGGACCTTTGACTCTTGCTACTGTGTCACAGACACGTGTCCTCGGTCAAGAATGCTGGCGGTGGGGGGCGCGGCAAAACGGGGAGCAGCAGCGCAGTGCCCACAGTCCCCTGAAGGCGGTCAGGACTGTCCTTTGAAGGGAAGTAGCTTCACCCGCCTCACACGGTTTTACACATGTGTTTGACTCCTGCCGTTCTCAGTGTGTCTCCCAAAGAAGTCTGCACACTGTGGGGGGCTCGTTTTGTTAGGTGTCCGCGATGTGATTGATCACACATTTTATGGGAAAAGTGCTGTGCTGTTATGAGCAGGAGGTGGAGCAAATTCCATTTTAAAAAGCAGCTGTTTGTAAGTCACAAGAGCGATGCTGAATTAATGAACGTGATTATTTGGAGGTGTTCCTGGGTGGCCTCACAAAATTTTATTGTGAAATTTAATATTTTATATCAGTCTGCCAGAAGCTTTACCAACAGTGCCAGCCCTTAAGAAGTTACACCTCCTTCTTTCACAGGGAACACTTGAAATTTGAGTTGTGAAACCTCATTGTGAAGGCCAGGTCTGTGTCCCAGATCAGTGAAAAAACAGCCCTGTGTGTGTATCACATGAATGGCCCTTTGGTCAAACTGTGTGCTGTGATGTAACCAGACACTGCCCCCCCCCCGCCCCCGTCCATCCCCATGGGCACGTGATGAGTTTCTGGCTCTGTGACAAGGACACTTCCTGCTCTGTTCCACGCTGACCACCATAAGGACTTGGCTTACATGTGAAAAACTGCCCTAGTTGGCTGGCCGAGTGGCCACACACTTCTGGTTCCTTCCACTCCTATGGTTCCTTGTTCCGTGCCACGGTGAGTCAGGAAGGCAGAAACCCTGGTCAAAAGCAACAGGGAAGCCAGAGAGCCAGCCCCACCCTGAGGCTTGGACTTCCTGTTAGGTGGGCACAAACCCCCCTTCCCATTTGTTCTGCAGGCTGCTGGAGGCCCCCCCGCCTCCCCCCCAGCAGGAGGAATCCCCCCCTCCTTTGCATTTCAACCAGGCCCTTCTTCCTCTGGTCCCCACGGTCAGTAAATGAGTTCACAGCATTTGGGGATAGAGCATAGTCCCCTACTAACGTGTGGGGATGAGCACAGTGATACGTGTGGAGTAGCTGGTGGGCTTTTTAAAGCTTTGCCAATCAGACTGGGCACCAGAACAGTATGAGTTTGTGTTTGCATGGAAAACGTGTTCAGGGTTGCCACTTAGCAGCGAACATAGGGAACCTGCCTGTCCTCCAGTGGGTGGCCCTCTGAAGTTCCATCTTTATAAGGAAGAATATGGATGCGTGCTTTTTATTTTTAGTTGTGTTTTTTTTTTGAGGGGGGGGCACAAGTGAGCTAGGGGCAGAGAAAGAGAGAGAGAATCCCACAAGGAACAGAGAGAGAGGGAGGGAGAGAGAGAGAGAAGCTGGGCTCACCAGAAGCGGGGCTCGTGTTTTACCCTAAGCGGGGCTCGTGCTCACCCGATGCGGGACTCAGACTCACAAACCGTGAGATCGTGACCTGAGCCAAAGTCAGATGCTTAATGACTGAGCTGCCCAGGCACCCGGATGCGTGCTTCTTACACCACACACAGGGCAAGGCTAACTGGGGACACGAAGCTCGTCCGTCATGCTGTACTCACTTGGCCGCCACATCTGACTTTAACTTCATTTTAGTAGCTCTGACTCCAAAAACCCTCCGTAAAACCCCAGTTTACCTTCCAAGTTTGAACCGTGCACAAAAAGGATCCGGAATTAGTTCCTTGTTCCTGGAAATGCCCCCCATTTTATTGGCTCATGGTTCTTTACACAGACTGACCTGAGAGGCGTCGGGCCTCTTCCCTCCCCACACCCAGCAGGTCCTGAGTTTTACCAAACTCACCAACCATTTGCTGAGCAGTCTGCCTTGCTGGGCTCAGGTGAGGGAGCAGGGAAGTCTGCCTCTGAGGGTGGGTTCTGCTGCCGAGAAGGGAGCCCAGGCCTGATGAGTGGGCCTGCGGAAGGATGAGTAGGACCTCACCGCGGGTGGGCAGTGGCCAGAAGGGCCCTCCAGGCAGAGGCCAGCGTGAGCAAAGGCGATCTGTGGGCTGCAGCTGCACGGGGCTTTTTCTCACATGACAGAAAATAAATGATGCTCTAAAAATAAGTAAATAAATTTTAAAAATTTTAAAAGATGCTCTTTCACCTTCTACCTTCACAAGTAGCATCGGTGGTTGGTTTTTTTTTGTTTTGTTTTGTTTTGTTTTGTTTTGTTTTGTTTTAGAGAGGGAAACGCACAATCTGCCCCTATGTACTGTCACTTACGCTAGGTCTCTCTGTCTTCTTTATGCTTTTTAAACGATGACTTAAAGAAAGACCAGAGAGAGAGCCAAAACTGGATTTACAGAAGCCTTCCGTTCCTGCCATCCCGCCAAAAAAGCCCCGGCCACCCAAGACCAATTCTCTCAGCAGACCGGGTGCGCTGCCCCCCAGGAGGCCTGAACGACCAGTGGGTCCCCTGACCCATAGCAGGTACTGCTCCGCTCTTGCCGCTGGGGGCGGGTGAGGGGGCAGGTGAGGGTTGGCGGCGGGACCCAGGAGAGGGGCCTTGAGTGTGGCCAGCTGAGGGAGGGGGGATAAAGCTGCCCACCCTGTAGCAAAGCCGTCTGCAAACTCCGGCTACTTCTGTCCTTGCTCCTGTGCTTGGGCAGCAGTGGGTGTGAGGCCGGGACACACAGCGTGGGTTTTAGGGTTCGCAGGTGGGGAATCAGGTATCCGGCAGGCAGGCCCTGCTCAAATGCAGGGATTTTTCCCTGTTCTTCTTCTTTTCTTTCTTTAGAGAGATTTTTTTTTTTAGTTTTGTTATTCATTTTGAGAGAGAGAGAGAGAACGAGCAGGGGAGAAGCAGAGAGAGAGAGAAAGAGAGAGAGAGAGAATCCCAAGCATGGGGCTCGAACCCACAAATCATGAGATCATGACCTGAGTTGAAATCAAGAGTTGGACGCTTAACTGACTGAGCCACCCAGGTGCCCCTTCCCTGTGCTTCTTTAGAGCAAGCCAGCTGCCCTTCAGACTGGATGTCCCGCTGGCCTCAGGTGTGCATATCTCACTGGGGGCTCCGTCCCCTGACCCTCTCCCTGCTCTCTGGTGCCTCTTTCCACATCCCCAGGCTCCCTCTGCCTTTGACTGCACAGCCCTTTTGTGGAACCAAGGACCCGGCCTGGCAAATATTGTCTTAGTGTACGTGTCTCCAAACTATGAGACCATCAAAGGCAAGGCACACGTGTCGTTCAGGCCTGAGTTCTGAGATATGCCTGGCACAACTCAAATTTGTTTACTGGCTGGCGGGACGCACATGTCAGTGATGAGGAGTCACAGTTGGACTTTGTTCTTCCAGACCTGAGATGCTCACCACAGAGCAAAGAAGCGTCGTGTTCTCTGCACAAGTTAGTTGCCGGAACTTTCCACCATTACATGTGTATTTTATGTGTTGGTGTCCTATACCCGAGCAAGCTCGCGGCCTGGAGGTCTTACCTGTCAGCACACAGATTTTGTTCTTTTGAGTTAAGTTTGCATGGTGAGAGCCACATGGGGCCTCAGCGCCCTTGCCTTGGAGTCATGCAGGCCTCCAGGTTTGCATCTCACCTCACCTCATAGGCATGTGAGCCTCAGCATGTCACTGCCCCGCTCACCTCACTTTTCCATCTGTAAATTGAGGAGGATAATGGGATGCACCCAAAAGGATGGACCAAGATAATTTCCAAGTGTGTGGCCCCATCCTTGTATCTCAGTGTTAGTTTCATTGTCATGCTTATTTTTTTAAGGTTTTATTAAGTCATCTCTTTACCCAACATGGGACTCAAACTGACAACCCGAAGATCAAGAGTCACACGCTCCACTGATTGAGCCAGCCAAGTGGCCCTTGTTGTCATTCTTATTATTGCATGTCGAACTGGGTGTATAAATGCAGTGACACAAGAACAGCTAATTTACCTTCTTTAAATTTTTAATGTTTATTTATTTTTGAGAGAGAGAGAGAGAGAGAGAGGCAGAGAGGCAGAGAGAGAGACACACACAGAATTAGAAGCAGGCCCCAGGCCCTGAGCTGTCAGCACAGAGCCTGACGCGGGGCTCGAACTCACGAACTGCAAAGTCATGACCTGAGCCGAAGTCGGGTGCTTAACCGACTGAGCCACCCAGGCACCCCGCTCATTTACTTCTTAGTAAAAAATTTGTTAATTATGGTAAATACACATAACATAAAATTTATCGTCATAACCATTTGTGACATTAAGGACATCACATTGTTGTGCAACCACTGTCATCCATTCGTAGACCTCTTTTCATCTTACCAAACTGAAACTCTGGACCCATTAAATGCTAACTCCCCTTCCTCCTCCCCCAGCCCCTGCCGACCACCATTGTACAGTAGACCTTTGAACACACAGGGTAGGGGCACTAACCCCCATGTAGTTGAAAAGTATAATTTTTGACTCTACAAAAACATAACCACTAGTAGCCTACTGTTGACTGGAAGCTTTACCAATAATGTAAAGAGTCGATTAACACATAGTTTATATGTTTTGTATTATAGACTTTATTCTTACAATAAAGTAAGCTAGAGAAAAGAAAACATTAAGTAAATCATAAGGAAGAGAAAATACATTCATAGTACTGGCCTGCATTCATTGAAAAAAATCCACGTGTAAGTGGCTCCACCCAGTTTAAACCAGTGTTGTTCAAGAGTCAACTGTATTTTCTATCTCTGTGAATTTGACTCCTCTAGATGCCTCATGTAAGTGGAATCCTAGAGCATTTGTCTTTCTGTGACTGGCTTATTTCACTTAGCCTGATGGCCCCAAGGTTCATCCATGTGGTAGCATGACTCATTTACTCTTAATAAGAACAACAATATATTGCCCCAGTACAGAGGCGGGTAGCCATGTGAGTGGTTGAGAAATGTCAGAATCCCTGCCAGCCATGGTGGATGCACGTAAGCGCACCTGCGGTGCGGTGTGAACACACAGCCGGTCATCTCAGTGCGGGCGAGCCTCTCGGAGTGGCAGCTGCTTCCCCTGCGTTGTTCGGCAGGCATCTCCCAAGGTCCAAACAACTGCCACTATAGGGTGGCCCGTGGGGAAACCGATGAGACCAGGGCCACCATTGAGTTGGTCAGGCCTTACCTGTTGTGCCCTCTTCTCCTGACTGATAGAAGGCTGTTTGCACATGTGCACGACGGGGCCACTTGACAGCCTCAGTGACCTTAGCTTGGGCCTCTTCAGTAGCATGGTTGGCCCAGAAGCCAGCACTCCAGAAGAAAAATGTTGTGTAAACCTAAGTGCTTCTGAAGAGAATACAGGCTATGCAAACAGGGAATGGAGAGCAAAGGTTGTACATAGCTTTGTGGCGGGTGAAAGGGGAAAAGAGGGCACGTTCTGCCAAACTCTCTTAGTCTGCCAGGGACTACACACATTTCCCTGAGGTCAGTAACAATTTCCATAATATTCTTGCTGTTCTCTCTCATGATCTGATCTGAAGAGAAGGACAATTCCAATGGCTTCTTTGCCTTGGAAGGTTGCCGTCACCCGTCTCGTTGTGGGATAGGTGCAGGCTTTGTGAGCCATCAATTAGACCTGGTTCCGTTAGTTCCCCCATGGACCTGAATGCAAGGGAGAAGCAAATTATAACTGCTGACCTTCTGGGCTCACAGAAGCCCCCCTCGCTTCTTGCCTCTCCCTCGCTCTTCTCTGCCTCCAGCTCGCGCGTCTTCTGCTTGTCCATTAGAAGTACGGATCGCCAAGGAAGATGCGTGAGGAGGGCTCCGTACAGAAGCCAGTGGGAAATGTAACTGTTCACATCTGCGACCTCCCACTCACCCTGTGGTGGCCCAGCCCCCGGGGCACTGGGTCTGCAGAAAGAGGACAAGGGAGGAGAGCCCCTGGCTTCCTGCCTGACAGTCCTAGGAAATGGCAGATCGAGGCAAGGCTGGGAACGTTTGGGGAGCCAGTACCTGCTTTGGCCTCTTGCTCAGCCAGTTGAAGTGAGGACAGTGCCTGCCCTAACTTGGTGATTCTCAAATTTGAGCATGGGTCAGAGTCACCTGGAGACCTTGTTCCAACAGATCGCTGGGCCCCACCCCCATGGTCGCTGACTTGGTAGGTCTGGGGTGGGCCTGGGAATTTACATTTTCAACAAGCTCCCAGGTCGTAATCTGCAAGCTTCTGGCCCACATTCATTCACCCTGTGAGAATCCCTCGTCTAGATTCTCCCACGTTTTTGACAGTTCCCTACCCTTTCCTGGCTACCTCTCATGCACCTGTTAACGCTCCCCGAATTCAGAGCCCAGTTAGCACACCCAGCTTCTGGAAGCCTTCCCTTATTTCTCGTGATTGCTCTGTCTCCGAAATGCCTGACACCCCATGTTTCGCCTAGTGTGGGGCCCCATGCTGTGCACTTGGGATGCTCACACCCGCGGACTCCTTTACCAGATTTAAAGCAGATCAAGAGTGTGTTTTGTCATCTCCACATGCTTTACAGGGTTGAGCATATGGTAGTGGCTCATTTAACACACTTGTTGAATGCCACGGTTCCCACAAAGGGAGGGACGTGCCAGTGCTTACATTTTGTTCACTTTTGCCTCTCCCGTCATCCTTCCCAGGCCCTGTACAAGCTCTGTGGTGTGTGTGTCTCATGTTCTGAGTCACCCAGTGTGCCATGGATTTCAGCTTTAAGCAATTTAAGAAGATCAAAGAAAGGCTTATTGTCTCTCAGTACCTCGTGCACTTCATATTTTTTGCTAAGCAGGTACATTGGACAACCAACCCGTATGTTGGTTTATGAACTTGTTTTGTTCTGCTCGATTAGTTGAGGTAGGAATGTCAACACCGTTCAAACTGTTTTGTGTCAGTGATCCTCTGGAGAAAAGGCACTGTCTGCTGTGTAAACCCAAATCCTCTCTAGGATTTCCCTGACTACATGGATGGACAGAAAGGTGAACACACGGACACACAGTCATCATTTGCCATCCTTATAGGGAGCTAGGCATTGCCCCTCTCGCTGGAGTGTCTGGGCTCACACTTGCTCTCACCAGCCAGAAAGCTTGCTGCCAAATGTGGCTTCCAGAAGAGATTGGTTTCTTTCCATTTAAACAGGAAGTAGTATCTTTCAGGATAAAGGAATACATAAGTTTAGGAAGAGGGGAGTCATTTTTAGATACATTCGCGTAACAGCAATGTATTGAGGGGCCCCTGCGTGCAAGGCGCTGTTCTGGATCTCAGTGATGCTGGGGCTCAGCTATAGATCAGTTTCTGGGAATCACATCTAGGAGAACTAGAGTGACACCCGGGCACAGTTTTGTGTCCAGTCTGAGCAAGTGGAAGCATGCCATTAAGGTACTTACCCATTGGTAAGAATATTCTTCCAATTTCCGGGAAGTAAGTGAAGATGGAATTTTAACAGGGGGGGAAAAAAAAGACTTTTTTCCAAAAAATAAAATTTAGTACCAGAGTTGATTTAAAAATTGAATGATAAGAGATTCTACTAGGCCCTAAGTGCCTCCTTTGTTTGAAAGTCTGTGCCTTGGGGGTGCCTTCGTTATTATATCACAGTGTGCGAAGACCGAGTCTGCTGGTCTTACCCAGCCCACCATGTATCTAATGTGGGGGGCGGTGGGCAATGAACATTCTGTCCGCCACATTTTCACACTTGAGAAAACGGAGGCTCGAGAGTATAGAGCCTACTCACTTGTTTTGATATTTTATCATAAAAAGATTTCAGTTGACAGAATATACCCAAACCTTTTTGTATGTGTGTGTACACATACACACGAACCTGTCACACTGTATGTCCCGTAACATGTATTACCGATGTACCAAATGTGGGTTCAGAAACCTCTGTGAAAGGAGGTGCTGGAACTTGGGAGAAGGGTCCAAAAGAAAATACGGGACAAATCCAAGGAAATGCTGGAGAAAAGCAGGTTGCTCTGAGCTCAAGTGATTATTCTGTGCAGCAGAGGCAGCACGCCAGAAACCTGAGGGGCAGGGCAGGTGTGTGCCTTCAAAAGTAAATAAACCCAACAGGGAAAGAGGTAGAAGCAGGCTAGAACAGGTTTGTTAATCCTTGCAAACATAGATACCCTAATTTGTGGTATTTTTTCATTTTCTTCCCAAAGAGCAGGGAAGCTGGAGCAGGACCTTTGTTCTGAGTTGCAGGGGAATCCTGCCCGTTGTCTGCTACAGCACATCCAGCACAGAGCAGCGTGTGCTCTCCACGTAGACGGGGCAGGTGACTGGCAGGGCGGGGACAGCGAGGCCGGTGTTCCAGGGGCCGTGAGTGGTAGACAGGGGGCCCGGGGTGGAGAGGAAGGAAGTGAAGCTGAAAGGCATAAGGAGGAGGTGAGGTGAGCAAGCATAGAGTGAGAAGAACCGATGGCTAGGAGAACGGCAGATGCTGGTCAGAGAGGGGAGGCGTGTGCTCATCACTTCACAGGTGGAGTAGGTCTGAAGATGAACCTATCCACAGAGAGAGGGGCCGTGAATCTGGGTGACTGAAGATGAATGAAGGTCATAAGAACTGAAGGGACTGGGGGAAGGAGGGGCTTCCATTGGGGATGGATTGCCCATGTGGCTGTCATAGGCTCAGGAAGATGGCAAGAGCCAAAGTGAGGGGAGGCTGATGTTCTAGAAGCCAGTGCCCTCCCCCATGGATGTTAGTGTGTTCTGGCAGTTGAAGACATTCAGTGATAAGAAAGATTCCACGGTCAGGCTGGTGCCAAGCCATTCAGAGAGGAGACCTCAGATGTGGGGGAGTTGGTACCGTGGCTCACGCATCCCGGAGGGCACACCTGACTTCAGATGTGGAAGCCTGTGTCGGAGGAGGGATCTCAGTGAGAAGGTGGGCATCTCGGTCTTGGACACCAGGCTGTGGGCAGGAGACCCGGTGACTTCCCAGACCTGTGCCGCCCAGAGATGGCTGTTGCTTTAAATGTAAACCCAGGAGGTACTTTTCCTGTGAAAGGCTGGAGGCCCTACTATGAAGATGAAACACCGGTTCCAGTGGGGACGGCAGTGGAATTGCAAGGTTTCTACTTGTAATGAAGATGGGGCCAGGATTTCACAGGAACACTGGGAGATAAGACGCTGTCGAGCTCTGAGACATTTGAGCTTGAGGCAAAGATTAAGTAAACATTTATATGCCAAACATCAACTCAGTGCTTAGGGAAGGGCAGATGTCTCTCTTGAGACCAATTTACCCACATGGAAGTTGCTTTTTCTTTAGATTTACACGGGCAGCCCGGCTGCTCAAGCCCCTGGGGTTACAGATGAACAGGAAATCAGCTTCCAGGTCCTGATCACTCTGTGAGGGGTCTGGCCCCCATGCCTACCACAAGGAAGCATTTAAAAAGACCTCTTTGCTCTTACAAGGTATAAACCAATCAGTCAATTAATCAAACAAGAGGAAGAGAAAGATCACTGGTGCGTGCAAATGCTTCCCGAGCAGGTGCGTAAATTGTGCACTTGGGTGTTTAGGCCCTCATTTGGACTTTGGATTACTCGAGCGTTTGAGAGGTCTTTTCAAAGAGTCCTAGTGGTGCGTCATGTAGTGTTGGAGCGTTTCCCTTCTCTTCCCCAAATCAGGAACCAGCCATGTCCTCGGAGAATTCGGGAGAGAGATCTTGGCTAGACGTTACAGAGGTGGGTGTCACTGGCTCATGGATGGTAATTCCAAGCATGGAATGGCTATGAGCCCTCCGGGAGATTAGAGTAGAGAAGAGGAGAGAGTGGAGCCAGCAGTGGGGGAAATTGTTATTTATAGGGTAGAGGAAGGACCAGGCGCCCTCAGAAAGGGTGGATGGGGTGTGATGTCAAGGAAGCCAGAAGAAAGGAATGTGGAACAACTACAGATTGGTGGGAAACTGATTACCACATACATTGCCGCTCCCCAGAGTTTCTAACTCACTGGATCTGTGGGAAGGCCTGAGAACTTGCATTTCGAGCAAGCTCCCAGTACTGCTCCCGCCGCCACTGGTTAGCTGAACATGCTCCGAGAACCCCACCACAGTGTGCACCAGGGAGGCTGAAGGGCATCCACAGGCTTTGGTCACTAGTATTGGCCCTTGGTGATCCCAGTCCAGGAGTTCTGTGCAATGGTTGGTGGCTAGAGACAGGCTTGGCGTGAATTGGAGAGAATGGGCAGGTGGCCAAGCTTGTGTGGGCTTGTCTTGTGAGAAACTTGGAAAAAAGATGGAAAATGGGGGCTTACAGATGGGTACAGTGATGAGAGAGGAGTGTTTGTGTGTGTGTGTGTGTGCACGCACATGCACGCGCGCTTATGTTTGGGCCCGGCCCTGTTCTGGGTAGTAAACTGTGGTAACCAGGCCAGACATGATGGTTCCTGCCCACCTATTGCTTTGGAGCCAGGTACACCAGGGCCAAAACCCCAGCCCTCTCCTTCCTCAGCCGGTGACCTTGGGCAAGGTGTGCACCTCCCCGAGTCTCTGCTTCTGCCTCTGCGGAATGCCTCTGCGGATTGAGGCCTACCTTGCTCGGGTGTGCTGATTGAAACCAGCTGCTGTACCTCAAGCCCCTGACCCTCTGCCTGGCACCTGAGAGGCACTTGGCAAATCCACCCATGCTTCTTTTCCTGCCATGCGGTTGCTCAGTGGTGACCTCGGTGGGAGAGGGGTTTCCACATGGCGAGAAGCATGCCATGCGCTGTAGCCCTGAGGGAGTGGGGAAACATGGACACTCTGAGACAGCACGTCAGGAGACCTTGAGGGGGTGGAAGCTTGAAGCACCTCCCTCAGAAGCAGCTAGAGATTCAGAGGAAGTCAGGGCTCACGGAAGGCCGTGACTGAGGGAGGGAAGTTCATTTCTGGAGCATAGCGACCCCACAGGGCACAGGGGAAAATACCTTGTCACCTTGCAGGGATGTCTGCGTCGTTTGCTGACCTCATTTCATTTGTATAAATACCCTTCTCTCTTCTTCCAGCCGCCCCTAGAATGCATTTTATTTCCTGCAGCGAGAGCCAACAGTAGTGACAGGGTTTAGCCCCAGCCCAGACTGAGGCACACCGATTATCCTGCCAGGGATCGTCCGAACCAGGCAAGGGACCAGTGGGGGACTAAACACCTCACACGTGCACGGTGCTTGTTGGGTCATACAACGCTTTTTCCACGGACTCTTTCTTTGAACATTCTTTTCTCAAATGGCACCTCACAAACTTTTCTCAGAGTTGCATGATGATGACTGCCCCCTCTTCTTGGCATCTTTAAAGCCCCTTGCCCCTCTGAGATGCGCAACTGTGGGTTTGCAGATGAGGGGTGTGATGTCAACCTCCTTTTGTCTTAGGGGGTTGTGGGTTTGTGCCCTGGATGGGCTTTGGAGAGAGGCTTCTTCCCACACACGCTCGCAGAGTCTGCACAAAGAACAGAAATTTGGAGGGGAATTGAGTGGGCAGTGTCCCATCACCTTCCACCGTGTCTTCACCAGCTATAAATAGCCAAGCTTGTTTGTGCTCGTCCAAACAAGGACGCGGTACAAGGGACAGCTGCCAGGAAAACTGCTCTGGTTCCAGCTTCTTTCTCCCCTGGCCTTGTTTGGCCACAGTTAAGTGGGAAGTTCTCGGTCAAAAGTACCTGCGATCCCTGGGACATTTTTGGCCACCAGGTGGGTAGGTAGGGACTCCACAGATACCAGCAGGACCTTTGGACCCTTATTTCTCAGGAAAAGGAAGGAGACTTCTCCTGCCCTCCTGCTGGCAAGCAAAGGAACCTGGACTCACCGCTGTTACAATTTTGTCCTTTACTGACGGAAGGATTCTACCTCCCGGGGCGGTGACATCCCAGGGCAGAGCTCTTCTGAAGGACCGGCTTCCCACCTGCTGCCTTCACAGATGGGTGGAGTCTTCTTATAGTTGCTTATTTGAGAGAGGAAAAATTCTCTAGAAGCATAAAGCATGTGAATGTGGGTACTCATTTTGATTATTGTCATCCCAGGTGTGGTGGGCAAAGATAGGGTGGACTGGGCATCAGGAAGCTTCCATCTGGTTTCACTTCTGCCACTAATTGGCCGCATGGCCTTGGGCACATTAACTCCCATCCTTGGAGCAAAGACCCTTGACCAATTTCAGTGGTCAGAGCCTGAGTGTGCAATGTTACGAGCAGGCAGGCAGGAAAGCAGGCAGGGAGCATTCACTTCCTTCGGCCTCGCTTTCCTGCTGCACACCGGGACCAGGACAAGACAGGTATACAATCAGATGGGGTAGTTTTGCATTAGAAGGGGCAATAAAACATAGCAGAGTGGGAACAAGAAAGAAGAGAGGGTAGCTCACGTCATTTCTCTGGGATCTTCACGTTGACATCTGCCGTCGTCCATATGTGTTGACACCTCCGGAGTGGGATGAAAGCTGGAAAAAAATAGAGGATTTGCAGGGTTGCGCCTTGGTTTCCTGAGCATGAGCACGGGAGACCATTTCTATTTCTTTTCCTTTCCTTCCCTTTCCTTCTCAGCTTTTTTTCTTCCCCCCACCCCGTAACAAATTTTAGGTAAAGCCCAAACATTTACATTATGGGAATAGAGGCTTCTGAGAGTGGGCAGGAGGTCTCCCGAAAAAGAGTCCTCACCTGGACTTGGGACCTTTTGTTCAGTAGGAATCTATGGAGCCACTCTTTTCCCCTTCGTCCCCCCTCGCCTCCAAAAGGGCTGTGGTCCTTTTGGGTGGCATTTGATTGCTGCTGTTCATTTATGTATTTACTGGTTTGCTCGCCTCGGCTTCCTCTGCACTTCGACACCTTTTCCAGGCCACATGTCTTGGCTTAACTGTCCCGCTGTGGGCTGAATTGGGCCATGCCACTGGCCGAGCTCCTGTTCTCGAGGGATGCACGTGGCACATCTTCCACTTTTCCTACTGTACGCGCCCCTTCTCTCGTCTTGGGCCTGAGTGGGAAGAGCAGGCACCTGGGCTGGTTGGTGTGTGGTTGTTGTTTATTAGTAGGACTTTTTTAACTTGGGAGCAAAGGCGATTTACTCGGCTCTGGCGGTGAGCAGTGATGACGCAGGCTGCCCGGCGTCCTCAGTGACTCACTGTCCCCGTGACCAGGAGGCGGCGTGAAGCAGCTTTGAGAAGTGGTCGAGAGCTTGGGCTCTGGAGTCAAAGTTACTGGGTTCAAATCCAGACCCTGGTATCCTACTACTTTTATGACCTCTTGTCAGCAAGTGACTTAATGTCACTGAGCCTCAGTTTCCTGATCTGTACGATGAAAATAAAGGGCATCACAGGTGGGGTTCTCCAGGAAGTAGGCCCTGAGGCAGCGCTTAGTATGCGAGCTATGTTTTTGGGGTCAGTGCCCATGGGAGGGGGAAAGAAGCAGCGTTGGGCAGAGGAAGAAGTTGAGTTGTGATACTGGCTCGCAAAAGCCTCGGCCGACTCCACGGGGAGGGGCTGAGGTGGCTCCTCAGAGTTGTCTGTGTTGGGCTGAACTGGGCAAGGTTTTTATACTGTGGAGTGTGGGCCGCCCTGAAAAGGATGTGCCTTGGCCAAGGAGGCGCTCGGCAACTGAGGTGGTCCCCGGAGGGGCCAACGGCGCCCCCAGCGGCAGGGGCATCCAGCCCTTCACCAGAGGGGGCTCCCTGTCCACCATACCGAGCAGATCTTTCCAGGAGTGGCTGTGACAATTGAATACGGATGGAAGGAGCTGACCCTAGTGCCTGGCTTGTGACAGGCCGTCAGTATGCAGTAGCTGCTGCTGCTGCCTCTGTGGGATCGTGGGTTCCACTTAGGCCTGCGGGTGTCCTTGAGCTAGTCAACCCATTGTCTGCAGTTTAGGCTCCCTGTCCAGGAAAGCAAGGAGACTTCCCTGCCAGTTACCTACCCAGGTCTCGTGTTTCAAGTGTCCCTAGCCAAAATTGCTCAGAAAAATACAAGACAGTAGCATCATTTGGATTTAAAAATCAGAAATGAGTAAGGGCAGCCTTGCTCTGGTATCTTTGGACACAGGGTGATATGCTTGCTTTCTTTTATTTTCTCCTTTTATTCAGCAGCTGTGGGCATAGAAGCTCACCATACATAAATCCTCTCAGGAGCTAGTAAATTCCAAAAGGGTTGGATGTTTCTTTTTTTGTTGCATTTCGTTGCATCCTTTTTGCCAAAATGGTACCCATGTGTTGGGCGGACTGGAGAACAGAGACCATCAAGGGCTGCGGCCTCATTGGGCATCAGCCGCTCCAAACATGTGCTTTGGAGAATTTCAGAAATCCTGGTATTTTTCAGAACTGAAATTCATTAGCATTGTTGTAAGAGTCTATAAATACAGTGAAAAGCATTTACAAATAGACATTGTAAAACGCTTCCACACCCACAGTCTGAACACTGTCAAAACACCAGCTGCAGCTTCCCTACTTGGAAGGAGCAGAACCTTTTTTAAATGACACCTACTGTGTTTTCAAAATAGGCTTGCTTCTGGCCCTGTATAGAAGATAATTTCAGCCGAAAGCCTGTGTCTGGCTCTTGGCATGCACGACCGGGGCTCAGAGAGATGAGGGGATGCTAAGCTTCCTGTCCGAATACAGCTGGCGCATTAACATCTGGGGACAGACAGGTCGCTCACGGCTGGTGGCTCCTCTTTCTTCAGGTGGTGTGTCATGGCTTGGACCTCTCAGTCTCGGATTTGTGACGTCACAGATGAGTTCCAGGTGTGGTCACAGGTGATCACAGGGGCACCTGTGGTCAGGGAGGTCCTTAAAGGAGAGTTTGCAGGCAAGGGTCAGGCAACGTCACCTTTTACCTTGACATTACTGTTGGGGAGAAAGGAGAGAGAACATAAGCTGCCTGACTTGTAGGAGTCTCTGTTATTAAAAGTGAACTTTAAAAACACATAAACCTTAAAAGGGAAAATTGACCTCTAGTCTTATCCCAGCGACTGCTCTTAACAGCGACTGCTGTTTCTCTCCCATCTTTTTCCCTATGTATGATTTGGTGTGTTTTTCATCGGTTTTACATAGTTAGGATCATGCTGAATGTCATACAGCGTTGGGGGAAAAATTGCATCTATTGTGCAAATACATAATGCATTCCCATTTCAGAACAAAGGCAGATGTTCATTAATTCCACAAGTGTTTTTGAGCCCCTGCCGTATACCAGGTACTGAGCTGGGTGCTAGAAATCACCCATCACACTACCCAGGAATAATCACTGCAAATAATCTTCCAATCTTAAAAGAAATAATCCCTCTTACTGATACACAAGAAGGGTGTGCGTGTGCGTGTGCGTGTGCGTGTGTGTGTGTGTGTGTATGTGCATGGAGGGGTAGGTCATTTGTAACTGGCTTCTGTCCTTTGCCATCATAGCATCAGTATTTGTCCTTCTTGTCATAAAGGTTTATAAATGTAATTTTCATGGCCATCAAATATAGGTTACTCACCTGTTCCCCTCTTGATGAAAGCGCCAGGTTGCAGTTTTTCTTTGTTACAAATAACACTGCGGTAAACATATTGATCTGCAAAACCCACTTGGGTGTTTCACACCATTTCTTTAGCATAGCCTCCCAGAACTGGCCCAAAGCAGATGATCATTTTAAATGCTATTGATATATACCCTATTCTTAGAAATTACTCCTTTTTACCCTGAATCATTTCCGAAAGGCTTTGTGGTAACTGTCCAAAATACATATACAAGAATAAAATAGTTGAGAGTGACAGTAAGGGGGAAAATAAAGGTAGAAAAGTAATAGAGCCCCAGATAAGACGAGCACAGTAATGAGCAGTAGGGTTCTCTACAGTCCTCAAGATAGGCTCACATTCGACTGGAAGCTTCGAGCTGTCAAAGAGGGAAGTGGCTGCTTCAAGATTCATAGTTCCCAAAATGTACGAATAAACCACATGTTCAGAAGCAGCTGAGCTGAGCTGTTCAGAGGTACAGATCATTAACTGCTGCATAAAGTTCCTTCTACCACCAACACCGCCTCGAATTCTCTCCCCAGCCACCTGCCAGGGTGTGTCACCTCAAACCATTTTTTCCCTTAATGCAAAAAAAAAAAAAAAAAAAAAAAAAAAGTCCCAGTGGAATTAACTGGACTTTTGTTGCCTGTGTGACCTTTCTCCCTGGACAGAACATGTGTTCTCGTAGGTTTAGGTCCTCGGCGTGTTCCCAAAAGGACAGGAGTGCCTGGCTCTGAGTACAGTTTGAGTTGTGCTAGTTTGGAGAGTGACAGCACCAAATCATTCTGGCTCCATAGCTATGAAGCAGTGAGATTAGGAGCCCTTAAGAACTTTAACAAATGAAAATGCTTTCCCGCTAGGGCTCCTGGGTGGCTCAGTCGGCTAAGCGTCTGACTCTTGATATCCGCTCAGGTTGTGATCCCCATGCTGAGTGGAGCCTGCCTGGGATTCTCTCTCTCCCTCCTCGAGTGCACATACTCTTTCTCTCTCAAAATAAATAAATGAACTTTAAAGAAAAGAAGAAAATTCTTTCCTATTAATAATGCTGCATTTCCAAAACATTTCCTTCAGAAGATTACATTCCAATTAGAAGCCACTGGGGCCCTGCCAATAAAATGTTTTGCAGTAAATTTCCTCGGGGCACCTGGGTGGCTTAGTTGGTTAAAGCATCTGAGTCTTGATTTTAGCTCAGGTTGGTCTTCATTTGGGCCCAGGTTGGTGGTCAGATCCAGCCTACGTTGGGCTCCGTGCTGGGCGTAGAACCGGCTTAAGATTCTCTCTTCCTCTCCCTCTGCCCCTCCCTGCTGCTCAAGGGCTCTCTGTCTCTCTCTCAAATAAAACAAGGGAAATTCCCTCAATCTCAGCACTCCTGTTGGCTTGGGGCCTGTCAGAGAGAATGTGCCCTGTGGGGCCTGAGCTTTGGTGAGTGGGGGGGGGGGGGGGGGGGGGGGATGGAGAGGAAGTCTGCTATGGATACCTGCCCTTGGGGCCCCCACAGTCCTGGGAGGTGGGGCTGAGGTGGGCAATGAAGGCTGTGCTGTGCAGCTCAAGCTGCTTCCTCCTTCCAAGTACAGTAGTCCATGCTCTCCTTGAACTTTTACTTCGGCCGAGCCCTGAGAAGCCCAGAAAGTCTCAAAATGCACACACACGGTTTTAGAGCTGTGTTTTCTCTTGGGGGAGGCCAGGCCACTTGGCTCAGCCTTGTTTCCCTGGAGTTCGTACCTATGCTGGTCTGCCCTTGAGGATGCTTGAGGTTACACTTGAGGTTGTGAGTCAGTCTTGTTCGTTCGGGAACTGACGGGGGCTTACCTCCTTCTGCTGGGCCTTCTCCACCATCACGAGGATACGTGGGTCATGCTGAATGCTAGCTACTACCACAGCCCCTTCTTGAGTGAAGAAACCCAGGCATCAGCCCTGTCAAGTCCCATCCTTGCCCCCAGGTTTATAGGTCCCCTGCCTCAGCGGTCCTTCTATCCCCCATTACCTCCAGGATGGACAGAACCCTCTAGTACTCAGCCCAGCAACATGACCCTTTCCAACCTTTCTGCTCTCACTGCTTTGGGGACCTCAGGCTTTAGCCCTGGGTCCTCTGGCCACACTGGACACTCCCACCTACCCTGGGGTCCTTGCTTCATCCTGCCTCTTACTGATACGTTCTCTCTCCTTTTTCCTCCAAGGCCCAGCTGGAATGCCACCTCCTCTGTGTGCCTCTGGCCCCACCATGCAGTCCCCTGCTCTGACCCAGTCCTTTCTTCTCACGGGACTGTGGTGTGCCTGTCACTTTCATAGCCTGTGCCATGTGGGCCTGTGCTCATGTGTCCGCCTCTTTCTCCCATTTGGACTGTGAGCCCCTCCAGAGTAGGAACCACCTGGCTTGGCCCTCTCAATACCCCCTGCATGATAGGTATTTGACAAGCGCTCCTTGAGTAAGTCTGTTACTCATCGTGTGGTTTGGCTTCAGGCCATGATGACTGCCAAGAGCCATGAGATGGCCCATTTCTGTTAGTTTCCCAGAACAACTGCTTGGCTTCTCCCCCTCATTTTATGGGTGAGGATCTTTCCCCGTTTCACTGCCATCACAGACCTTGGGTAATCTCATTCAGGGCTCATCCCCCTGAAAGGGTCTAGAGAACTGCCCTTTTGGAGGAAGTTGGAGGAACCTTCTGTTCATGCACGAGTAGGCTATCTCTCTCATCCTCTTACAGGCGTCTTCCCGTTCCTAAGGGCTGTTCCTAGCCCAGATACAGAAGGAAGTCACTCGTGTCCCAATGGGCACGGGGGCACCCACCCAAGAGCTGTCTAATTTTACAGGCCTGTGCCCCATTGCCAGCTTGCAGCTGCCAGATCTTTAACTCAACCCCCTGTGCCTGTCAACAGCTTGGCTGATGCCTCAGCCTCAGGCCAGAAAACCTTTTTCTCAAGGTTAAAAGTAGCCGACCTTTGACTAGCAGCATTGGCTAAATTCCTTACTCCTTAAAAGGGAAGCTCCCAGTTATCATTTGCTGCTGCTTATTTGGCCACGGGGCGGGAGCAGGCCCTACGTTGTACCCTGTGTACCAGCAGGAGGGTTTGTGGCTGAAGGTATATTGCTGAACAGTCATTATTAAAATAGCCACCTCTGAAAATGTGTGCCGGAGAGGTGGGCATCTAGTCTGTCGGCCGGTTTCACCAAGGCCCATGTGTTTGGATAGCTCGTTGACTCCCACTGGCTCCCCCATAGGCGACAGAGCCACCTGCCCCGCGCACGGCATGCTCCTTAACGCATGTGCAGCAAGAAAGCTGACAAAACAACAAGGACACACACCAATGATTAAATGCCTGGACTTGTGTTTTTAATGTAGGGGTGACGGTCCAAAGATTGACTTGGTGGGCAGTTCGATATCCGGCATCCTGGACAAGGATCTCTCGGACCGCAGCAATGACATTGGTGAGTAAGGAGAGCGTTCTGGCTTCTGTTTGCACAATTGTAAAAGAGCTGCGGAGTGCGACTTGCCCCTTCAGGCAGCCTGAGGACTAACACAGCTATTTCAATGGAAGGCTCATAGCCCTCGGCTGGTTTTAGATGTTCCAGGTTTATAAAGAAGGGGAAGTGATGATGGAAGAGAAGTGACGAAGAGACCTTTTGTAAAAGTGGGCATTCGCACTTTTATTCGTACTCTCTGGTGGTTTATGTGTTTAGTGTATAAAGGCGAATGGGTGAAAATGCAGAATGGCAGAGTTCATTGTAGTCACAATACTAAATGTTTTGAATTTGAATTTCAGATGAGCTTTGGTGTCATAATGGCCACTTAGTTAAAAACACGAGTGAGTTCTCCAAAGGTCGAGGTACCACTGTGTGAAAGAGGGCAAGGTAGCTAGAGTCTCTGTGGGTAAGCGAGTCGGAGGGTCTGTTGGGGATGTGCGTGCATGGATGGTGTGAGGTCGCATGTGTGCTGGTTGAGGCCACCGTTGGTCTGACTTGGGTGACAGCCCTTTTGAGAAGTCTAGATTCAGGGACTAATTTTTTTTTTTAACTTTACATCTTGTCTTTGCACCTATCATGGCCACAGTATGCAACAGAATAGGACTGTATTTTGGAATTTGCCTTTTTTAATTAAACTCTTTTATTTGGAAATGATTCTAGGTTTCTGTGCGGTCCTAAGAAGTAATACAGAGACAATCGCATACCCTCTACCCATTTTCTCTCAAGGGTAACATCATAATGAAACTGTAGCGCAAGATCACAGCCAGGATATTGACACTGACACGTCCCCCGGGTTCTGCGGGTTTACTAGTGCTTGTGTGTTTTTAGTTCTTTGCGGTTTTGTCACGTGTGTAGGTTTGTGTATCTACCATATGGTCAAGATACGGAACATTCCATCACTACCAGGATCCCCCGTGTCACCCTTTTATGACCACACCCACCTCCCTCCTGCCCCCACCCCTTCCCTAACCCTTGGCAGCCGCTCTCAGGGACAGATTTGACATGAACGACTTCCAGCATCTTTTCAATTGGCTGCTCAATTTAGAAACAAGTGTGTGACTCTTGGCCGGCCTCGTAAGAGGCCCTGGAGTGCCTGTCGTGAGCATTGTCGTCACCCGGGGTCACTCCTCTTCGGGGTACTGTTTTCTTCCAAACCTGCTAATAGCGTTGCATCTTTGCAACTGCCGGCTTGTGGTCTATGGTCAGATCTTGGAAAGGCTTGGCGGTAGGATGTGTCGTTGTGACCATAAACACCAAAAATACTTGCTCTGTCTCCAGAGACCGTTTCCCATCCTGAGCCTTTGAGAAGCCCAGTCGGGAGGCATGACCAAGGGCTTCTGACAGCTTGGGCGGATGGAGTAATAATAGAAATGCTGGCCTGCCGGAGCTTTCGTCCTGGTTAAAGGGCAGAGCAGAGCAGCGATTGGCTGTGAATGAGAAGGGATCCTCAGACTGAGCCTGACGAAAGTTCTGGTCTTGTCCCTGTGGTTTAGCATTTGGGCCCCATTTTAAGGCAGGATGGCCAGTTGGTGAAGAGGCAGAGAAGGTCGTGGGGGTCCTCCCACAGGAAGAGAGGTGTTCTCCGTCCTCCAAGGCTGTGCCTTGCTTGTGAAGAGCCTTGGCCTTTGGCCCTTGTTTTCTTGGGGTCTGGCGATGACTCAGATGGCTATCACCAAAATATGAGTTTTGGATTTCTCAGTCTGACAAGCTATTTTGGAAACTTTGGGAAATTGATCGAAGTGGGCTGATCTATGAAAGCTCTTCATACGTGGAAGCTGAGCGCAAGTTGTGTCTATTTCGGAGCCCAGAGAGAGATGCTGAGGTTTAGTTTGCTCTCATTTTACCAAGAAGACCTTAATCCCAGAGGAATGTGATTCCTCCAGCACATAAGGTAATGCATGTATTATTTGCATTGCAAGAAACCGTGGTTGGCGGCCACATAATTAGCCACTAAATACTCAAGGGCGAGGCTGAATGGATACCAAGGCCCTCACACGCAAGCCCCGCCTTCCAGCAGCTTTGGGTCTGTTTGGGCCACCAGGCCGGCAGATGGAAAGTGAGGCGACACCGACGGTCTGACTGACCACTGAGTGGTAGAAAGTAATGCCGATCAGAGTTATGGGTGCTCCTTAGTGCCCAGGCTCCGTGAGGGGGACAGACTTATCTGGATCTAGAAGGTGAATTCACTGAGACAGAGGCAGAGGCAGGCAGGGAATCCTGTGGGGACTGCCGACACCCGAGCACGGATCAGCCTGGCCGCAGTAGAGGCTCTGTGCTGGCATGGAGGGGGGCTGCCCTGGGGAAGGAGGTCTGGGCGGGATCCGGTTGGACAGGGATGGATTTGTAATTTCATCTGTAGGCAGTGGGTTGACACTGAAGTGGCATGATCAGGTCTAAGCCTTCAGATAATAACTGATGGAGCTCTGTGGGACCAATCCAATGAAGGAAAGACTGCAGTCAAGGAGTCAGGTTATTTGATAATTTGGGGGGGAGGCAGTTAAGAGAGCCCGAGCCGAGCTGCGCAACAGGATTGTGAAAGAAGGCAAAGATGTGGAAGCAGCAGTGCAAAAGAATTATTGCCAGGCCTCAGTAACAGATTGGATTTGGGAGCAGGGAGGAGGAGAGAATAGTTTGTCAGCTGTGAGGTTGTAGGGTTGGGGGACAAATGACTTGGGTAGAAATAAGCACGTCCGGAGGAGGAACCGGTTTGGGGGGAAATGTGGATTTATTTAAGCGTGTTAACTCTGAGATTTGGTCGGACGTCCCCATGTGGGTGCTGGAGGAGGCGGAAGCTGGAGGGCCGAGGCCGGGGAGGGCCGAGGCTGCAGAGGCCAGCCAGGATTGCGGGTAGAGATTAGGGCCTTCCCGGGGACGGAACACAGAGTGCACAGCGCTGCCTCCGGGCTGGGAAACCTTCCATGATTTCCTTCAGACTCTCTGAGCTTCAGCTTCTTTATTTGTGAAGAAAACTAACATCTCTCCTAGCTTCCTCGCCTTGTCCTCCCGAGTTCTGTAAAATCACTTGGTGGGCTGCAAAATGATAGAAATGCTTATCAGTGATGCTGTCGTCTGCTGAGAAGGGATAGTTAAGTCAGGAAGAGGATGTCCTTAGCATGAGAAAAGAGGAAGAGGGACCTAGAGCTTGAAGACCAAACCCCGCACAAAGTCCACATCTAAGGGAAAAGCACATCTGGCAACATCCCGGAGGCCAAGGGAGGAGAGGATTTTAAGCAGAATGTCTTTAGGCCCAAATGCGCAAATGCTCTTGCAGGTGGGTCGGTCAAGGAGAAGAGGACATTGCAGAGGGGCCGGCTCCTTTCAGGGCCGCTTTGTAGCTCTGCTTTTGTAGCATTTGTTCGTTGCTTTGAATCGAGAAGGAAATTATTGGTACCAGAATGTTTTGTTAGTCACTCAAACAATTGAAGCTGTCCAAACGTGGGCTGCAGTGAATAGCCAAATACAGCCCTGAAAGGCATTAGAAATCATCAGTGTTAGCTATAAATAAATCTGTTTCCTCTTAATAAAGCTATAATTTTAAATTATTATAATATTGAATTAGAGAACATGACTTTTTCAGATCTCGCGTGGGCAGCCACCAGCATCTGTCAGCCCATAATAATTTAGAATGAAATCAGTTGGTCCAAAACGAAGTTGTTGATGTCAGTCAGATATTGTGTATCAGACTACACGGCCGTATTTCAAGTAACATAATAGGAAATGTGGATGAGCTCCAATGCAGGCCTGTGCATGAATAGAAATGAAAATTAAATTGTCCACTTTTCTCTTGCTGACGGGAGAGTCTCTGTTCCGATCGAATGGGAGATTATAGGCCGCGAAGTCAAGTGCCCTAACATTTACTTTTATTATGCCGTGTGTGGTAGTTCCCACGGCATGGCAGGAGTTATTATTACACTGCGGTACTGTGGAGATTTTCCGTCTCTTTCCCACCAAAGCACGTAGCAACGGGCCCCCAGGTGGGAAGCAACCTAGGAACTAAGCCATCTAGTTCCAACTAATTGACTTAGAAACAGCCCTTCTCATTTCTCCTCTGTCACTTGCCTTCGTTGACCATTGTTCTCCATTCTGTTTGAATCTCATTACGCTTGTCCCACGTCTGTCTCGTCACCCCCTCTTCACATCGGGGAGCTGGGACTTGCCCCCCCCCCCCGTCTTTTCAGCCCGATCCACAGACACACTTGACGTCGCAGTCCACTTGGGGGCCACGTGTTGCTAGCTTTAAAGCTGATGGACTCAGGACAAGGAACTGGTTTGGAAGGTAGGAGTCCAACTTCCTCTTGTCCTCCGATCCCTCTCGGATGCCTCCTGGCGTGTGGGTCATTTGGACCAGGGAATGCAGAAGCACTTCCCTGCTGACACCCTGGGAATGCTATTAGGTGCTAGTTGATTTGGGATGCTGGCATGGTTCTGAAACTGGATTGTGGTGATGGTTACACAACTCTGTAAACTGCCTCAAAATTAAGTTGTATGCTTAACATGGGTGAATTCTATGGGACGCAAATGGTACCTCAACGAAGGTGTTAAAAGCAGCTCTGGCTCCTATCCAGGGACACGGGTCACACTTGCGTGCCAGTTTATACCAGAGCTGTGTGAGAAGCAATGTGCACGTCTCCGGTGTGATGACAAAAAGCAGAAGAGATTGGGCTTAGTAGAGTCACGTGCTTTATACCAAGGAGGTGAAACATCTGGAGCTTCGGGTGGATGGATCTTGAACCTAGTCAGTCCCCTGAGCAGTTTCGGTGTCCTCCCCACACTTTGGGATGCTCGGCGTTGACTCCCGTTCATTCAGGAGAGGCTGTATGCTGGACATCTCCATGCAGTGCTCCCCACCTCTCACCTAAGACTCTTAGGGCTCACAGCCTAGGTTTGCGCTGAGCAAACGCAGTCAAGCTGGCAGTCAGCACGGGTTTCAAAATCATTTCCCAGTCTTACAGGAGGTGGCCTGATGGCAAAGCCTTGTCCTTCTCGGCACTTCCAAGAGTCCGGTCCCAGATGTAAACTGAGGATGTCTGCTGACAGATGTTCACAGTTATAAACATAAGGCCACCCCCAAACCCAGGCGCTTGCCTGTGCCTATTCAGCCCCCATCAGGGCAGTCCTGGCCTTTGGTAGTCTGTTGGGTTGGCTGCGTTCATGCTTCGTTTTGAGGCGTTCCACAAATCTCTTTTTTTCCCTGTTTTTTTTTTTTTTAATTTAAACTTCAGTTAACATACAGCACAATGTTGGCTTCAGGAGTAGAATTCAGTGATTTATCACTTACATACAACACCCGGTGCTCATCCTTAATACCCATTACCTAGTTAGCCCATCATCCTACTCACCTCCCTCCATCAAACCTCAGTTCTCTATTGTTAAGAGGCTCTTGTGGTATGTTTCCCTCTCTCCTCTGCCTGCCGTGCGTTCATCTGCTTTGTTTCTTAAATTCCACAAACCTCTTTTACTCCATCACATCCAAGAAACACAAAAGCGATAAACATTCACAGTGCCAGGAGAAGGCTCATGAATGCTATAGAAACAGGTGGAGGTTAAACAAACCAAAGCGGGGGGATGATGATAAATTGTGGCTTAACTTCATGGGAGTGACGTGTTTTGTGGTGTGAATGATTCTAAAACACAGAGTGAGCAAGCAGTGCCTTCCTGCCTGAGCCACGTACAGCCATCGGCCCGCAGCAGGGAAAGTAACTGATGGGTAAGATGAGCAGAGGGACGTTTGGGTGTTTAACAAGCGTGTTCAAATGACTCTTGGCTTGGAGAGGGTCACAGTGCTGCTACCTGTGTGACCTGTGACCAGCCCCAGAAGCTCACCTGTGCACAGAGGCAGCATGAACAGCCCTGGTATTTTGGTCGCTTTCCTCCATCTTCAGGGCCCCTGCGGCCTTCCTTCACCCCAATGGCTTGAGTGTCTCCACTTTTGTGACATGCGGAGACTATTTGCAGGTTTAAGAATGCAAATGCAGAGGGGCACCCATGGGTCCAAAGTAGTCTATACTCAGCAAAGAGACTCACACACTAACATTTGCCACTTCCACAGTGTGCTCAACTGAGGCCTCTGTGCTGTGAGTGAATGTGGAAGCAAGAAGGAACAGGTGACGTCCAGTCTCAGATTGCACATGGCATTTATTTGGCCTGCAGTGCCCTCCTCCCGCGGGCCATGGGCTCACAGATTGGCAGAGCCTGGTTATGGCTTCCGTTCGACTTGTAAATATCCGGAGGGATGTGCGACCTGCCGGAAAACCAGGTTCAAGTACCCCTTACGCTAGAAGCATTAGAGACAAACTACACCTTATTAAGGAGGAAAGTTGAGTTCTCACACTCCTTCTCTTCGCCATAGGTCCTTGTTAAGGCATGATGTGGACATCTCAGCCCACTTGGCCTCCCACTACCTTGGATTCATTAAATGAGAAAAGTGATGAGTGCTTCGGGGTGAGGTTGTGGGCCCTGTTAGAGGGTAATCGGATCTGGTGGTGACAAGCTAAGGATGAGGTGTCAGTGAACAGGGAGCCCTGATTTAGAGCCAGAGGAGCCTCTTTATTTAGCTTTGCGGTGACCTGCAGCCGCGCTCCCCACCTCCCCAGGCCTGAGTCATCTCTCCCTGAGGTTGTTCATATTTTGGAATTCAGACTCACACACACAGAAAAGGCTTTTAATTCGAGGGACTGCTGACTTTTATTTTACTAATTAAGGACATTTTAAAAAGCAAATGCCATCATCGCCTGGTAGAAATAATCTCTGAGTTTAAAAATTGGATAAATTTAGCTTCCTGGGAGACTCACAATGTTGACCTTCTTTTTGTTGGCACCTTATAGACCGGCGATAGCCTTGTCATGGGTGGGCACCGCCAACTGGGCGCCTTCTGAAAATCCCAAATCCAGCACATATGTGCAGAGAAGAGGGTCAGGGGAGAGAAGAAATGTCGAGGGCAAATGGAAGACTGCAGAAAGAGGCAGGTGTTGAAGCGTGGGTGAAAACTCACTGGCTCAGAAATGTACGATTAGCAGATTAATTTTTTTATAGAGATACCGTTACTTGTGATTTTTTTTTTAAATCACTCATGGAATTTTTTAAAATAAAAGGGCACTTTAAATGCTTTGTGCCTCTCTCCTCTTCCTTCCCCCAAGGCTGGAGAAAGGGGGCCTCCAGTTCTAGAGGGACGCCTGTCTCTCCCAGTATGGTAAGAGGATCCCTGTGCTTCGGATGGGTCTTTTCTTTCCTCTTCGAGTTTTTTACTCGGCGCTTAATTTTAGATTCTGTGTAACTCCAGGCATTCGGATGTTATTTCACACACAAAATGTTTCCTTTATGAGTGTCGAGAGCTCTTTTCTCTAAGTAAGGTGCCGTTGAATAAGATGAAACGCCCTGTTCCTCTGCTTCCTAAAAGGAAACGTGCCCTCTGAACGCACGCCCCATTGCAACAGGCCCTCTGGCCTTTGGGTCCTGAGGTTTGGGTGGTTGTTGTGTTGTTGTTTTTTTTTTTTTTAATTTTTATTTGGGTGTAGTTAACACAATATTACATTAGCTTCAGGTGTGGATCCCGTTTCCATCTTTAAACCAGGGGCTTGGAGGAAATGATCAAAGGGGCCCCGTTCGGTCTCACAGGCTTGTCTCTCTGGCTCCATTTCTTTTAGCTGAGTTTTTGGGACATAGAGAAAGAAAACTGCTCCTTTGGTAACCTCTGAATCGTCCCTAAGATTGAATGGCTTGTTCTTCTGGGGCACCTGGGTAGCTCAGTCGGTTAAGTGTCCAGCTCTTGATTTGGGCTCAGATCATGATCTCCCAGTTTGTGGGATCGAGCCCCGCATCAGCCAGCGAGGAGCCTGCTTGGGATTCTCTCTCCTCCTCTCTCTCTGCCCCTCCCCCACTTGCATTTTCTCTCTAAATAAATAAATAAATAAATAAAATAGCTTATTCTTTAATTTGTCTCTTTACCACAATTCCTTCCATTCTATTTGTTCCTTTAACCTAGAATTGCTGATTTGGCCCTTTCTGAGATCTAACCTAGGGTTTTCTTTGGCCTGAAGATTTTTGCTTATAAAAGATTTGCTGGCCAAGTAGAAGTTTAAGTAATTAACAATTGTGGGCGTAACAGTTACGGCATTACTTTTTATAAAGGTTTTAAAAGTATTCACTTCTTAAAAATGCATCATGATTTTTGTCACCCAGATCTTACAGGAAAATGTAAATGGGGGTAGGATGTTTGCCATCCCAAATAAGTTTGAGTCACAGAGTCAAGCCTTATGTAGAGACGAGGTAATCGCACAGAGTTACTGAGGAAAGCGTGGGGTGTGTCCGAGAAATCATGGGTTCTCAGCTAGGCACACTTGGATTTGGATTCTAGCTCCTCTCTCCTCTTCTTCCTGACAGGGTTAGTAAAGCCCACCTACCTCAGAGGGTTGTTGTACCATCGAGACCTAGTGGTGTGGAGTGGCGGACACAAAACAGGCGCTGTTTCAGGGGTAGGTGGTGTAGCGGTAGTTCAGAGAGCGGCAAAGAACGAGGCCTCGACCTGCGTTCTCACCATGACTGCTGCTATTAGAAAGGAGGAAAGTTCTTGAACCCATAACGTAGATCAGCTGACTGAAATTTCCGTAGCCGCATCTGAAATCACTTCATACATGATCTACTCGGTTGTATTTTTATTTTCAAGAGCTCTCCCCACCCCCAATTGCAAAGGGAATAGGTACTTAAAAAAAGGGGGGCGGGGAAGAACGCAGGAAGTTAGAAAGTGAAAGTCACCTTTGTGTCTCAGCCTCTCTTTGAGATGACCACTCTTAATTTGTTGTACACACTTTTGGAAGTCTTTCCATTAATGGGTAGATGGACGGACTTTTTCAAACGTGAGCATGTTGTATGTGCTGTTCTGGTCTACAGTTGTTTTTTTGTAACAAATAATGTATGTTTGATATCTCACCACATAAGTCACATAGGTCAACCATAGACTTTTAACGGCGATGTGATATTCCATGGTATGATTCTACCATAGCCAGTTCAGCCAGAGCAGTGCTGCAAAGAGCAGCCTAGGACAGTGATCTATAGACAGGGCTCGCTGCACCTTGGGAGGCCACAGAGACTCCTGGGCCTCCCAGGAGGCGATGGGTAGTGTCTCATTTCATAGGTGCTCTTTCTTCAAACTCCTCTCCTAGGAGCCCCGCTGGATGCTGCTCCTCCCTCTCTTCCCCCTTCCCCAGTCACCTGCTCCCACCTTACACAGCCTAGCCAATCTCTTGCCCACTCCGTGGGTGTACAAACCCCTGGTGCCAACTGAGAGACACTTCCAAGATGGGTGTCGGACTTGAGAAATTGAGTGACTTTATTGACCGGACAAAAAATCCATTGACAAGTTGGTCGGTTTCTAATTCTTTGTGTCAACAAAATTGAAGGAGGCACCCACTGAGTTGTTCACTGATAGATTGTTAAAAATAGTTCTTGGTGATGCTAGACCACCGTCTGATTTTTGCCACATACCTTGGAAAGAGTTCAAAGAATTGAGGGACATGGTGATAACAAAATTCTTTCCGTTCCCATATACTTCTGTTTGTGTGAACAGAGTTTTTTGGCACTTAGGTCTATAAAATAAAAGATAGGAATAGAATCGATACCAAACCATGTCATTCTTATGGTAAGTTATAATCATGCACATGTGCATGAAGTTATCTGGGGGGAAAGCCCAATAAGATTCTACTCTTTTATGCTCACAGATTATTAAAATGTGTGGCATGTGTGCTTACATGTGTTTTGATCATTTGCTACTAATAATTGTCATGGTAACTCCTTCCAGGAGAAAAATAATTTTTCCCCTTAGAACCTTATGATTTCAGGAAATTCAGAAATCATAAATTTCAATTTGTATACATGTTTTTATAACAAAAAGATAATTAACAGAAGGCAAAGTTAACAAAATCGTAAAACTAGGTTACATTAGAGTAAAACCCAGCATTATGATGGAAATATGAATTCAGAGAGGGAAAAGGGTGGTGCAGACTTTCCAAGTGCTAAAGAAAAGCTTAGTCCTGATTTTTTTTTTAATTTTTTTTCAATGTTTATTTATTTTTGAGAGGGAGAGACAGAGCACGAGTCGGGGAGGAACAGAGAGAGAGGTGGACACAGAATCCAAAGCAGGCTCCAGGCTCTGAGCTGTCAGCACAAAGCTGGACACGGGGCTCAAACTCATGAACTGTGAGATCTTGACCTGAGCCAAAGTCGGACGCTTAACCGACTGAGCCACCCAGGCGCCCCAGCTTATTCCTGATTTTTTAATATGGACGGCAGTGTTTGTTAGGTTACTGTGGCATTCAAATAGATGTTGAATGTGTTTAAGAGAGTAATATAATAGTCACATTTTAAAATATCAATATTTAGAATATAGCAGAAATGATATCTTTTGTGACAATAACTTATGAAAAATTTTAGATGTCACCTTAAGATGTATAAAGGAGCACGTGGGTTTTCAAAATTATTTTAGGAGACACTCTGGAAAAACAGCTTTAAGACCACTGGCCTTATAAATATATCGTTCTAGGCTTACATAAACATTTCTCTGGATCCGTTTCTAGAAGTGAAATATCTGAAAGTGTATGCATTTACGTTTCATGATAGGTATTAACAAATGGCATTGCAAAAAGGCTCTGCCAATTTACATTCCTGTAATAATAGCATAACCACTATTTCCAGTAAATACATTATTTACTAAATCATTTGGCATAACACTTTCGGGTCTGTAGTAAGCAACTTTTAAAGGAATGCAAGTGTGAAAAGTTACTTTCCCCATTTGACGTTGCCTGTTATCAATCCCCATGAAGCATTCTACCTCTCTGGTGCTAGACTTCAGTAAGGCATGCCTCCCACTTCCCGTACCCCTTCTCCAGATCTAAATTAGGTCCCCATGCTATCATTGCTAATTTCATCTTTTACCTTTCTTTCATAGTAGCTAGCAAAATGTATAATTATATATATATTATATATATATACTGATATATATATGTAATACATATATGTACTTATAAGTCTATATATTAATATTATATTAATATTATATTATTATATATTATATTACATTATATATTATATATAATACATATTATATATAATATATATAATTTATATATAAGTCCATTTCTTTTGGAGGCCCTAAGCTCCGTGAGGCAGGGGCCATGGCTATTTTGTTCACCGCGCCCCCCCCCCCCCCGATCCCCCCGTGCCTGGCCCAGAGCCTGGATTGTAGTACTCACTTAGTAAATACGTATGGAAGGAATGGACTAAGCAGACATGAGAAGAAATACCATGATGCAGGGTCTGGTAGAGATCTTCATTGCTGCAAGTCGCACGTAGCTATTTAAATTTAATTTATTTTAAATAATCACACTTAGCCGTATGACTGTGCTAGGTAGCCACATGAGGCTAGTGGCTACCATATTGGACGGTACAGATATAGCAGGTTTCCATCATCACAGCAAGTTTGATGGGTAGTGCTGACAAAGTGAGGCCACTTTCATTCTCATTGAGATAGCTCTGCCTGGCACACAGTAGACACTTAATAAATATTCGATTAAGTGAAGGAGCAAATAAACTCTATCTTCCTCTCTTATTCTTCAGCTATAAGTTCCCATGTGAAAGTTATTTTGTACTGAATAGCTAAAAAGCCTGGTTTGCCTTGCCTAACACCTTACATTTCTTGCCAGAGGTTCCCTGAAGGAAGCCAGTTCCTTTTTCTGTCCATTTAAAAACACGTTGGAATAAACCGGAACAAAGACAGCTTGTCATCAGAGCAGAAATGGGTTTCTTCACACACACCAGATGACATTCTGAGTGTCTTTTCTTATTCTTGATATAGAAACAGTTCGGAGAGTTCACTGTGGGATACGTGAGACGTAAGGTGAAATGTTCTTGGTGTCTGTTCAGTGGTCCGTAGTGGAAAGAATTCCACAGACATGAATCTGGTTGTCGGCCCTGTCACTTTCCGGTTGTGACCTTGACCAAGTTGTCTAACCTCTGACCCTCTGTCTCCCTTTATGGAGAAGAGCAGCCTACACAGCATGGGTTTTGTGCAGGTTAAATGAGTGTGCGTGTGTGAAGGGGGGAGTCGTAGGTGGGCAAACAGTAGCGCAAACCTGTTTAGCTCAGTACTTGTGTCTTACAGACTCCACCCCCGGATTATAAATGAAAATGCAGCAGCTAATATGCTCTATCCGTCCACATTTTGGAGGACTTATTTTCCCATAAAATCTAATCGTTGGTCAAATGAGAATTTTTCAGTCAGTGATGCAGCTAACGCAGGTGTTCGTTTGACCCCTCATAATGGGCTCATCTCTGTAGTCGGCACAGATTTTCCACGCCGGTCACATGATTTACATGCAGGGTAAGACTTCCTGTCCAGACTGCCTGGAGATGCTTCTTCACTGTGGAGAAGGCACCAACAGCCCTGTGGGTTTAGAGTTCTCTCATTTAAAAAGAAAAAAAAAAACCCACGTGTGTGCTTTTTTATAAATTTAGCCTTGCTCTTAGATCTCTGTTCCCAAATCCCATAGCTCCATCAATGATATATGAAAACAAAATTCTACCTGCGTGATTTGAAAGAGTTTTCATACAATTTCCCATTTATAAAAGAACAATTCTGCAAAGCTTATAGCTCAGATAATTCTCCCCTTTTTTTCTGGTGGAAAAACTGAAGCCCAGAATGGTTGTTTGTTCATTTATTCAATAATCATCGATTGCACACACACTGCAAGCCAGAAATGATGTCACACCGGGGCAAAACAGAGAGAAAAGGCATAGGCTCTTTCCTGGCTGTTGGGGAGAGAGATAAGTCAGCAAGGAATGTCAGGGTGCTAAATGCTGGGATCAGAGTGGTGGATGAGTAGGGGAACATCCAAGCCAGGCTTTGGGGTGCAGTCTGGCTTCTTGGAAGAGGTCTTCATCCCTAAGCCAAGTCTCGATAGCCCCAGGCGTGAGGAAGGGAGGGAAGGGAAAGGAAGGAAAGAAAGTCATGCAAGGGACAGAGACAGAGGTTGTCACCAGCCATACCACCAGGGCCTTGGCCATGCTAAGTCACCAGGATTTCCTGGGAACTTGGGAAGGATTTGAAGCAGAGAATGGGGACATACTCAGAGCTTCATGTCACACGTCTCTCTGGGGGAAGCCCATGGAGTGGTACTGGATTGGGAGGGAGAAATCCGTTACAGTCCTGCTGGGCCTGTGGTCCACAAGGAGCCCCGCCAGCCGTGATGATCCTTGACAGTGACATGGAGGAGAAGGGACGGCTTCCAGAGATACCGGGAGGTAGTGACATTGCCCCGCTTCAACTGTAGGAAACTTCCACTCTAGGGCTCCTTCGCAAGTCCAGAGCAGTGAGCTCCGATGAATAAATAGCCATTTAAGAGTTTGCAGACGGTTGCTTTGGTGACAGCTGGCCTGTCTCAGACTTTTAACTGTTTCTCTCCTGTGGTGTCAGTGGACGCATTTTGGGTCACCTGTGGTCACTGGTACAATCCCTCCCATCCATGGAAAATAAGGCCACACTTTCTAATTGAACTAAATAGGGTATGACTGAAATTGATGGAAAATGGGCAACTGTGTGTGCCATGGAGAGTCAAGGGCCCTTTCCAGGCTGGATCCGTGTCCAACATAAATGATCCCCGTATGTCTGCAGAGGGCTCGTCTTTCAAGTATGAGAAAAGCCAAGAACCTCTCAGCCTTCTGAAACTAACTTTTAAAAAATACCCAACATTTGCCAGTTCAATAGTTTTGGATTGGCTTATGGGCATTAAAACCATTTCTTACTAAGAGGAAAAATTCCTAGCCAGGCTGAGAAAGCTTATATCAAGTTTCAGCCTGATTCACTTCAAAAACCATCGTGAAAATTGGGACATTTTCTTCACACCACAATGAGTTAGTCATGGAAACTCTGCCTTAATGTCAGCTACCATAGCCACAGTCACGAGAGCATGCTTTGTGCCCCTGAAAGTTTAGGTTACAGTACTGAAGAGTTTCCCCCTCCACTGGCAGAAAGCAGAAGTGTGTCGCAGTGTGGGCTCCGTGCTTTCCTTTTCAGCAAGCGGCCTCCTACTTGGTGTGTCTTTTTCTTTCTGGAAGTTGACTTTTGCTATTGTTTCCCGAAAGTGCTTTTTATCATCTTAAAGTATAGGAAGTTAAACATAGCTGAATATGCATGAAGAGGTTAAAAAGAGTGGCTCCCCCTGCAGGACTCCGGCCATCCTCTTACTCTTGAGTGACAAGGATGAGGCAGTCTTCTCGGCCATCTGTCATTCTGTTGAGGTGACGCTGGCTAAGTGTGGCCAGGCTTCAACGTGTACGGGTGTTTGGAGCGTAGACTTCAGCCAGTAAAACAAAATGGGCCAGCCAAGCTTCCCCTGCAGCCACGGCACAGAACGTTGCCCTCCACCCTCGAGCTGCCGCCTCACGTCCTGTTAGTAGAAACCTCTGTAAGCTACACTCCTGGAAATAGAGTTTTTCTTGGGATGGTTTAGTCATTTGTTGGCGAGTTCGTTTGTTCGCTTGTTCTTTCATTCACAGGATATTAAGCACGATTTTCCCGGGAACATGCTAGACTTTGAGAGGACAAAGACGAGTTCCTGTCCTCCTGGGGCTCACGGCCGAAGCGCGTGAGATACACACCACACCTCTGAATCGTTTTGAAAGTGTGATCCATTACAGACAAGCTCATGTGTTGTCGAACCCTCAACTCCCAGGTGGATTTAATTATTTTAGTGGCCCCAGTGCACGGGTGCGGAGCAAAGGTGGAGTCCTCCCTGGAGCCCTGCAGAAGCTTCCCGGGTGTGACCTTGTCTGTCCCTGCACACCATGCTGAGTCCATCCCAGGGCGGGCCTGAGGCTGGCCCATCTGCTCCCCTTGCTCCCCACATCCTTCTTTCACCCCGCTCTGCATGCTGGGTCACCTCACGTCCTCCTCCTCACTCCCACTGCGGCGTTTCTGACCCGTCAGCGATCACCCAAGCCTTCGTTCGCCGCTTTGATCTGCTGCTCCGGCACCCGTGTTGCCCCACACACCAGGTCAGCACCGCCCAGCCTGGCCCTGGAGGGGCTCTCCTGATGAGCCTTACTCCTGACGGCTCCCCTGGGCAGGCCATCCACTCGGTGGGCCCTGGAACACCCTATCCCTCACGTGGTGGCGGCACCCCAGTGCCCTCTCCCATCAGCTCAGTCAAGTCCTTGCTTATCCCTCCCTCCCCCGAGCCCCCAGCCTCTGCTAGAGCACTGCTTCTCTACGTGGCAGCATACTAATGTCACCTAGGGACACTGAAAAGCCACCATGCCCAGGCTGCACCCCGGACAAATTCAGTCAGTCTCCAGAGAGGGACCCAGGCATGAGTCTTCTTGTTTTTTTAATTGTCCGGTGATGTCACTGTGCAGCCAAGGTGGAGAACCAGAGTGAATTAGCCTCTAATTTTTCTCTCACTGCTTCGCCCTGCTCAGGTTTGGGCCCCAGAGCTGGTTTCAGTTTCCAGGACAGAGTCATGACGTAGGTGGACCCTGTCAGCCCCTGGTAGCGCCCAGCCAAGGCCCACTCAATTGTTGGAACCTTTAATGGCCTTCTCCTTCACTGCCTCCCCTGGCTGCCCGTTCAGTGTCTGTTCCTCAGTCTTGTGTCCTCTGCCCCAGGCTCCCCTGAGCTCATGTGCCTCCCGTTCCCCACCACCAGCCCCCCCCCTCCAGCGGCCCTCCCTGTCCTGGGCCTTATTCCCTTCTCCCCGCCGGGAAGCCACATAGAGAACCTGCCGGACTCGTTGTGTTTCGCCTGCGTGCCAGGATATCTGCGCGGCACTTTCCTGCGAACAGAAATCAAAGAGGGGGAATGATTTGGAAACTAATTATCTGCTGATACGGGGTTTGATTCAATAAATCATGAATCGCAGTGCAACGGAAGAGTATAAGACAACCAAGATATCATGAGGAGTTTTTAGAGTCCTGGCGGATGATGTTAAAGGAAATAAGCACAAGGCAGTACTACATACAGTGTGGACTAGGTCTGTTTTTGATAGTGCTTGTCTCAGTGTGGCAAGATTGTAGTCGACTTTCTTGTGTTATAATTTTACGTTTCTCTTAAAACAAGTGTACATTGAGCATGTACCACTTTTTTCATAGAGAAACAGCGATTTAAAAATTAATTAGGGAGATAGTAATATCGGACGATGACTTTGGGCATCGATTTAAGTGCATCATGGGGAATTTTGATGTCAGACTGTATGGAGCTGGTGGAGGCAAGTCCCGGGGTATGACCAGGAGGGGAACCTTTAAGGAAAATAAGATTCTCTTAAAGGGAAGGCCCCCCAGAGGGTCAGGCCAGTGATGTGGCACTCAAGAGGCCCACCTAACTGTGGGGATGTTGGCCTGTGCCCAGGCTGTGCTGAGCCAGCCGGCAGGGGGGGTGCCATTTGGGAGCCCTGTACTGACACTGGGTGCTGATCGGCTCCCCATCGTCTCCAAACACCACTGACGCTTTTCTTTGTTCTGTCTCTGCAGATAGTTAACCTTTGGTTATACTTACCTTGCCCTGATGAGTTCGTTGAATAATTATTCATTTACCCGGTGCTAGAATGAAGTCACTTACTGTGATCCCAGGTGTCATGTAATGGTATGTCCCAAGCAGTGATTTGTGCTTGGTTTTGCATATTCCACTCAAGGAAGCAGATTGCATACAGCACCTGCCCGTTCATTAATAGAATAAAGCTGACCATCACACAGCCAGACACCTTATTTTTTTTTAAGTTCATTTGTTTATTTCTGAGAGATGGGGAGCAGAGGGGGGGTGGAGAGAGAGAGTCCCAAGCAGGCTCTGCACTGTCGGCACAGAGCCTGATGTGGAGCTTGATGCCATGAACTGTGAGATGGTGAGCTGAGCTGAAATCCAGAGTTCCGACGCTTAAACGACTGAGCCACCCAGGCTCCCCAGACCGCTTATTATCAACAAAAGAGCTATCAACTATCAACAAAAGAGCTCTCCCCGAAATAAGGAGGAAAAAAACCCACACGTAATTTTTATCTTTTCTGTTCTGAGCCAGCATATTTGCAGTTACAGTAGTTAGGGTGCTTTCAGCCGAGAATAAAGAATATCTAATTAAAATTGGCTAGAATATGGGGCGCCTGGGTGGCTCAGTCGGTTGGGCATCCGACGTTGGCTCGGGTCATGATCTCACCGTTCGTGGGTTCGAGCCCCACGTCGGGCTCTGTGCTGACATCTCGGAGCCTGGAGCCTGCTTCAGATTCTGTGTCTCCCTCGCTCTCTGCTCACACTCTGTTTTTTTCTCTCTCAAAAATAAACCAACATTAAAACATAATAATAAATAAAATTGGCTGAAATAGGTGCACCTGGGTGGCTTGGTCATTTAAGCATCTGACTTCAGCTCAGGTCATGATCTTGCCATTACTAAGTTCGAGCCCCGCGTCGGGCTCATTGCTGACAGCTCAGAGCCTGGAGCCTGTTTCGTATTCTCTGTCTCCCTTTCTCTCTGCCCCTCCCTGACCCATGCTCTGTTTCTCTCTCTCTCTCAAAAATAAATAAACATTAAAAATTTTTGAAAAACAAAAATAAAAAAATGAAGTTGGCTGGTAGAACAGAGGGTTATTAATGTCACATAGCAAGAAGTCCAGGGACTCGATGATTCCAGGATTGGTGGGTGGCTCATCAGGGTTGCCAGTCATCCAACATTTCTCTGTTCTTCTGCTCTCTGCCATCCTCAAGATCTCCAAGAGCGTTGGCCCTGCTTCCCTCATGGCCGTAAGATGGCTGTCACAGCTCCAGGCATCCTATCCATGCACAGTAGCACTCCGAGCAGGAAAGAAGAAAGGGCAGCGATACGAATGGCCTTCTCCTCATTTGCCTCTCCCAACAGAGAGAAATTGTCTTTCCCAGACACTGTCAGCAGACCTCCCTTTATTCCTCAGTGATCGAAATTGGGGTACGTGGCAGCCTCTGGACCAATCACAGGCAAAAAGGAGCAGGGTTGCCATCATTGGCATAGACCAAACATGGTTCAGCTCAGGAGCTGAGCACATTGTCCCGAAACAAAGCCGGGGCTCCATTAAAAGGAGAGTGAAGAATGGTTTGGGAAGGCAGTGCCTGGCATGGCATGTGAAACACAATCTACTTGGCGGCAGGGGTGGCGTTGCCTCAGTCACAAGCGATAACGGGCCTCAGTGTCGGCCCCTTTCTGCCAGCCATTCCTTCGTGCAATCACATAACACGCATCTCCACTTGATCTGTAAACCCCCCAGAACTAGATAGAATGTGTGATCCCTTAGCCCAATTTGTTGAAGACGGCAAAGGCCTTCCTTTGGACACCTGCCAGATGCAGTTATAATCTGGCTGAAATGATTCTGTATTTCTCCGAGACCTCCATCAGCGAGATGTAAGCTCCCTGAGGGCAGGGTCCTTTCTGCCACGCTCACTGGCATAGCCTGGTATCTAGCCCCACGTGTGGCACAGAGTAACCGCTCAGTCATAATGGAGTGAGTGAATGAGCAGACCGATGACTGAAGATCGTGTCTCCATTGAGTGATGCCTCTTGAAGCAGAATGGTGTCGGGCTCTGGGAGTTGTCTGGAGAAGCAGAAGCTTGCTGTCTACCTCCAGGGAGTTTGTAGTAACGTTAGGGTGGAAGCTGATGGCCGGGCTGTGGTAGTACAACCAGAACGGGAGCCTGCCCTCTCTCCTCTTGGGGAATCAATGATGAGCGTTCACCTGTCCATGGGTATTGTACCTTGTGCTAACTGCCTTTTGTGTTAAGACTACGAGACTGTTTTATCTACCAAAATGAACTTACATTAGTGGAGGAAAGAGGATTCCTCCTTTGCCTTTCTTTCTGTAGCTTTTAAAGACCTACCACATTTATTGGATGACAAGAGGATGGAAATCGTCTTCATAAATGGTGAGGTGCATTCCAGATGGAAAGGATGAGTATTAAGGAGAAGAGGTGCTTGTGGCCTGTTATGAGAACCTACCCTCACTCCTATTATTGCTCTTAAAACTCTGTTTTCCTTTTGTTTTAGACCTAGAAGGTTTTGACTCTGTGGTGTCATCTACTGAGAAACTCAGTCACCCAACCACAAGCAGACCAAAAGCTACGGGGAGGCGGCCTCCGTCTCAATCCCTCACATCCGTAAGTGTCTCCTTGCTTCTTCTATGGCTACAAAGCAGGTCAGGTTAGAGACTCCGGCCAAGGACTCCCGCAAGTGGCTGATAGGAGGACAAGCCAGGAGAGGGAGGTCATGAGATACACCGCTGAGCAACAGTGATTTGAGCGTCTTCTGGAATCAAGCAGTATTCCTTTCTCCTTGTTCTTCGCATATCTGCCACTGAGGTGGGCACTGCCTAGTCCCACTCTCCTTTTCTCTCCTTCCGGGTTGATCTCTCTTTCAACCTGAAATGCAATTGGTAAGAAAGAAAATGTCCTGTTTTGGGGTGGAAGAGGAGAGTGAGACTAGTCTGGTCTGTAAACAGAACCTTGCTAAAGAGCGACCTGCCGCTGTCCGACGCTCGGCAGCGGCCAAGCTTTTTTCTCCCAAAGCCCCATTATTGGCACCCCTTCACGGAACCGCACACACACCTTTAGGAGGGTGTTTTGTAAACATACGAGGCACCTGGTCATGTAGTAGAGACCAGTTAGAACGTTCCAGACAACCTACAGATGTTTTTTGTTTGGGTCATTTTGAATAACTTCTTTTCTTACTGGAAACCTGTAACACAGTTGTTGTACCAAATTTCGACAATGAAATGCATAAAGAAGAAAGTAAGATACCTGTAACCTGCTTTCCAGAGCTAAGAACCGTTAACCGCTTAGTGTATATCTGTAGTTTTTATTTAAACTTCTGTCTGTACATCTAACCTTATGTCTTCAGAATGGGATCACACAGCACATGGTTTTTTGGAACTTGCTCTCCCCCCTTATATGGTGTACCCTTCTCCCCAGTCATTACCCATTCTACCATGACATCACACTTAATGGCTGCCTAGTGTTCCAACCTGTGAATATATGAGTTTGTCTAGTCCATGCACGATTATTGGACATTTATGTTGTTTCCACTTCTGCATTATAAACACTGAAGTGAATGTCATTGGAGAAAATATCTTGATGCCTCCACAAGCGATGTGCGTGTGTATATCTACCTACCCATCTATCTTCTTTCTTTCCTTTTCTTTCTTTCTTTCTTTCTTTCTTTCTTTCTTTCTTTCTTTCTTTCTTTCTTTCTTTCTTTTCTTTCTTTCTTTCTTTCTTTCTGTCTTTCTCTCTCTCTCTCTCTCTCTCTCTCTCTCTCTCTCTCTCTCTCTCTCCCTCTGTATATCACATTGTCTTGTCCTTGCTGGGAATGCAGGTCTAAGACCTTATGACCTTCACCCAGATACGCCAAGGAATTAACCTTTTACAGGCTTTCCAGAACACTTTCTACTCGTCACTGATCCCACCGAGGTACTCATTTAGAAGAAAAAGAATGCCACTTCCTTTGAACCTCTTCTCTCGTATCTGTTGAGTTTGGGAGGTGTGGTTTGAGTCATGCTATTTTGCCTCTTTGAATGAAACAAACCTAACTACGTATTGACATCTTTTTGGGAGAAAGACTTGACACAGTGGCTTACTTTTTCACTCTTTAGGTGTATAGAGTACTGTGTCACTACCATCTTGACTCTCTCCACACCCTCCCCAACGTGCCTCATATACACACGACCTATTTAATTGCTTCTTAGTATCTCAGAGTTTTGATCCTACCTCCCACAGCTTCTCTATAAATCCTTCTTCAGTTTTGTTTTTTCCTACAAATTCTTCCCCACTTTTCAAGGTCTAGAGGGCCTTGAGGCATCCAGAATCAAATACAGAGAAAGTCAGTTTATCATCCACAACCCACCCTTGGTTCATACATCGCATGCCTGGAGGTTCATGTATATTTGGGGGACTGGGTAAAGGCACCTCGTCTTCACTCCGCTTTTAGCCACCACCTTCGTTCATTCGCTCATTCAACAAATATTTATCTCATGGGGACTCCGCTCTGAGCCGGGTACCAAGGCTGCGACTGGGAGCGAGACACACATGGGCCCTGCCCATGGGAAGCTTATGGCACAGTGACTCAGAGTTGGGCATTTTTATATGGGACAATTTTATTTGAAGGCTTGAAATAACAGGATACATTTATGCTTTAAAGAAGTACAATCACTCTCTTCCTTCGTTCCCATCCATCCCCACGTAGATGCGTACTTCGAATTCGTATTTGCTCTTCTTCCGCTTAGTACCTGTAGGTTTTTCATAGCAAAATGGGATCGTGGGTATGGACATATTCCTAACAGGCCGTTGGAAGGAATGATTGGGGAAATGCACCAGTCAGGATTCCCCAGCCCAGGGCCTCTCACCCTGCTCTGAGCTGATTTATGTTTATTGCATTCAAAGAGCAAGCTTGGGCTGACAGCTCATGAACTCTAGGTTACAGAGGAGGAAACTGGCTTTTTTTTATTATTTTTATTTTTAATGTTTATTTATTTCTGAGACAGAGAGAGAGAGACAGAGTGTGAGCAGGGGAGGGGCCGAGAGAGAGACAGAAAGACACAGAATCTGAAGAGGCTCCAGGCTCTGAGCTGTCAGCACAGAGCCCGACGTGGGGCTCGAACTCACAAACCGTGAGACCATGACCTGAGCCGAAGTCGGTCGCTCAACCGACTGAGCCACCCAGGCGCCCCGAAACTGGCTTTTTGAATAAAATCTCAGAATGAAAGGATATAGGCATTGCAAGGTGGTTAAGCAGTTAAGCTTAGATTAATAAGAAAGCTTAGTTCGGGGTGTTATTCTAGGTACTTGGATTTTCAGAGGAAACAAAGATTAACAAGTAAGACCTTTTCATTTTCAAACTTTGCTTATAAATCCCTAAATATATTAGTTTTCTGCCTTAGAAAATAGTCAACAGAAGAAGATAAACATGGCATGATGTAGGCATGATTTTTCAATAATGACACCAGTGATGATTCTAAATAGGACTGTTTTCCCACACTTAGCCACACTTCTATGCTAAGTATGAGCACACCCAAAGAGATCTCTGGAAGATTCGTCGTTTAGAAAGATTCCTTGCCACAGGAACGCTTAGTTTCATTTGTTTGGTCCTAAAATTGGGAAATTCTAGCACAGTAATCATTTCTGTCCACGTGCACTCCAGTGAATTGGTTCACATTCATCCAGCTTTTTGACCTTCACAGTGAGGCAGAAAGGGTAGGAGTATTAGCCCCGTGTTTTACCAAAAGATGCCGCCATTTTGTAAATGCACCTTAGCAAACATAGAATCCACCACGGATGTTGATTGTCCCTGGCGACGAGGGTGGAGATTTAGCAGTAGACGTCACATTAGAGGTGAGCTTCCCCCCACACCCCCACCCCTTGCAGGCAGGGCTGTGCTCTGGGGCTGTGGAAATGTCACTCGCTGGCCCCCGGGCCTGTGACCTCTTGCTCCCTGAAACAGTTTCCTCTCAGAAAAGTTCTTGTAGGCACTTCACTTCGCCTCAGATTTTGTGGTCCTGGAAAAGGATCCAGAGGGAGTGAAGGAGAGGCAGCTTCGAGGCAGCCTCCTCTTGACTTGTGTGTCCCTTTGCACTGGACTGTCAGCCTTGTGAGAGCAGGGACCGTGTCGGGCACGTCACCTAAGTTCGGTATCCAGCTCAGTGCTCAGCACACAGTAGCAGATGTTTACAGAAAGAAGGGAGGCTCTGAAGGATGGAGGGAGCCGGAAAGGACGGTGATGCAGGCCTGCACGGGTGAAATGACCGGCGGCCATCAGTGGAAAGATCCCATGGAAAGATCCCTGCTGTAGGAAATCTTGCTTCTTAGTCCCAGTTCTGCCACTGTCTCTAGTGCACCAGATACAGCACACTTTCTGCCTCTCGAGGTTATAATGAGGAGAGAAACAAAGTAGAAGTGTCGAGCGCTTTGAAAAGCATACAACATTATGTGAACAAAAGCTATGTCAGCTAAGGTGTAATTCTGACAAAAGCATTTTCTTTTGGCTTTATCCAGTCTTCCCTTTCAAGCCCTGATATCTTTGACTCCCCAAGTCCCGAAGAAGATAAAGAGGAACACGTTTCACTTGCACACAGAGGAGTGGAAGCATCAAAGAAAACTTCAAAGACTGTTACCATATCCCAAGTGAGTGACCAGCCATGGCAAGGGATCCCTGCCTTTCCGTGTACGCTCTGACGAGGAGTTATAACCCAGACGAGGATAAACGGGAGTCTTAGTCTGTTCGGACTGCTGTAACAGAGTGGCATCGATGGGGGGCTCAGAAGCGGCAGGCAGTTAGGTCTCAGTTCTGGAGGCCGGCATTCCGAGATCAGGGTGCCGGCGTGGCCGGTTCCGGTGACGGTGGGTTGCAGACAGCTGACTTCTCGTTGTCTCCTCACGTGGTAGAAACTAGGGTGAGGAGCTGTCTGAGGTCTTTTTTCTAAGGGCACTAATTGCATTCCTGAGGCACCACGCTTATGACCTTCACACTTCCCGAGGCCCTGCCTCCTAATATCCCAACTCAGGGCTAGGATTTCCCCATACGAGTGGCAGGGGTGGGGCGTGTAGGACACAAACATTTAGTCCGTTGCCACAGACCATGCGAGTTTTTCTCATTCTTCAGTAACAGTTATTACTTTAGTCATCAAAATCCCAGACGCGTGTTTTTAAAAAGTCCCACAAACTGGGCGGAATGTCTGAGATGCAAGGTTAGTTGTGGCTTTTTCATGTTTTCTCTTGCGGTTTGATCTCCTCGGCATACCGTCAGCCACACACAAGCACATGCCCTCACACGCCATTGCCGCTGTCACCGTCCCCACCACCACCACCACCACCACCACCACCACCACCACCACCGCCGAAGCAGCTTCAGGAGCCCAGCGGTGTGGCAAAGAACGCATGAGGTACATTCAGTGCCGTGCGCTCTGCCCACACATCTTGGCTTTTGTGTTCAAAACCGATGATATCACAGGTTATGTTTGGCAGCACGTGGCTTTCAAGAACTAAAGCGAGTCTCTTAAAGAAAAGCTGATTTGGATTCATTTATTACGATCAATTGATAGTCTAAAAAACCTTTTAGTTTCACTGCATGCCCAAGGAACGGAATAGCAATGTTCAGCTACTGCGCGCGGCTTTTGAAGGATACCCTGTACTAGTCCTGTTCAGCCTAAGAATGTGTTTTCTCGTGCTAAGAGAACCCAGTCAGTTGGAATTATTTTCTATAAACATTAGCAACTGCTTTCTAACAGCAGAACACTACACCCGCTTTTTTAAGGCACTTTTTTAAGCAGGAACGAACACAAAGAAATCACAGGGTATGTAGGCTTTTCCTTCTCACAGATTTAAGAATTTACACATACGTCTAGATTTTCTTAAAAACCTGGTCTAGTAAGCAAAAATATGATCCTATAAAACACATCAATTGTAGTTAGTCACAACTAAAGCAGTCTTCCTTTATGAAAGGATTCCATTTGCAGAAACTGGATTTAGACCCGCTTTTTCCCATAGCTGCGCTCTGGCTGACATCCCCGGGGTGTCTCTGTAGTGACATCTACTGGTGGGCAGCGGCTCTTCATGTTTCTGGTTTACACGGTCCCACCCCATTAGCCCCTGTCCCTTCCTGGGGGTTGTCGGGTCACGTTGTTTATTGCTTCTATACGTGAACTACCTTGGTCAGGGTGCATAGTGGCCGAAACTCTTGTCAGAGCTTGAAAGGCTATTTGCCGGCTGCACTGGGCTGGGAGAGAAAGTTACGTAGGAAATACTGAAAGAAGCATCGCTTGAAGAGTTGCCTGAAAGTCAGTCTGTGAGGACATAGGTAGGTTGGAGGAGGTATGTGACAATGCAGAGCGGGAAGTGGGGAAAAGCATGAACCCGGGAATAGGAAAGAAGCAAAGAAAATAATGACAGGAGAGCGTGAATCTTCAGGCTCAGGCAGTCATGGTACGGGGCTTGAGGGTCCAGCCGGCAGAGGAGAGGATTGAAGCCCGGTTCTGCCCGTTATTAGCTGTGAGCTTGGGGGATTTCTCAACCACGTCCCTAAGCTTCCGTTTCCTGCTCAGTCGAAAGTGGGTGCCAACTGATCCTCGTTTCCATTATCTAGCGACGTCCGGCACGTGACCAGTGCTGCATAAATGTCAGTCCCTCTTCCCTCTTACTCTAACTCCTACAGCAATAAGCACGGGATGGCAGATCGCTCTCCCTGGCAGCAGAAAGCGCTTTTCCTCAATGGTAACTTGGCAGAGAAAAGGCGGGCGGGGAGGCTGGGAATGATGGCCCATCTGCTTCTGGCTCGCTCTGCCCAGTCTCTCTCTCTAGCACAGCCGGAATCCACGCTCTCCCTCCTCACCATGCCAGCCAGGCCCCTTCTTGGCTCTTGCCCTGGGCACCTGCTGCTGGAAGAGTCCCAGCTGTGTTGCCAAGCTTTACCACCGGCCTCAACTTCCCCGTCACTCACCCCCTCGCCTCCCAGCACCCTGTCTGCTGCTTGCCCTCCCCCCAACCTGCCTTGGGCCTCAGGATCTCACTTTCCCTCGCTTCCGCTTCCTCCCCTGGGTGGCCCGATGCTCCTTTGCTCTCCGGCCCATGACTGTCCCACTGCCTGTGCCCTCCCGGCCTCCTCCTCGGGGCACCCCTCCATCAGGCCGGCCCGGTCTGTCTCCACTGTCTTCGGCTTGGCCCGCCATTGGTCTTTTCCTTAGGATATTATCCGGCTCAGCATCCCCCCCCTTCTTTGAAAGCAAACAGAACCGTTACATCATTCCGTCTCCTCCTGAGGCTTCTCCATTGAACACTTTCTCTTTCTCCCACCTTCCATCTTCAGGCGGGTTTCTGGAAAGAGGGTTCTACACTTGCAGGCCACACCCCTCACCTCCTGTTCAGGTGCTGACCTGCCATGATCAGTCTTCAGTCTCCTTTGTTCCATCAAATGCCCTCCAACCCCTGTTTTCCTCTCAGCACCTTTGATGCACTTATCCAACCCTTTTTCCTTCTGGAAACCCCTCAGGGGACCTCCATAACCCATGCCTCTCTTCTGGTCTTGCTTTGTCCCATCGCTCACCGCTCTGCCCCAGTCCCCAAGGGGTGTCCTTTCTCTCCCCACCTCTTCACATTAGGGAGTCCCCAGGCCCCATCATCGGGCCTCTTCTCTCCTAATTCTGTGCTATTCACCCCCATGGCACCACTTCCTCAGGTGATTTCTCTGGCCCAGCTCACTTTTTCATGCCTTCCTCTGCCCACTGGGCATGTCCCCTTGGCTATCCGTCGGGCTCCTGAAACTCAGTGTGTCAGAAGTGAAACTTTTCTGGGCCTTCACGCTGTTCCTCCTGCCACAAAGGGTACAGCCTCCATGCGTGCTTCCTCCGTCCCCACCCGTGACCCTGTAGCTGATCCGGAACCACAGCCGCCCACGGCGCATCTACTCCCTGAGGCCGGGCGCCGCGTCTCTTGGTTGGTTGAGCCTGCCTCCGCTGCATCTCTCAGAGCTGTCCTCTCTCTTTTCCCTTGGCCGCTGTCTGTCAACCCTCCCCCTCCCCGTTCCTAGCTTTCGTTGCATGTGACTCTCCCAGCCGTGCCTTCGCCCTCCTGACCTGCCAACCTCTAGGCCTTTCTACAGCCGTTGTCATCGTTAGCTCTGTGCAGGATGTTTTTAACCCCCTCCGCCAGCCCGCTCTACCTCCCCGGCCTGAGCCCCGTCCCCAGCGCCATCCTGGCTGCCGAGTGACCGCTTGCCGTGAATGTGTCTCACTCCCCGGTCTCTGTGCCTTTGCCGAGCCCATTCCCTCCTCCTAGAACCTTTCTCTCCAGTCACCCTTCCTCTTCTGGCCGCCTCCTAGTCCTCCTCCTCCAGGATGGGGCCGTCAGCAGCTCCCCAATACCTTCCCTCCCGAATGGTCGGTCCCTTTGGCGTACTTGCGCAGCTCTGCGTCTTACCTCCCTGTGTGCGGACTCCCCCGCATCTGCAGTGTGTCGGCTTGTCTGTCTGCACTGTGCTGTGTTCTGAGCTCTTGGGAGCTAGGAACGTGTCTTGCTCGCTTCGGAGTTCGCAGAGCCTAGCAAGCAGGCGGGCCTCCGGACTTGCACGCTAAACCGGTTAGGAACTACCTGTCCAGAACGAAGTTAAAGCACACAGGGGGAGGCACGTGAAGGGGGGGTGCCTGTGCCAAGTGGGCCCTTGGGGTCTTGTGGATGACGGGGTGTGACGAGTGTGTCTTGGGCGGTGGGGACGGGGCTGTGGGGGGGGGGGACTTTACTCAGCACGAATCCCCCGCCTGAATCCTCTCTGCCTTCCCTTGTCATAGGTGTCAGACAACAAAGCGTCCCTGCCGCCCAAGCCAGGGACCATGGCTGCAGGTGGTGGTGGCGGGCCAGCCTCTCTGTCCTCGGCAACATCCTCCCCCCTGTCATCCTCTTTGGGAACAGCCGGACACAGAGCCAACTCCCCGTCTCTGTTTGGCTCGGAAGGAAAACCAAAGACGGAGCCTGCGGCCAGCAGCCAGGCGGCCATGGAGGAGCTAAGGACGCAGGTCCGCGAGCTGAGGAGCATCATCGAGACTATGAAGGACCAGCAGAAGTGAGTGTCGGGCCCTTCTCTGGCCACCCCACAGGTTGCTCTCTGCTGGGCCACGGCCTCGTTCCGCAAGCCTGGGTCCCCGCCTGCCTCGGCATGCGGCCCGCTTCCCCAGGGTGGTGGCAGCAGGGGTGAGTTGGGTTTGAACCTGAGAGGCTTCGCTTCCCTCAGCTTCTTGTGTAAACCGGATCCGCTGCACGCAGGGACGGCGGGCCGCTGAAAAGGAAGATCTTTAAATCCCCACGAGATGAAGTATGCACGTGTACCGCTTTGTAACAAGCCCAACAGCCAGCTTTTCTTCTAGCACCAGAAAACTGGCCATTTCTTCAGTGAGCTGTCTGACGAAGTAATCGGCTTGCGTTTAGGGGCTGTAATGGATGACAGAGATGTGGGGGATCTTTAGACCCAAGACCTTACGCTTCACAAGATGTTCTGCTTGTGAGACTCAGGGCTCTCTCCGCGCGTGCCTACACACGCTCTCCGCACCCCTGGTCCTCACGGAGCACTTAGATGCGGAGAAAGGCCCATAAGCGAAAACAAATTGCACACATAAACATTACCCAGGGCGCTGTATGCGGTGACAAAGACGGTAAAGAGGTTAGACGCCGCGAGGTCCTTGCCTGCGTAAACTGACACTCGGAGTTTAGGGATCTCTTAGCTCTTTCTTGGGGGAAATGGGGCAGCGGGGGGCATCTATGGAGGTGTTTCCCAAAGAGGAGTTTTTAAAAATAAGTTTTTTTTTTTATATTTTCAGAATTTATTTTGAGATAGAGTGCAAGCAGGGGAGGGGCAGAGAGAGAGGGCGAGGGAGAGAATCTCTCACCAGAGAGCCCAACTCGGGGCTTGAACTCATGAACCCTGAGATCACGATCTGAGCCGGAGTCGGACGCTTCACCAACCGAGCCACCCAGGCGCCCCTGAATGGGCTTTTGAAAGACGATCTAGGGTCACCAAGAGCAGAGCAGTCCAGCGGACAGAGCAGCACGGGTGGGCTCGCGGGCACACGGAGCAGCCTGGTGGCTGGCGAGTCGGCGCATCCCTGCAGGCGCCTGGCCTTCTGGGTGGGAGGTGCCGGGGCAGTGGCAGGCGGTGGGCCGGAGACCCACAGTCATGCCCCGGGAGCACTTCTGCAGCTGGCAGAAGCCTGGCACGCCAGATGGCCCTGATGTGTGTTGTGGCCAGATACTTGGGGGATTTGGGGTTAAACACAGTGATTGCTTCTCTAAAGGACTACTCCCAGCCTTTGCTGGACATCAGGAAGACGGAGAGGATGGTGTGCTAGTTTTCTGAAACGTACCTAATCTCAGAACCCCTTTTCTCTAGAGCACCCTAGGACAAGGGTTACGAGGGACTTACTCGGAGCGTTGCGGCTCCGTTCAGGTTCTGTTCCGCTCCAGCTGGGAGGTGTCGTATGACATTGGGGTCCCCCGGTCTTACCCCTTCCCTGGAAGATATCCATCAAATAACTCTGCCGACTCAACCGGCTGGATCTAGAGAGGGTGTCTCAGGGCCAGCCGGGCTGCCTCCAGTTCTGTCAAGTCCCTATCTCCTATCCGATTCTGTGGGTCACAGGTTTAGGTAACCAACCACCAGCCCCGTCCGTGTCCGGGTGACGTGTGTCTCCTGCCTAGACAGGGACCCCACGGCCCCAGTACATCCCAGAGCGCTGGTCCTCAGCCTTCTGAAGAGGACCATCACTGAGTCGGGCTGGCCTGGATCCAGGGCTTCAGCCCTTGGGGCCGCTGACTGGGGCCTGGAGCATCAGAAATGGCCTGCGCCTGCCTCACAGTGAAGATCTGTCAGCGCTTCAGGGCCTCCCCCTCCCCCCAGCCCGCCCCATGTCCCTCCCCGCCGTGAGGCCCGGGCCCAGTTGCCCAGTATTGTCCTTCCCCGGCCAATATCTTGTCGAATCAGCGGGTCACAGAGACCGCTCTCCAATGCCCGTCTCTGTCAGCCGTCGTCAGCCTGGCCTCCGTGCCCACGGCCATCGGGCCCCTAAAATCTCCTGTCTTCGTTCCACGTGTCCCTTTCAGCCTTCAGCTGAAGTCTGTGCCGACTCCCCTCATCCCCCAACGTGCTGGTTCTTACGTCCCTGCTCCAGCGCCGACCCTTCCCCATCAGTCTCCCGATCTCCCTTCCTCTTTGTGGACTCGGGCCCCCGTTTACTGGTTCAAGACTCAGTGCCTTTCTTTGCACTGGCTCCCCCAACCAACTCCTCCGATCTGCCGGACTCCAGGCTTTGCCTGCCGTCGTCTTCCTGGAGTCGCGCTGTCTGCTTAGGATCACCGCTACTTCTTTCCTAAGCTCTGAGTAGTGCCCGCTGAGCTAGAGGTGCATAGCGCGTGCTTGAGCAAACACAGTAACGAGTCACAACTGGTTAATGTCAGAGAACCCGGTGTGTCGGCGGCAGGGCCGGGACACCGACCAAGTATAGGGACCATCACTTGAAGTGAGCACATGCAGTGTAGCTTATACCTTATTTATTATGCTGTTTCTGCAGTCCTTGGTTTTTGATTTCCCAATCCAGTTTGTAAAAACATACGCGTTACATGGAATGTTTGATCCCTTAAAATGGAGTACAGTTCTCTGACCAGAGCGGTGATGGTTGCAGTGTCCGAAATACAGAGTCTTGAATTTGCAAGATGATTAGTTGTGTCCCACTTCATTATTTCATGTTGTAAAAGGCGTTAGACTGCATGTCCTAACTCATGTCTACTTTCTCGATGACGTGATTACCATATCGTCAGTTCATCTACTTTAACCCCAAGATCCCAGGTATTACTATTTGTAAGGTTTTGTGAGACTCATTGGAAACATAGGCAGTAGCCTTTTATTACTTTAAAACTCTGTGAAAAATAAGTATGTGGGGAGTGACAGAAATGTCTGCAGTGAAAATCATTATGTAAATACACTTAAAGACCAGTGATTCCATAACCAAGGGATCGTTAGAGGGAAGGCGACAGAATCTCAGCCTGGATACCCGGAGTCTAAGGCCTCGGGCGAGTCCGTCCACCTCTCTGGCCTCGCCTTCCCCGTCTTTTCCTCGTAGGAGAAGCTTGGACTAAGGGATCTCAGAGGTCATTTCAGACCTCCTGTTGGACGGCTACACATTTGGGGAGCCCAGAAATAATAGCAAGCCTTTCTGTCTGCGGTAAATATCAAGCAATAACAATGCAAAGGAAACACAATGTTGTGTCCACGTTTTGTTTGTAAAAGGCTCAGATGGACTTTGTAATGGTAAGAGGCTTCTTATCTCTTATTGAGGAAGTCTGGGCTTTTGTTTCATTTCGTGGCCATTTGTTTTTCAGACGAGAGATTAAGCAGTTACTGTCAGAGTTGGATGAAGAGAAGAAAATCCGGCTTCGGTTGCAGGTGGGTCCCTCGGGGTCCTGCTCCCTCTTGAGAGGCTCAGTTCGGGTTGGGGGCAGCATCGGGGCTTCATTTTGAAAGTAAATGATTTTTAGTTCTCTGCAGATTTAGATGTGCAATCAAATCCTGTGGCGATTTTCTTGGAATTGTACAGGCTCATGTTCTCATCCTCTCCTGCGATCCAGGAAGTCTTGGGGAAGGGAGGCATTTACTAAATGAGCCCCTAGTTGGGTTTCTCGTTTGGGGCTTATCTGAAACGTCTCCGTGAAAAGCTCCCTCCAATTTCCAAAGGCCTCATTAGAGTAACTGCCAGAGGGCATGCATGGGGCTGGGGGTCCCCACTGCCAGCGGGCTTCTGTCATTGGAACTCCAAAGACCACAGCTGTCCGCGCTCAGAACTTGCTTTCACCTCTTTACCTCTCACCGACGGCCGTGTCAGTCCTGCCAGGGCCCCCTTCACCCTCCGAGCCAACTCAGCCGTTACCAAGTGGCAGAGGGTTGCAAAAGGCCAGAGGCAGACTTTCAGCTTTCGTCCAGTTGGTGTCCTTGGTGGTCACTGGGACCCAGGCTACTTAAAGAAACGTTAGGGAACTGCTTCTCAGACAGTCTCCCCGCCCCCCCGCCCCCGGGCCCAACTGGAGCTGCCTTCCAACACTGCTAGGTGGTCCAGCACGTCTGGACAGCCTGCTCCGCCCTCCGGCCAGGACACTGCAGTTACTGCCGCTTCTGACAAGTGGTGGTTCCTGGTAGCCCAAGAATGAAAACATCCACCATTTGCTAGCGCACCGCATCTGTGCGCCTGCTCCCTAGGTTTATGTCATTTCTGGCTTCGTCGTCAACTCGTCATTCAGAGGTCATTGTACCCGTTTCACCTTTAAAAGTGTCACGTTGATTATTTTCTTTGTCGACCGGGTTGATTATCTCTGAGCTTCTCTCACACCGGCGAATTCATTATGATTTTGTTCGGCTCTTGTTTTTCCTTTATAGATGGAAGTTAATGACATAAAGAAAGCTCTTCAATCAAAATGAATACTTGATAAATGAAATGTCACATTATTCATCCTGAGTCCGAGACTCAAATTTTCCGCCCCAGCCAAAATAACCTTGTGCCAAAAGATTAAAGGTTTGCCTCAACATGTCCCTGTTTGCAAGATTAGCACAAAAGTCTTGATAGCACAACACAAATTCCATCCAAGAGGAGACTCTTCCCCATGGTATAATCCTGGGCATGGCACTGGTTGTGACTTAGAGCAAATTGTGCTAAAGGCTTTTTTTACTCTGAGATCTCATGCGAAACGAAAACTCAGGCAGTTTAGTCCATAGTGGTACTATTTTGATGATATTTTCCATTAATAAAATGTAATTTCAGATTATTCGTTTACAAGCTTTATAATTTTATGATTTTTTTAATCGTGTTTTGTCACAGATTCCCCCAGTGTTTGTATTCCACATCGTCCAGAGCAAGCGTTCCATTCTTTTGCTTTGGGCAGAAAGCTGCCTCGCTTTGTGTCCCCTCTAGATTCTATTACATATGCAATTTTAGGTCCGACCCATCCCTTCCCCTGCCAGCCAACCCGCCACCCTAAGATAAATTTTAGCTTATATATGATGGTATATTTACAAAAAGAGAAAGAGAAAACCTGGTATTTGCAATGATCTGTGCCTTCTTTTTACCACCCTCTTGATTGGAGCTTTTGTGATGCAGCTACCATGATTCAAAAAACAAAACAAAACAAACAAAAAAACCAAAAAACGAAAAAAAAAAACAAAAAAAAAAACAAAAAAACACAACAACAACAACAAAAAAAACCCCACATTTTTTTAAAGCCACTTCTCAAAGTCCACTAGAGGCCACTGTCTTCAAAGCTTCTCTCACCTAGCCAAAGGTCCCAAGAGGAGACAGCTGTGAAGTTGGGCGTGCTCTGTGGTGCCAGCTGTGACGTTTAAGTTCTCCTAGTTGTAGGTGGTTCATGGAACTAGAAATGTCACCCCTGCTTGATTTTTCATCAGCCAAGTTAAACCCCTGCTTCCTGTCCTTTGCACCTTTTGCGTGAACAGAATATGCATTATGAAAGCAAAAATAAATAAACGTAAAATGCAATGAAAACAAGGGGGGGAAGTTGTGTTATTTCCTGCACTGGGTCATCCGTGTGTGCTGTTGTTGAAACTGTACTCACATAATGTCATTTGCCTTGTTCTCTTGTAACCCCTTCCTCAGGTCCAAGAGAATGGGGGCACGCTCTTGTTGAAGTGTGGCCATTGGATCTTTCTTGCATTTATGGAATTGCTTTTTCCGTCCCCAGGAAACTGGTGTTTGCTTGTCCGCTTTATCTCTGTAGCAAATGAACAGCTCAGCCTTAGACTGTGTTAACTGTTTCCTCATCCTTAGCTGAAAATAAGGGGGCATACTGTATTGCAAGATTGTTTGGGGATGGGGGGTGGGGGGTGGTCCCTTAAGGGCCCCTGAAGACGTTTCATGTGTTTCTAAAAAAGCTGCTTTGTCTATTTCCTGAGTTTTCGAGTGGAAGTACTGAACATTAATGGATTTGCACAACCACAAAGAATGAGAATTGATAACACGGAAGGAGTAATGCAAAAAAGAAATCACCACATGTTATCGATGATCAGAAGTATTACAAATAAATGTCTTTTTCTTCGTCTCTCCCTTCCCCCACCTTCCTCTTGCCGACATACTCATCCTTGCTGCTTGAGGCTGCGACTTCCTCCAGAGTACTGTCCCTACGGAGCCCACACACCCTGGTCTTCCGGGGCGGGGGCGCAATTAAGGGAAGGGAGCACATAGGGAAAGAAACCTCCCATCCTCCATTCCCATGCCTGGACACAATGCCTTTTCAGCAGCCTTGCCCGCAGTGTGCTGGGGGCTGGGAGCACCAAGCTTCCAAGGGCGGCATAAAACATTCCTGAACCCCTTGACTCTTCTACGCATTTCTACATTCAACTTAACGCCTTGAGAGATTTCCCACCGCCTAATAGAAGAATGAGGATTGAATTCTTTGAGGTTTGGATTTCTCCTTTACTCATCATGAAAATCCCTAACGATATAGTTTTATATGATGTGTACACAGAGTAGGATTGTTAATAATTAAATTGAGAGGTTGGAGCGCCCTCGTGGGGCACTAGCCACCTGGAATGTAGAGAGCTCTCATCTTCCCCTCGCGGAAGCCACTGGCTTTCTTTGTACAAGGAGAGGGAGAAGTCATTCTAGAAGGAGGAGGTGGCATATTTAACGTCGTTACTGCCCCTTGGGCTAACCAGCAAGAGGATTCTACATTTTGGAACGGACGAGCCACTGCCTGAGCAGCCTCCATCTTTACTCTTTACAAAATGGACCCGTCAAGAATATTGAAAAGCTTGGAAGGATCGTTTTTGAAGAAATTCTTTTGCATTCAGCATGGACTCGACCAGCATCTATGGAGATTATTTTTTTGCTTCATTTTCTAAAATTGTATTTAGAAAAGTCTTAAGTATTGTGCTTTGTAAAGAAGATGATTAAAATGAAATTTTGTGAAAATATTTTTCTTCGAAGTTGTCATGGTCCAAGAGGAATGATTTCTTGGAATTCAAACCATTTTTCTCCATTTTTACACAATTTGATTACTCTTAGAGAAACGTCTTTGGAAGACATATAGTACTCCTCACCCTACCTAATCTTTCCCAAGTGAACAGGAACAATCCATTAAAATCTCTGGCTGTGAAATCCAGTTTTACATTGTTCAATTTTACATTCATATTTAGGCAGAAAATTCTAGTTAGCTCTACATTGTTTTTTAGTGTAAAAATCATTAAATTATCATTATTCGAATAACTGTGTAAAGCCACTTTTATTCATACACAGCCCTCTAGGCAACATACTCAAGTACATGATTTGTTCTCTCCCATAAAGATAGCCCGTATCTATCATGACGTGTGTCTTCGGTTACTAATGGCGGAGTTTTATTTCCTTTCATAACCAGCTCTTTGATGGGAAAACCACAGGGTGTGTAATCAATTGCTCACATTTGCCACGGTCTGTATTAAAAATAATCCCCAGGACCCACAAAGCCCTTTGTATTATAACCTGAGGTCACCCGGGTCTCTTTTTTGTATTAGATTAGGTTTTGGTTCTCTAGCTATTTTCACACAAATTAATGTCAAGATGTTTTAGCACCAAGAGGGCTTGGTAAAAAAAAAATAAAAATAAAAATAAAAAAAGCTTTTCTTTTCGGTTTAATACAAGGCTCATTGCAGTATCCAACAGAGGGAAGGAAGGCTTGGTGCTCATGACTTAAGCCTGGGGAAGAAGATGTCATTCCCAAAATTAGCTCTGATGAGGGAACACAGTGGCCAAGGCAGAGAAACTCTTTCCTGGTCAGAAATAAATGTTTGTCGGTGGTGTAAGGACAGAGGGGAGGTCCTGTCTCTTATGGTGATAAACAGTTGGTGTCATTCCTAATTCTGTCCCTAGGGTCACTGAGGCTTGATTCCCAACACACGGAGCAGAAGGCAGCCCCTGAAGCCAATGAGAATCTGTGAAGGAGATGCAGATCCCAGAGAGGTGGTTTCATTTCCTGGGTTTTTAACTGATCCCAAATTGGAGTGGCTCTGGGGGCAGCCTTTTCCTATAAATGACATGGTGTGGTCATCATGTGAATTTAGAGTTCACAGGAAAATGGGCTATTCCTTTTTTCTTGTTAGACCCATAGGTGATGAAATACTTGAACCATAGAGCAAGGTAACCTAGTAGGCTGTAGCTAGAGTTTTCTGAGGAGAAAAAAATGAAAAAAAGAAGGGTTGAGTTCCTGGAAAACCAGCTTCATGGGGGGCACTTCTCTTTAAATGGCAACAAGTTTAATTAAATTGGGCAGATACAGCACTGTCATTTAAGTTGTGAATGCTTCCCTTCCCTCTTACCCCTATAGAATGTCACTGGTTCCTCCAAGAAACTAAGATATATTGTCAAGCTTTGAGCTCTTTGATGGGAAAGCGCCCTGGAAATGCAAAGCTTTATTATAGTTTTTGTGCCTTAAAAAAAAAAAAAGTTTAGGGGCACCTGGGTGGCTCAGTCTGGTAAGCGTCCGACTTCAGCTCAGGTCATAATCTCGCAGTTTGTGGGTCCGGGCCCCACGTCGGGCTCTGTTCTGACAGCTCAGAAGCCGGAGCCTGCTTCGGATTCTGTGTCTCCTCCACTCTTTGCCCCTCCCATGCTCATGCTTTGTCTCTGTTTCTCAATAATAAATAAATGTTAAGCAAAAATTTAAGTTTAGAGGAATCTACAAACAAACTTTAAAAATGAGCAAGCTGGGGCGCCTGGGTGGCGCAGTCGGTTAAGCGTCCGACTTCAGCCAGGTCACGATCTCGCGGTCCGTGAGTTCGAGCCCCGCGTCAGGCTCTGGGCTGATGGCTCGGAGCCTGGAGCCTGTTTCCAATTCTGTGTCTCCCTCTCTCTCTGCCCCTCCCCCGTTCATGCTCTGTCTCTCTCTGTCCCAAAAATAAATAAAAAACGTTGAAAAAAAAAAATTAAAAAAAAAAAATGAGCAAGCTGATAAGGCCATTCTGAAGCCAAACAGAAAAGCCAGGAAAATATCAGTAACATTTCCAAGGTTATTCCTCCTTGGAATAAACACACACACACACACACACACACACACACACACACACAGATATCTTAGGAGAAATGGACTGGATTCTCTCCAAGCTTCATTATTATTGCTTAGTCTGAATCTCCACCTGAGAGAACTGAGAACTTGGCTGGGGCAAATTAAACATGGATCAGGTGTTTATGATGTGTTGGACACCATAACAGGTGCTGAGTGCAATGTGGCCCCTGTCCTCATGAAGCTCACACTGAGGGAAGTAGATGACAGGTAGGCAGGCAAGTCTTCCCCAGAACAAGACCATGACCGCAGAGAGAAGTCCAGAGGCTTTACAACTGCAGAGGAGAGGTGCCCAGTGGAGCCTTGAGAGTGGAGAGGACAGAGGAAGAGGGGTATTTTTGGTTAAAAACATTTTTTATACTCTAAAGCTGTGATGAACATCTCTGGGCATAAATCTACATCCACAGTTGGTTGGTTCTTTCTTTCTTTCTTCTTCTTCTTCTTCTTCTTCTTCTTCTTCTTCTTCTTCTTCTTCCTCTTCTTCTTCTTCTTTTACAGAAAGAAAGGGACAGAGCGTGAGCTGGGGAGGGGCAGAGAGAGAGGGAGACACAGAACCTGAAGCAGGCTCCAGGCTCTGAGCTGTCAACACAGAGCCTGATGCAGGGCTTGAACTCGTGAACCTTGAGATCATGACCTGAGCCAAAGTCAGATGCTTAACCAGCTGAGCCACCCAGGCACCCCTATGTTTACATTTCTGATTTATCCTTAAGATAATTCCTAGAAGTGGAGTGTGAATATGAGTTACCTGAGATTTTAGCAAGAATAATTTTTGCAAGCAACAAAATCAAAAACAAGTGGGACCATATCAGACTAAAAAGGTTTTGCACAGCAAAAGAAACCATCAGCAAAGCAAAATGACAAGCTATGGAATGGGAAAAAAAAATTTGCAAACCACACATCTGATAAGGGGTTAATATCAAAAACAAAGAATTCATGCAACTCAATAGCAAAAAAACACAACCCAACTTGAAAATGGGCAAAAGACCTCGATAAACATTTCTCCAAAGATGGTATATATACAAAAGGCCAATAGGTACATGAAAAGATGCTCAACACCGCAAGCTATTAGGGAAATGCAAATCCAAATCACAATGAGATATTACCTCACACCTGTTACACTGGCCATCGTCAAAAAGACGAGATAAATGCTGGTGTGGATGTGGGGAAAAGGGAACCCTCATACGCTGTCAGTGGGATTGTAAAGTAGTACAGTCACTATGGAAAACAGTATGGAAGGTCCTCAGAAGGTTAAAAATAGAGTTACCATATGATCCAGCAATTCCACTTCTGGGAATATAGCCAAAGGTAATGAAAATACCAACTCAAAAAAATGTCTGTACCCCATGTTCTTAACAGCATTAGTTATAATAGCCAAGGCATGGAAACAACCTAAGTACCCATTGATAGGTGAATGGATAAAGAAGTTGTGGTATATCTATACACAATGGAATATTATCCAGCCATAAAAAATGAGGAAATCCTACCATTTGTAACAACATGGATGTACCTTGAAGGCATTACCCTAGGTGAGAGAGGTCAGATAAAGGTAAATACTGTATGATCTCACTTATGTTTGGAATATAAAAAAAGAAACTGATAGAAAAATAAATAAGATTTGTGGTTACCAGAGGTGGGGAGGCGGATTTGGAGGAAGGTGGTAGAAAAGTACAAACTTCCAATTATAAGACAAATAAGTACTAGGGATATAATGTACAACATGACGACTATAGCTAACACTGCTGTGTGGTATATAGGAATGTTTTTAAGAGAGTAAGTCCCAAGAGTTCTCATCCCAAAGAGAATTTTTTTTTTACTTTTATTCTTCTTTCTTTTTATTGTTATCTGTATGGGAAGATGGATGTTAGCTGAACCCATTACAGTAATCATTTCACAATATATATAAATCAGATCATTGTGCTGTATGCCTTAAATGTACACAGTGATCCATGCCAATTATATCTCAATAAAACTGGAAAAAATATTAAGCCATATGCACAAATCCCTGGAAAGGAATTCAACATAATGAAAATATTTGTTTCATTAAGGTGGTGAAACTGTGAGCTACAAAATGGTTTTCTTTTAATATTGCTATTATTTGATAATTAAAGAAAATAATTATAAAAAATTTTAAAAGAAGGGGCACCTGGATGGCTCATTCAGTTAAGCATCTGACTCTTGATTTCAGCTCAGGTTATGATCTCACGGTTCGTGGGATCGAGCCCCGCATCAGGCTCCCTGCTGACAGCATGGAGCCTGCTTGGAATCCTCTCTCTCCCTCTCTCTGCCCTTCCCCTTCTTGCACTTTCTCTCTCTCTCAAAATAAACATATGACAACTTTTTTAAGAATAATTTTTGCCCGATTATAAACACAGTTGAATTAACGTCAGTATGCAAAAGTGACTAACCATCCAACTGCCCCTAAAGTTGTATTTGCCTAAACCTCTATGGCTGTCAGGCCTGGATGTCTTCCTCCTGGCCAGTCGCTGCTCAAATGTCACCTAATCAGAGAGGCTGTCCCCAACCCACTAAATAAAAGAGCAACTGTAGCCTCAGTCCTCTCCCAGACACACACACACGCGCATGCGCACACACACATCTATTTTCTGTCTTCCCTCCCTAGAATGAAACCACCATGAAGGTAGCGACTTCATTGTCTTCACTGCTGTATCCCCAGTACCTAAAACATACCGAAGTGAATAGTAAGCATTTGATACTGATTTGTTGACTGAATAGGTGAGTTGGTAATTGTGACTGATACCAAATGGAATTTATTCCATAAATTCGAGCAGCCCAGTTTGCCTTTACAAAAACTCTATGTGTTAGGGCGCCTGGGTGGCTCAGTCGGTTGAGCGTGCGACTTCGGCTCGGGTCATGATCTCGCGGTCCGTGAGTTCGAGCCCCGCGTCGAGCTCTGTGCTGACGGCTCAGAGCCTGGAGCCTGTTTCAGATTCTGCGTCTCCCTCTCTCTGACCCTCCCCCATTCGTGCTCTGTCTCTCTCTGTCTCAAAAATAAACGTTAAAAAATTAAAAAAAAAAACCCTCTATGTGCAAAACTGTAGCATTAGGGAGGATTCCTGACATAAAACAGTTATGAAGAAAGCCTTTAGGGGCTCCTGGGTGCCTCAGTCGGTCAAGCATCCGACTTCGCCTCAGATCATGATCTCACGGTTCATAAGTTCCAGCCCTACATTGGGTTCTGTGCTGATGGTGCAGAGCCTGCTTTGAATCCTGTCTTCCTCTCTCTCTCTACCCCTCCCCCATCTCTCTCCCTCTTCTTTTCTCTCTCTCTCTCTCTCTCAAAAACAAACATTTAAAAGAAAAAAGCGTTCAGAGGCACTTTACTTGAATGTGAGTCTCAACCCACACCCAGAGCCTAAGAAGAGTGCCTACGTTACCATGGATTTTCGAACAAGTTCCCACTGTTACCTCTAAGACTATCATCCACCATTAGAAAACCATGGCTACCCCTGTTTTGAGACATAAAGCATTCTTTTTTTTCATTAGATTCACTCTGGAGAAAGAATGAATTCAAAGGTGAGCCTATTCCTGGCACTTTGCTTTTGACACTACTCTGAAGTCACAGGAGCACCTAATTGTTGCCCCTCGGGGCTGGCCATCTGCCAGATGAATAAGGAGGATGTGCAGGCGAGCCCTGGGCCTCCCAACACATGCCATGCAGCTCTTGGAGTGCCCTGGAAGAGCAGTGGTAGCAACACCAACCAGGAACCTGGTAGAAATCAAACTTTGGGGTTCTGCCCCAGACCTACTGAATCAAACTCTGCAGAGGAACCCAGCAGTCCGCATTTTAACTAGTCCTCCGGGAGATGCTGATGCACACTGAAGCTTGAGGGCTGCTGTCATGGGTTGGGGGGGAGGGGTGGGGGAGATCATCTCATTCTCAATGAGTTGTGTGTAGAATAATCTATAGTCGTCTTCTCCAGAGATCTTCTATTAGATTGTGGCCGCACCACAACAAGGTGCGCTGTGTACAATAGTCTATTAGGTCGAACCATATGAAATTGCCATTTATGCAGGTCAAATATTGTTGGATAGGGTGTCCAGTCTCAGCTCAGACATCACAGAGCTACAAGACGTCCTTCCATGCTTGCAGTAAGGAGAAATTGGGACAGACCAGAAATTGAAAGAGAGCTGCGCTTGCAGAGCAAACGGCTATTTCAAAATCTGGAGAGAGAAGGGCACTTTCAGTGAGACACAGAAGTGGAACATTTGCTTACCAGGGACAGAAGCTACCAGATGCCATAAAAGTGGATAGGAAGATCAAGGTAGAAAACTGAACAAATTGCTGGAGGCTGAGTGTGGACTAGTTTGAGAGTATGAAGCTCCTGGGGAGAGAGGTTCCCACACTTTTGCAGGCTTTTCCTCCAGGAACCCCAAGTGGCTCTTAGATGGAAGACCAGGAGAAACCCAGAGAAAATTCATGGCACGGGCTGGAGGTGCTGGCTCTGGAGCCACTGAGAAATCTACACGGGCCTTTCTCACTTAAGGAACAAAAGGCTTATTCTGCAGGGGGAATGATCTGAGGACACTGGTGAAATAGCACTGCAGCTGGGGGAAGGGAATCCCACCCAGCCTCAGCCCCCAACTCACCTAAAGTAAAATTTTAACCTTAAGGGAGAAAGGCCTCAAGGCTGTTGACTGAGAACACTGTTGGATACCGACTGCATCTAGGGGAAAAGATTGGCCAGGGGGAGCTCTATCTCTGGAAGAAGGTCAGAGGCACTTGTGAAGGCTGTACCCCTCAAATTAAGGGTTCGACTACTAGAGAACACCCCCCTCTATGCCCCACGAGCACACTAACAAACCTTCAGGAATAACAACAGTGGATTACAGCAGGGAGAGCTGCCAGAGACAGGCTCTCTCTGGAAAGCGGCACAAAGGGAAACCCCAAAACACAGAGGAGGAAAAAAAAAAAGATCACGAGACGAATTAAAAGTTTCCGGTGTCCGTAGGAACAACAAACCTCAACACAGCCCAATTCCTGGCTAGAATAACATAAATTCCTACAGTAAGCGTTTATTTACCACAGTATCTGATGCCTTACATAAAAAGTCTAGCTTTCAACAAAAAAAAATTACAAGGCATGCCAAAAGGCAATCTAAAGAGACAAAACAATCCTCAGAACCAAACTTAGATATGGCACAGTTATTGGAAGGATCGGAGAAGGAATTTAAAATAAGTGTGATTACTACCTTAAAGGCTACAGGGGCAAAAGTAGACAACATGCAAGATCAGATAGGAAATTTCAGCAGACATGGAAGCTCTAAGAAAGAATCAAATGGCTGGGAATTAAAAACACTGTGACAGAAATGAAGAATGTCTCCGATGGGCTTTTCAGAAGACTTGAATGTTCATATTTACTTGAATAAATAGCAGGACTGCTAAAAAGAGAGAAGGCACAAGTCACCAAGTTAAGAATGAAGTGGGATGCTACTAGAGATTCTGCAGCCGTCAAAAGGATAATAAAGGAATACTGTGAACAATTTCATGATCACAAATTCAACATCTTAGGAGAAATGGACCAATTCCTCCAAACTCTCCAACTATCGAAACTCAACCAAAATAAAAGAGACAAACTTAACAGCACTGTAACCATTAGAAAAAAAGTCAAATATGTAACTAAAAGACACTGAAAAGGAAATCTCCAGATCCAAATGATTTCACTGGAGAATTCTACCGAACATTGAAAGAAGTAGCACCAACTTTACACAATCGCTTCCATAAAAGAGAAGAATGCAGAACACTTCCCAAATCATTTTATGATGCTAATATTACTCTGATATCAAAACAAGGAAAAGACAGTACCTCCAAAAATGAAAACTGCACGTCAGTATATTTTATGAAACTAGATGCAGATATTCTCAATAAAGTATTAGGAAGTAAAATCCAGAAATGTATAAAAAGAATTATACACCACAACCAACTAGAATTTATTTCAAGCATGTGAATTCAACACTGGAAAATTAGTGTAATCCACCATATCAATAGGCTAAAGAAGAAAAATCATATGATTGTATCAATTGATGTAGAAAGAGCATTTGAAAAAAATCCGATACCCATGCACAATAATGATTCTCAGTGAACTAGAAATAGAAGGAAACTTCCTTAGCTTGATAAACAGAACCTGCAAAAAAACCACAGCCAGCATCATACTTAGGGTGAAAGGCTGAATACTTTCCCTCTAAGATTAGAACAAGGCAAGGAAGTCTGCTTTCACTGCTCTTATTCAACATAGAACTGCAAGTCCCAGCCATGGCAACAAGGCAAGAAAAAGAAATAAAAGGCATGCCGATTGGAAAGAAGAAATAAAACTATTTCTATTTGCAGACTACATGATTGTCTACATGGAAAATCCCAAGGAAAAATCCCACAAACCTCCTGAAGTCAGCTCAGCAGAGTCATGCAATAATAGAAATGCAGTGCATGCATTTATACATACTAATAATGAACATGTGGAACCTGAAATTAAAAACCATGCCATACATACTCACTCTAAAAAAAAAAAACTGAATACTTGAGCATAAACTTAATAAATATGTACATAATCTGGATGCTGAAAATTAGAAAATTCTAATGAAAGAAGTCAAATAAGGTCATCTAAATAAATGGAAAGGAATGCTGTGTTCATGGATTGGATGATTCAACATAATATATGTGTTAATTCTTTCCAAATTGATCTATATGTTTATGTAATTCCCATCAAAATCCTAGCAAGGTTTTTTTGTAGACCTAGACAAGCTTATTCTGAAATTTATATGGAAAAACACAGGCCCTAATATAGCTAAAACAGTCTTGGAAGAGAAAAATAGGGGAGTCACTCTCTCCAGTATTAAGGGCTAGTATATAGCTTCAGCAGTGTAGACAGTATGGGTTGGTGGAGGGATAGATACCTAGGTCAGTGGAACAGAACAGAGAACCCAGAAATAGACCCATACAAATATTCCCAACTGATTTTTGACCAAGGGTAAAGGCAATTCAATGAAGGAAAGATAGTCTTCTCATAAAATGGTACTGAAGCAGTTGAACATCCAGAGGCAAAAAAGAACAAAGAAAAGAAACCTGTATCTAAACTTCACACCTTATACAAAAATGAACTCAAAGTGGATTTGAAATGTACGATGCAAAGCTACAAAACTTTTAGGAAAAAACATAAGAGGAAATCTTTGGGACCTAAGGCTAGGCAAAGAGATTTTTAGCATGGAATTAAAAGCACAATGTATAAATAGAAAAATTGATAAATTGGGCCTTCTCGAGATTAAAGACATTTGTTCTGTCTAGGAAATACCTCAGTGAGAAGACGAAGGACAAGCTAGAGACTGAAAGAAGATATTTGCAAACCGCCTGTCTGACAAAGGACTGGTATCTACAAGATAGAACACTTAAAACTCAACAGTAAAAAAGTGAAACATTCCGATTAGAAAATGGGCACAAGATATGAACAGATATTCACCACATAAGATATACACTTGGCAAATGAGCACATGAAAAGATGCTCAACATCATTATCCATTGGAAAAGTGCTAGTTAAAACCATATGAGATATCACTACACGCCTATCAGAATGGCTAAAATAAAAGTAACAACACCAATTACTGGTAAGGATGTGGGGACACTGGATCACTCATACATTGCTGATGGGACTCTGGAAAACAACTTGGCAGTTTCTTACAAAATTAAACATGCAACTGTCGTATGACATAGAATTTGCACTCCTGGGCACTTATCCCAGAGAAATGAAAACTTATGTTCACATAAAAACCTGTACATGCATGTCCATAGCATTTTTATTCATGATAGCCCCAAACTAGAAACAACTCAGGTGTCTTTGAAAGGATAAATGTTTAAAGAAACTGTAGCACACCCACACGATGTAACAGTCAGTGCTCCGTAACAAATGGAAAGGACTACTGATACGTGCAACACCTTGCATGAATCCCAAGGGAATTAAGCGAGGTGGAAAAAAAATCCTAAAAGGTTACATACTGTATGGTTCCATTTATATAACATCCTTGAAGTGACAAAATTATAGAAGTGGAAAACAGATTAGTGGTTGCCAGTAGTTAGGTATGGGGCCATGAGGAGAGAGACTGATGTGGGAATCAAAGGGCAATAGGACGGATCCTGGTGGTGATGTAACTGTTCTGTATCCTATCAACGTTACTATCTGGGTTGTAATAACGTACTATGGTTTAGCAGGGGGTTTTCATTGGGGAAAACTGGTTAAAGGGTTCACTAGCTCTCCCTGTATGATTTCTTAAAACTGCATATGAACCTACAATTCCCTCAAAATAAAAATGCTTAATTTCAAAAAGTCTTTTGCACACACAGAACAGCAATTGAGACAAATAGGGAACCTTCTAGAAGAGAATCATCAAGGTGGTGAAGGGCCTGGAAATCATGTTGTGGAAGCAATGAGTGAAGCGTCTGGGAGGCAGGGTATCACCAGAGCAGTACTTGGAAAGCTGCCATGTGCAAGAAGAATTAAATTAGAATCAATGGGTAAAAGTTACAAGGGAAGGTTATATTTGAATCTATGGAAGGACTTTCTAGAAACTAGAGCTGTTAACATATAAGATGATGGAATTCGAAATATCTAGAGATACTGACCTTGCTGTTTCTTGTACCCTGGTATTAGGGCCTTTATACTGGCTCTTCCCTCTGCCTGCAGTGCTCTTCCACACGTATTTCCATGGCTAACACCCTTATCTCATTCAAGTTTTTGTTCAATGTCCATTGTAAGTCAAATGAGTGCTCTGGGTTCATGTCATCATCATCCTCCAGACCCTAGGCTGATGAAGCAGGTACCATCTGGAATGTTACTGGTAGCAGAAAGTTGATGATGGAGAAAAACAGAGCCCTGGAAGGTCTTGGACCAGTAACGAAATGCTCGGTTTCAAAGTGAAGCTGGACATTCCCAGAAAAGGGAATTGGAAATTAGAAGTGTCTTTTCGGAGAGAGATTGGTGTGCTGGTGAGTTCCTTCCTACCCATGGTGTGTTGGAAGGCTGCCTATCACTTACCATGAGCCTAGGGAAAGGATTCAAAGAGAATTTGCTACATATGTCCCAAGAGATTTTTCAGGACATAGAGGACAAGTGTCTGAACCATACCTAAGAAATCTAGAAGGTGAGATGGCCGGCTGGCTGCTCAAATGGTGGCAGCGAGAGAGGGGCTGGATAGGAGTGGCCAGCACCCCCAGAGGTTGTGAGGCAAAGGGTAGATGTTTCCTCTGGACCAGATGTGATCCCACCGCCAGAGAGCCATCAATGGAGTTGTCGTACATCTTCTTGCTATACACCCCCGCCTTAGAGGAGTGGCTAGCAGGGTAGGAGAGGACAGAAGCCAACGCTGCTCCTCCTCTCCACACTGTAAATGCTCAGCCTGTGCCAAGCTTAGATGGAAGAGAAGTGCCTTTCTTTTAATTTTAAAACTTTTAAATGTTTTCATCTTAAAAGAATTTCAGACTTATGAAAAGGTTGCAAAATTCGTATAAGCAGCACAACACAGGACAGAGACACAAGAACACGTAAACAAGGTGAACCCTACAATTGTCCCAGCTTACTGCCTCGAGAGAGTTTCCAGGCACAGAATAGAGAAAGAGCGCCCATGAGGAGCCCAGTTATCACCCTGAGTTGGGTAGATGGAGCTGGAAGGCCAAGGAGGCTACAGTTAGAGTACTGGAGAGGAGACAGCTGTACATAGAGTTCTGGAGATGCATAGATCTGGAATCTTTAGCAGCGTACTGACCAGCAACTGTGTGTATGAAGAAGCCACCTGAAGCTGGGGAAAGAACCACCTGAATGCATTAGAGGGAACCATCCCTGAAGGTCCCATGGGGCCAGAATAGTTTCTGTGTCCACTGCCCAGACTGAAAAATGTCATAATTCACAGGACATCGTGTACTCAGAGGGGTATTGCCTCAGTAGCAAGGATTAATTAGCCTTAGCCTAAAGGCTGCTCTGATCCCACTTGAAGCTTAAAAGCAAGCCTCAAAAGAATCAAACTGTTTCCAAGTAACTTAACTATATCCCAGAATAAAGCTCAAGAATATTTATAGGAATACAAAAGTATGCAGTACCCATTAAAGTAAAATTCACAACGTGTGGCATCTAATAAAAAAATTACCAGGCATGCAAAGAAAAGAAAATATGACCCACAATGAGAAAAATCAATAGAAATAGGAATCCAGGAATAAAACGGATGACAGCATTACTAGACAAGGACATTCAAGCAGTTACTATAACTATATCCCATATGTTCAGGAAGGTGGAGGGCACATGTGGAATGAGAATGGGACTGTACTGGGTGTAACCAATGGGTGGTCGATTTGAGGGTGATGTAACTGTTAGTTCAGAGACTGCATACTCATACCTAATGACTTCGTCTTTCCATCCCTATCTGTCTATAAGTAACAGTTCCATCATATAGCACGTTCCATCTGTAGTACGTCTTAGAGGAGAATACCTTACAATTTTTAATTCATCTTATGAAGTCTACCTTTTCCTCACAAGCTACTTGCTTACTCATTACATATACTTAAAACATCCTATGGGTTTCACCAATATTTTATAAAGCAATTTCTTACATACAATCGATGCTTAATACTACTTATGAGTTTCATCCATCCAGTTTGCTTTTTTTGTATTGTATGGCAGATTACAATCATCTATGCCCATGCAATATTTACAGCATCTATACACAAACGTATCTGTCTATAGCCATGTCCATATCTATCTCTCAGTATCTGTATCTAACATGATAGCAGGTACTTTGGCCGTGTTGTTCACTATGCTATCCTCAGCACCAAAGACAGTGCCTGATGCATAATAGGAGCTCAATAAATCTTTGCTGAATTACTGTATATGTTAAAGTTTTCCCTTGACAATAAACTTCATATTAAAAAAATAAAGTTTTTCCAATGAATACATATAGTATTATGAAACATGACTGTCTTTTGTCACTATCTGCTCTTGGTTCTTGGGTACAACGAAAAAAGTAATGAAGCTGCCTCTCAAATGGTAACTCAAATATTTTTTGACAACACTGAGTCAAAGAACTAACTAGACCACAGTTTGTATGAATAACCAACCTACAATAAATAAAGGAAATGAGAAAAATGCCCAGGTTTAATCTTACTCTTTGGCTATAGTGCTTCCACTCTATTCTTCAATCCACTGTTCTAGTCCAAACGACATCGCTTGGGCAAAGTCATTTCCAAGACATGTACTTAGTAAAGAACCGGCAGGGGTAAGAACCGAACAACTGTTCAACTAAAGAGAAGAGGCTAATCCGGCATCTTGTAATTTTCTCAGCGTGTCTGGGGGTGGGAGGCAGGAAGGACATCAGGAGAAGGGACTGGGGCGTGTTTCGGGTGTGCAAATTACTGGAGATAATGAGAAAGTGCACTGAGAAACTTCCAACTGCGTGGAAGTTATTTGTTAGCTAGGTAAATTCTAAGTTCTTTACCCAGCAGGGTTTATGTTTAGAGGAAGGTAGTATTCAAGCCAGAATTCACAACTCCTGGGAGTCTTATTCTGTCAGCGGGGCCCCAGTGAGAGCTGGAAAGAACACAGGAAGCTTAAAGTGGGGGCAACAGCAAGACACTGGCAAGTGATCGTGAAGTGGGCATCTTTGCTCTTCTGAAGGCTGTGCCAGTCATTGGAATAATTTCAGATAAACAGGCACATTAGGAAAATTATTATTATTATGCATTACAAGGCTATAAGGAAAATGTGTCCATCATGTTTTTTTAAAAGCTCAGAACAGAGGTGTTGAAAGTTTTCTCTAGCTTCCCTCTTCCCAACTTTGGTCTGTGTGTTTTTACAGATCTCCCCAGAGCCCTTTTTCCATTCACTGGCCACAAAAGAGGGTGCACACTGGTGGCACTTGTTGAAGTTCCGAATTTTTACCAGGACTGGAATTAAGGCAGGATTTCTTTAAAGATTTATTCCAGCACTTTCTGCTTTCTTTTGGGGATGGGGTGGAGGCATGGACTGTACCATTACTGAAACAAGAAGAGAAGCCAAACCATGATTTTGTACAGTAAGTCCTATCCTGCTTTTGTCAGATGGCTTGTGATGTACTACAAAGGATACCATCAAGAAAGTGAAAAGACCAGTCATAGAATGGGAGAAAATATTTGTAAATCGCGTATCTGGATAAGGGACCTAGATCCACAATATATAAAGAACTTTTTAACTCAATAATAAAGACAAATACCCAATTTAAAAATGAGCAAAAGATCTGAATAGACATTTTTCCAAAGCAGTTACACAAATAGCGAATAAGCACGTGACAAGATGCTAACCGTCACTGGTCATCAGGGAAATGCAAATCAAAATCACAATGCAAATACAACATCACAGTGCAAATGCAGATCAAAATTACAACCACTTCACACCCACTGGGATGGCTGTAATCAAAAAGACAAAAGACAACAAATGTTGGTGACAGTGTGGAGAAATCGGAACCCTCCTATGCTGTCGGTGGGAATGTGAAATGATGGAGCCACTTTGGAAAATAGTGACAGTTTATCCAAAAATTGAGCATGGAGTTGTCATATGACCCACAAATCCACTCCTAGATATATATCCAAGACAAATGAAGACCTCTGTCCACACTTTGTATGATTCCATATAGATGAAATGTCCAGAATAGGTAAATCTATAGAGAGAGAAAGTAGATTGGTGATTGCTTAGGACTGAAGGGTGTTGGGGGAGTGGAGAGTGACTGCTAATGGATACTGGGTTTTGTGGGGCAGGGGGGATAGGTGATGAAAATGTTCTAAAATTGAGTGTGGTGACAGCTGCTCAACTCTGTGAATATACTAAAGCCACTTAAATGGGTGAATTGGATGGTTTGTGAATTATATCTCAATAAAACTGGTATTAAAAATGAAAACCCAGGGCACCTGGGTGGCTCAGTCGGTTAAGCTGAGGAATCTTGATCTCAGCTCAGGCTTTGATCTCTGGGTCATGAGTTCAAGCCCCTCCTTGGGCATTAAGCCTACTTTAAAAAAAAAAAAGAAAAACCAAAACCGCAAAACCTTGTGACAGCCTCAAGGGCATCCTGTCTTTTAAATACAAGTACTACCTGTGGTGGTAATACTACATTTAATATTGGAGCCTAAAATTGTGAGGCAGGGAAGGTCCAGAGTAAAGATCCCTTTGGGTTCACAGCATTTCATAGGTCAGGTAGGCATCCCACTTGGAGTCCATTTTCCGGGCATAGAAAATTTGTTGCTGGTGCATCCCGGTGCTTTGTCAAGGTCACAGTGAAAGGAGGAGCAGCCCTGCAGGACTGGGCTCAGGAGGGCCATGCTCTTGGGGTGCCTGGATGACTCTGTAGGTTAAGCTTCCCACTTAGGCTCAGGTCATGATCTCGGGGTCGGTGAGTGGAGAGCCCCTCATCCGGCTCTGTGCTGACAGCTCAGAGCCTGGAGCCTACTTCAGATCCTCCCCCCTTCTCAAAAAAAAAAAAAAAAAAAAGGGGCGCCCGGGTGGCTCAGTCTGTTAAGTGTGAGACTTCAGCTCAGGTCATGATCTCATCGTTCAGGGGTTCGAGTCCCACATCAGGCTCAGAGCCTGGCGCTTGCTTCAGATTCTGTGTCTCCCTCTCTCTCTGCCCCTCCCCTGCTCATGCTCTGTCTCTGTCTCAAAAATAACTAACCATTGAAGAAAAATTTTTAAAAATAAAAAGATAAAAATAAACATTAAAAAAATTTTAAAGGGAGGGCCATGCTCTTGGCAACTGGGACAAGGAGTACAAAATTGAGTTATTTACCTATCTATCAGAATCAGAAGCGTTTTAAATAAGCATCTTCTCATCTCAATTTTGAGTGAAAAGTACCTCTGTATTTAGCTTGAAATTGAATATTTACCTCCAGCCAGCGCTTTGAAAGAGTTTTTGCTCTGCTTGAAAAGCTTCAAATTGTTTTGAGGGGGAAAAAAAAGGGACTCCTAATGTCCGTCAGGCTGGAGGGATGGCAACAACAAGATCCTAAAATTGACGAATCCGCCCTCCTCAGGGCGCTGCCCGGGGGAGGCGGCAGGGGGCGCCCTGCCAGCTCCTGCCCCGCCGCTCTTCCCAGAACTACCCCCCCACCCCCACCCCGCGCCCTCCGCTCGTCCTGACGTCCCAGGCCCCCGCCTCCTTCTCCCCAGCTTTCAAAGGGCGCTTGGGGGCTGCGGGGCTGGAGCTTCCGTCTGCAGCCCGGCGGCCTTGCCTTCACCTGCGGGCCGCCGGGCCACGGGTGCGCGCGGGCTCTTCCGGGTCCCGCCCCGCGCCCCCGGGAACAGGTGCCGGGACTGCTTGCGGCCTTTGGCCGCACGCGCGGAGGTGGGATCAAGGCGCGCAGGGCGGCCACATGGAGAGCGGCGGCGGGACTCTCCCCGCTGGGGCGCTTGGGGTGGCGACCGAGTCGCCACGGTGCCCGCTGCCGCCGGGAGCCGAGGCCACGGCGGAGCCCGACGGGGCGGCCGAGGGCGCTGGGAGCGGCAGCGGGGGCGAGGACGGGGACGCGCCGCGGCGGGCTCTGCGGACAGTATACGTGCGCAGCGAGAGCCCCCAGGGCGGCGCGGCTGGCGGCCACGAGGCGGGGGCGCGGCTGTGCTTGCTGCGGGCCTGCGAGGCCGAGGGCGCCCACTTCACCTCCGTACCCTTCGGGGAGCTTGACTTCGGGGAGACAGCTGTGCTCGACGCCTTCTACGACGCCGGTGAGGCAGATGCCCCCTTCGCCCTTACCCCACGCCGCCTGCTTTTCTTACCCTGGCACACGCCATGGCCCTGGCCACCCCCACCAGCCCCGCTTCTCCTAACTTAACCACCAGCCTGCCCTGCCTTTCGGGAGGGGAGAGTAGGTAGCATTGTATCTTTTTACAGAGAGGAAAACAGAAGCGACTGGCATTTAGCTTCGTTATTTTACAGTCTCCGTAAACATCCCTTAACCCAACAAACAGCCCATAAACTGGATGATGCGAAGCCCTCCTCCCCACCAGTTATCCAGTTTTTATTTCCTCCCTCTGGCCCTGTCCTTATAGCAGTGAGTGGGCCCCAACCCCACCTACACATTAGAATCACCTGGGTAACTTTTACACCCCACCCCCACCCCACCCCGCCCCATGCCCAGATTGTATCCCAGACGAATACCAGAATCTGAGGCCTCAGTAGTTGTTAATGCTTTCTCAGATGATTCCATTTTGCAGCCCAGAAGGGGAATCGGTGTGTTACAATTGAGTGTGTGTATATATGTGTAGGGACAGGTGCTCTTAGAAGTGCCCCAGTGTTCTTTTTAGTACTCTAATTCCTGCCCCCCCCAAACACACTTTGACGGTGGGGCTGTGCTCTCCCACGTGTGTGACAGATCTATTTTATCCCATGGTGCACAAGCATTTGGGGGCTCAGGGTCTCCTCCGCTGCTGGGATGGGGCCCTAGATCTCTGAGCTCACTGTAATAAGCACTGGCGTGACATTAATAAGCCTTGGGTATCGTGCAGTAATTACCTGGGAGTCCTTGTGCCTTGGCTTCTTCACTGATCAAAAGGTGGTAACGGTGCCTACCCTAAACCTAAAAGCATGTCGGAAGGTACAGGGAGAATTTAAGACGCTGGCCACACCACGCTGAAGCAATCAGCCAGATGTAGTGCCTGCCATCCATTCTCTGCCAGGGGCAACAGAGATCCGTTTTCTGCAGAGCAAATCCTCCCCGTCTGGAACGGGGGGCGGGGTGTCCGGCTTGTTCAAATAAAGTGGCCCCTGAGCCCGTTGAAGACACTCTCTTGACATTTCTGACCTCAGAGTGTACTCTTCAGCACAGCGTCTTTTTAGAAAAGTGCTCAGGAGCCCACTTCACCCAGAACCACTTGGTTTTCTTGCCTTCTGTTCATTCTCCTCCGAAACTGGAGTTTGAACAGACTCTTCTCTGAAAGGGTAAATGTTCCTTTAGCCACTCAGCACAGCTGTAGCCTCCTGCGTGCTGGTGCCAACTCTGAAGATCAGTGTGCAGCGGCTTTATTCGTGCGGGGGGGGGGGGGGTTGTGTCTGTGTCTGTGACAAGCCTTCATCTACCAACAGGACCCCTTCTGGGTGGGTGTGAAAGTTAAGTCAGTCAGAAATTCTTTGGCTTTCGATTCCAGATCTACACAACAGGCACATTGCCTTCTCTTGCTCCGGGTCCTGATTCCCTAGAATTTTCTGCATCATGCGCTTCCTTTGGTTGACCTTGGCTTCATCTTTTTTTAAAAAAAATTTTAGTGTTTATTTTTGAGAGAGAGAAAGAGAGACAGTGCATGAGCAGGGGAGGGGCAGAGAGAGAGAGAGAGAGAGAGAGAGAGAGACACAGAATCCAAAGCAGGCTCCAGGCTCCGAGCTGTCAGCCCAGCGTCTGACGTGGGGCTCAAACTCACGAACCGTGAGATCATGACCCGAGCCGAAGTCAGATGCTCAACCGACCGAGCCACCCAGGCGCTCCTTGTCTTTTTTTAAAAGTTTATTTATTTTGAGAGAGACAAAGACGGCATGAGTAGGAGAGGGGCGGAGGGAGGAAGGGAGAGGGAGAGAAACCCAAGCATGCTCCAAGATGTCAGTACAGACTCCGACGCAGGGCTCGATCCTACAAACTGAGATCATGACCTGAGCCGAAAACAAGAGCCGGACGGACACTCAACCGGCTGAGCCACCTGGATGCCCCAACCTTGGCTTGGTCTTGACTAAGTCGTTTCTCAGCACATCATTACAACTTATAAATATAACTTACGTATTTGTGTATAAATGTAAATATATATGAATATAACATATTAATATAACAAATATATGTGAATATAACATATTTATATAAGTTATATAAATATATGTAAATATAACATTTATGTAAGCTATGTAAATATAACTTACATGTAAATATAACATATATAAATATAGCAGTAAATTCTTTTTACAGGTTTGACAAAGGATGTATGCCACTACACCAAGTGGGTTTATGGATTAAACAGACAGCCCCCTCACTCATCTCTCCTGGCTTCCTCATCTCTACCACTCAGACTTTTGATATCTCCACCAAAAATCATACAAATCTTTCATTTTGGTTTCTTTGTAGAAGTTCTGTAAGCACGCTGTCCAACAGGTAGCCTCTAGCCACAGGTGGCAGTTTACATTTAAATGAGTTTAAATGCAGTGAAAGTCAGTTCCTTGTGGATACCAGGTGTATTTCAAGTGCTCAACAGGCACTGTGAAGAGAGCATTTTCCTCATCGCAGGAGGTCCCATATGGACAGTGCTGTTCTAGAAAAATGTTTGTGGGGAGGGGACCAACGGAGCTGTCCCAGATGTTTTTTAGGGAGGCTGGTAGGTGTGAAGTGTGAACACTTGCGGCCTCTTGCTCCCATAGCAAGGCGAAACCGGGTTGGGTTGGGTTTTCCTACTCCTGGTGCAGTTTTATGTGGTCCTGTGTGGGACTGGATCAGAGGTTCCAGATCACCAGTGCCTGGGTGATTTGGTGAGATATGAGAGAGCCCCAGGCAGGCCTTCATCCCAGGCAAGGACAGGTGATGCTGTGGGGAAAAACACCGCCATGGCCATGAGTACTGTAAAAAACAAATCATAAGATCTGCGTAACATAAAATTTGCCATTGAATCATTTTTAAGTGTGCGTTTCATCGGCATTAAGTACGTTCACGCTCTTGTGCGGCCATCTACAGAGAACTTTTTTACCAGCTCAGACAAAAACTCTGCTCCCCTTAAATAGTAACTTGTCCTCCCCCGTGCCCCCTAGCTCCTGGTAGGAGCTCTACTTTCTGTCTCCGTGAATTGGCCTGTTCTAGAGATTTCATAGAACTGGAATCATACAGTATTTGTCTTTTTGTGTCTGGCTTATTTCACTTAGCATAACATCTTCACGGTTCCTCCGTGCTGTAGCACATACCAGAGCGTCTTTTAAGGCTACCGAATACTCCAGCGATTGCATACACCACGTTATGTGAATCCCTCATCTGCAGATGGGCTTTGGGTTGTTTCCACCTTTAGGGTGTTCTAGATATTTCTGTGATGACCGTGGGTGTCTGAATACTTGTTCAAGTTTCTTCTTTCACTTTCTGTGGTATATGGTAATTTCATGGTTAAATTTTTGTTTTTTTGAAAAACATCCTGTTCACTTTGAGCAGAGGTGGTGGTCATCCCTATGTGCCTTTGGTCCATGGAAGGACTAATTTGTTTTATTTTTTTGAGCATCTGTCGTCCATCTTCAAAGTTGGGAGTCTTGAATCTAGTAGAACTATTGAATTCTTTGAGGGTCGATCACTCAGTTACTTCTAGTATTTGGAGAACAAAACAGGCGTTCTCTTTTTTCTCTAAAAGAAACCCCTTCTGGCTATGCCTTGACTCCTTTTGTCTAAGTGCCCATTTATCTACTTGAACAGAATTCATAGTTATGGCTTGAGGTCCTTCTCTTGTGTGTGGAGTGTATTTACACGCAGCAGCCTTTTCTCCTTCTCAGGCTCATGCTGTGTCTCCCTCTTGGAGGCTCTCCGTGCTTGTGAACATATTAGAAACCAAGAGTTCCTTCAAGAAGGAAATCTGTGTAACTCTGTCTCCTGCTCTCCCGCACATTTTGACCTGGAAATTCTATTCTCCTGGACTCTGTAGTTGAATCCGCTTACTGTGGTATCTGATCTTAACCTGAGATCTGGTTCAGTAGAATACATCGATCTCCTAGGAGTGCACCGTATTTTTGATGGAGGTTTACTCTCCAGGTAAACCAGGTGGTTAATGACCAATCTAAGTTAGAGCCTCCATGGTGAGTTAGCTAGTAACTGCTCTAATGACAGCAGCCCCTTTGATCGAGCCTGCCCCGGGGCACAAGTTCTCTTCCCACTGCTTTTGGGTTTGACTCTGCCTAACTTGGCTCCTCTCTGAACCTCATTTAGTTGGTACTTTTCTGCCCCACAGGCCCAGCTTCTGAGGATTTTGTCTTCAGTTACTTTCACGGTGATTTTACACGTTGTGAGCTATTGCCACCTACGGCAAGAAGTCTTTGCACTTCCTGAACATCGATTCAGAAGACCAAGGCCAGGACAGACGAGCTGTTTGACTTTGCTCTATCCGGATGACACCCCTTTTCTGGCTGGCTCATACAGAGTCATTTGGAGGATACCAAGTGTGGCAGAGATTGTTGGGTGACCAGGGATTCACGCTCCTAGTTGTTGCTGGGAAGTGGGGGCTACATTTTCCAGCCCTTTGAGTCTTGGGATGTGTAACTAGTTCTGGCCGATGAAATGGAATTACAAGTGGCATCTGTCACTTCTGGGCCCAGGTGTTAGCATAGCGAGTAGTCCTTCCCATACCTTGTGTCCCCTTCCTGTGGTCCCCATGGGAACCTTAGAGGCTCAGGGTAGACGGTGGCAGCGGTACACAATGGAAGGCCCCCAGATCCCTGAACCACTCTTGGAAGGATCACTGTTGGAGCTGGAATGTTTACTTAGGAGTTCGCATAAGCAAGAGAGAAGCTTTTATTTGGTCAGGCTACTAAGATTTGGTGTGGGGGGTGTTTGTTACCATGGTAAGAGTGCAACTTGGGTTATGAAAACCCAAGCCCAGCTGCTAGGAAGTTGTCTCCCAGGTATGCCTTTCCAAGAGGAAGTCCGGCTGTGTATCGCCTCAAGTAATGGATCGTCCCCGTTCGTGACCGTGGGGCCCCACGCTGTGCTGCCGTGAGTGAAGAAAATAGAATTGAGATGCTTGGACCATCAGGTTAATACCAGTGATGGGAGGACACGTTCTGGCTTTTTTCCTTGGTTTCACTGGTTTTGGAGGCCAGGTTATTTTTGCCTTTTGTATTAACTGATAATGCAGTGATTCTGTTATTTTCGAAGCTGACAGTGATATTGTGCTTCTGCCGAGATAGGATATGTAATGGTTTAACGTAAAGCCAGCTGTAGTCCCTTTTGCTGCCCTTTGTGTGGGTTGTGTCTAGCCTCTCCATCTGTGATGTTACTTGTGGATTCTTTATCAGCTTGGTGATAAAGACCAGGCCCTGCCAGCTTCTGTATACTCTTCCACAGTTCCGGACCTCCCTTGCGGTCAGCTGGGCCCTTGTGGTTAGTACTGGCCTGTGAAATGTGAACAACGCCAACACGTATCACTTCGAAAGAGAAGTTAGTGTGCCTCCTCCGTCTGTCTCTGCCTCTGTTATGGCAAACTCAAAGGTCATGTGTTCAAGATGGCTGTTAAGCCACTGAACTGGGGACTTGTCTCGTGGCACCCTAGCCTAGGTTACCCCAACTAATCCAGTTTGCCACACATTGTGCTAGAAACGCCTGAATGCATCCCTCGGCTTTCGTGGACTTAGTCCACAGGTGTTTTGGCTTCTACTCAAGAGAGAGCCTTGAGGATGCCTTAGGCCTTCTTGTAATCAGGTGCATACTCTCCTCATCACTGTGGAAAATGCAAAAGGTTCTAAGGAAGACAGGCATGGGTTTAATGGTTGTAGAATGTGTACTTTGCGTGGCATCTCTACCTGGTCAGGCGACTGGCCAAACCGATTTCCAGTAGAATATAAGGGCAGTAGTTCCTTAAACTGTTGCCTTCTCTTAAGTAAACACTGATGAGTGAAATCATCAACTGGGAGTCAGTCTTCGCCCCACCTTCTCGGTCATGGACGAATCCGGCCTATTGCTTCCAAAATAGTTCTCGGATCTGCTGGATGTCACTCTATGTGCCTCTGCCACCTTGGTACAGGCATTATCTTCTCTCAGCCAGGGTGCTGTTAACACCTTTGTCCCTGGTCTCTTAAGGTTGGGCCGGTCTTGGTGCGTTCCACCCCATGTCATCTGCTTGGACACCACTGTGTCCTGGCACCCTCCACCACCCTGCAGTCTTGCTTGGTCTTTTATGTCCTCAGCCTTCACATCTCCTTTCTTCAAGGAAGCCTTGACAGATTCCTCACCCTTACCCTCTCTCTGTCAGCTTTGAGCACACCGAGGTGTTCATTCCTAGTGAGTGACACAGTTGTGATTAAACGATTACTGATTTAATGATTGATCTTCTGTGAGACCTTGAACTCGTCACCCATAGGCAGCCAGATGCGGTTTTCTTTGCTACTCTTGGAGTGCTTCCTAGGAATATCTCTCTGGTTCTTTTTTAGAATAACTCTCAGTGGGCACCAATGACACTTGGTTTCTCCTGTTGAGATGAAGCACAACTTATTTGGTACCCTCAAAAAGAAATCAGAATGTGGCTTCCTGTAAAAGCCATGTTGAATATGGTGGCCAGGCATAGATACAGTGCAGTTGTCACTTTTATTAGGAAATAAGATCCATCCTAATGACACACCTCTGGATCTGAACCTTTCTCCTGAGTGGTACGTATCAAATAGAAGAGACCAGAACCACTCACTCTGGAGACACCGGAATGGAAAGAGTGGTTTGAATTGTGTTCTGGGGATACTGGTTCTTTTTATTTGTCCACATTTTCTACAGTGTATATTTTTTGTAATATAAATAATTTTATATTAAACAAGTGCAGTGGGAGATTCACGATGGGGTTATCAGAAGCCTCTTTTCTCCCTGCTGGAGACAGTGACGTGGCTTGCCCAGACCACAGTGGCTTTACTCCCAAGGACAAGGCTGCGTGAGTGCCTGGCTGGACCTCGGCTGTCTTCGGCTGGACCTGGCTTCTGGCTTGCCCTCGAGGGCCATTCGCGGAGCCTCTTTCCTTTCTGGCTGCTCTTACTGCTACTGACTCGGCATTGAACCTGGAACTTTCCTCCATGCTTAGTCACGTGGGCCGAGTGAAAGAAGGTTGCACCTGCAGCATTTCCTTGCAGCTGTGCTGATTGAGCCTTGAGTGTGTTTGGGGTAGATAAATACTCCCGGGCTGGCCTGCTACACTGCTGGCTCTCTGTTACTGGGGCAGAAGGTGTTTGGGGTTCCCAGCAGCCAGCTTACAAATAGATTTTTGGAATGCAAGCCATAAACTATTGTTCCAAGACTCTGTGTATCAGGCTTTGAGATAGGAGCTGTTTAAATCCTGTTCAAATAACCTCTGTGGAGGAGGGGTGAACTCCTGAAGAGCCTGCTAGAAAACGTCTGGTTTCCATCCCCCCCAAACACCGCCCCCCTCCATACCTTCCCAGCTTTCGGGCTGTTGGGTGTGACAGGGCTTGGCCAAAATGCCTGGTGGTCGTTGGGGCTTGATTGGTGGTAGGAGGTGCAGCGCAGGAAGGAGTTGAGCTGTGGACCTCAGCAGGAAGCAGAGTCTGGAGAATCTGGAGAATCTGGGTCTGTGGGAAGCAGCCCGGGCGCTAGGCAGAATTGGACAGGGTGGCAGTAGGAGAGAGCAGGCGCATTAGATGTAGATGAATTTTTTCTTAAATTTTTATTATGGAAAATTTCAAGCATGTACGTTACCAGCTTCAACGATGATGAACTTTCTGCTGTCTTTATTTGTTCTCTATGTACCCCCTGCTCCACACTTGATTGTTACACTCAGACTTTTTAAAAAAAATGTTTATTTTTGAGAGAGCGAGAGGGAGAGCACACGAGCATGAGCAGGGGAGGGGCAGAGAGAGAGGGGGACAGAGGCAGAGCCTGTGCTGACAGCAGAGAGCCTGCCTCAGGGCATGAACTCACAAACGGTGACATCATGACCTGAGCTGAAGTCAGACGCTTCACCAACTGAGCGACCCAGGTGCCCCCTACTCTTAAACTTTTTGTCTTTTTTAAAGTTTATTTTTGAGAGAGAGAGAGACAGAATGTGAGTGGGGGAGGGGCAGAGAGAGAGGGAGACACACACAATGTGAAGCAGGCTCCAGGCTCCAAGCCACCAGCATAGAGCCCACCGTGGGGCTCAAACTCACCAACAGTGAGATCATGACCTGAGCCGAAGTCGGACACTTAACTAACTGAGCCACCCAGGCACCCCCCTCTTGTACATTTTTAACGTGCAATGTATATGCATCAAAGTACACAAATCTCCACTGACTAAATCCCTGTAAATAGATCCTATCACGATAGAATTTCCATCTGTTCAGGAAGTTCCCTCATGTCCCTTCCTGCTCATTCCCCTCTCTCTTCCCGTTCCTGGCACCAAGGAGTGACGGAGGTGCTGTCACTACCAAGTAGATTTGACTTCTCTGGAGTTTTGTATAAATGGGCTCATGCAGTGTGTACTCCTCATTGTCTGGCTTCCTTGGCTCAGCATGATGTTTTTGAGATTGACGTTTACTGTTGCGTGTACCCATCGTTTGCTCCGTATTCGTGCTGAGTACTGTTGAATTGTGTGGATATACCACAGTTGGTGTAGTTATTCTCCTGTTGAAGGACATGTGGGTTGTTCCCAGTTTGGGGCTATTACAAATAAAACTGCTATGAACATTTGTGCGTAGGTCTTTTTTGTGAGCAAATGTTTTCATTCCTCTTGGGTATATACCCCACAGCAGAATGGCTGTATGTGAACCTGTTTAAGGACCTTCCATACCTTTCTCCCAACTGACTGTACTATTTATGTTCCTGGCAACGATGCACAAGAGTTGTAGTAGCTTAACGTCCTCGCCGACACTTTGTATTATTGAGCTCTTCAACTTTGGCCTTGCTAGTGGGGGTATAGTGGTTTCTCATTATGGTTTTAATTCACCTTTCTTTGATGACTGATGACGTTGAGCACCTTTTTATGTGCTTTTTGGCCAGGCAGATAGCTTCCTTTGTGGGGTGTCTGTTGAGACCATTTATCCATTTAATTGGGCTGTCCTCTTACTATTGAATTAGAAGACTTCCTTATATATTCTGGATTCAAGGGCTTTGTCAGAAGTATATTTTGTGAACATTTGCTCCCAGACTATGGTTTGCTTATTCATCTACTTGGGACTTTGGATGAGCAGAGAATTTTAATTCTGATGAAGTCTCATTGAGGCTGTTTTTCTGTTTAGGTTGCCTTCTGTGTCCTCTCTGAGAAATCTTTGTCTCCTTCCGGGTTGCGGTTGTACACATACACTTTGATGTGTTCTTCTGAATGCTTGACAGTTTTAGCTTTTACACTGACGTCTATAACTGATCTCAAATGAAGTGACTTGTGATAGACCACACCTGACACCTTGTCTCAAGCACCTGAGAGAAGGGTCTTGCCCCAGATGAATTTTCCAGGCGCTTTGAGTCTAGTTGCCAGAACCACGGCTGCCTCCCTTTCACCTTACCATCCAGGAGAGCGTAGGAAGTGCAGGTGATCCTTCAGGTACATTGCCTTTCTGCTTTTTGGAATAAACACCACCAATACAGATCTGTGACGAGACTTTACCAACACGTGTTCCGTCATTGTGTCCCGCTACCCTTGTTAATACAAATGGCAGAGGGGAAAAAACCTTGGCTTTGCAGATCAGGTTTCTTTCTTTTTTTTTTTTTTTTTAATTTTTTTTTTAACGTTTATTTATTTTTGAGACAGAGAGAGACAGAGCATGAACGGGGGAGGGTCAGAGAGAGAGGGAGACACAGAATCTGAAACAGGCTCCAGGCTCTGAGCTGTCAGCACAGAGCCCGACGCGGGGCTCGAACTCACGGACCGCGAGATCATGACCTGAGCCGAAGTCGGACGCTTAACCGACTGAGCCACCCAGGCGCCCCGATCAGGTTTCTATTTTTGCCCTGTCATTTATTGGCTGTGTGACCCTGGATAACCTACTTAACATCTCTGAGCCTCATTAAAAAGAAAATCTCTACTAGGTAGAGATTCAGCCACAGTGCCCTGAACTCAGTCTCGTAAGTGCTCAACAAATGTCAGTCCCCTGTGCCTCCCTTTCCTCCTACCAACAAATAGACCGGAACCTCGCTACGGAAGGAAATATGCTTTGTGGAATAGTAAAGACTCAGGGATCAAACCCTTTGGACAATCATTATGTAGTAAGGTCACATTATACTCCTGCAATTGGGTAAAACACATTTTTTCCCAAAGTTTTAACGTTGGAGATTTAATCCTAACTCCATTCCTGGTCCTGTGTTCGAGAATGGAAGTGAGAAAAAGGCACAAAACCCTGCTTTGATGTTTTTTCTTTTTTCTTTTTATTGAGGTAAAGAATATTTATATAGAAAAGGGCATATTCTTAAGTGTACTGCTCTGTGAGCTTTCATAAGCTATACGTGCTGTGTAATTCTGCCCTGGGATCAAAAAAGTGAACGCCAGTAGCACCCCAGAGTGAGCTTGCTTCTGTTTTCCAGCCTGGCCAAGTCTCAGCATACATTAGTTTTCCTGTTTCTGTACTTTCTTTTCTTTTTAAAGTTTTAATTTTCATTTCAGTGTAGTTAACATACAGTGCAATATTAGTTTCAGGTGCACGGTATAGTGATTAAACACTTCCGTATAACGCGGTGCTCACAACAGTGCCCTCCTCAGTCCCCGTCACTTATTTACCCCGCACCCCCCCCACCCCGTAACCACCAGCGTGTTCTCTGTAGCCAAGAGTGTTTCTTGCTTTGCTTCTCTCTCTTTTTATAAATGGAATAATACAATTTCCTTTTAGTGTCTGGCTCCTTTCATTCACCATTATGTTTGTGGGATTCCTCTCTCATTAATACAGCAATAATTTGTTCATTTTCATTTCTACGTACTGTTGCCTTGTAAGGATATACCACAGTTTATGTTTTCTATTGTTGAACATTTGGGTAGTTTCCGGTTTGTTCCAATTGCTGCTAAGAATATTCCACTTAAAAAAAAAACCCAGCTCTATTGAAAAGTAATTCATCCACTGCAAATGTACAGTTCAATGGTGGTTGGTGTGTGTATGGAATCATGCAGCCATCGCCGCAGTCTTGATCTCAGGACACTTTGTCCCCCCGAAAAGAATCCTGTACCCATTAGCAATCATTACCCACTCCAGCCACCTAGCCACGCCCCCAGGCGGCCATTACTTTCTACCTCTCTAGATTTGCTTATTCATATAGATGTCATTGTGTAAAATGTGGTCTTCTGCGGCTGGCTTCTTTTCACTTACCATGTGTCCACGATTCATCCTTGTTGTGGCTTGTATCTGGACTTTATTCCTTTATTGTTGCTGAATGAAATTCTGTATGGATAGACCATGTTGTTTTTATCTACCTGATGGATATTGGACTTGTTTTCTAATTTTGGCTATTGTGAATAACACTATAACTTTTTGTGTGGAGATTTGTTTGCATTTCTCTTGAGTATGTACCCAGGAGTGGGATTTCTGGGCCATATGGTAACTCTATATTTAACCTTCTTTAAAATATATATATATATTGATTGTGAGAGGCCCCTGGGTGACTGAGCATCTAACTTCGGCTCAGGTCATGATTCTCGGTTTGTGGGTTCGAGCCCTGCATCGGGTTCACTGCTGTCAGCGTGGAGCCCGCTTGGGATCCTCTGTCCCCACCCCCATCCCTCCCTCGCTTGCATGCGCTCTCTCTCTCAAAAATAAATAAACATTAAAAAAAATTTTTTTTTGTGCTAAAAAGCCACATAATATAAAATTTGCCATCTTAGCTATTTCCAAGCGTACAGTTCAGTAGTGTTCAGTACATTCACCTTGTGCAACCAATCTCTAGACGTTTCCCATCTTGTAAAATGGAAATTGCACCCATTAAATAACTCTGAGTTTCCCCCTCCCCTCCATTCCTGGCAGCCACCACCCAGCTTTCTGTTTGTATGACTTGACTACCGTGGACACCTCTTGTAAATGGAATCCTGCAGTATTTGTTTTTTGTGATTGACTTATTTCATTTAACATAATGCCTGCAGGGTTCATCCATATTGGAGCGTGTGTCAGGATTTCCTTCCTTTTTCAGGTTGAATAATATTCCATTGTAGGGATACGCCTTATTTTGTTGTATCCATTTTATCCATCAGTGGGCTCTTGGGTTATATCCACCTTATATTTAACCTTTTCAGGAACCGCTTTTCAAAAAACAACTGTTTTCCAAAGCCGCTATACATTTTACATTCCCACCAGCAGTGTGCGAGTGTTCCAGTCACACCGAATCCTCATTAGCACTGGTTATGGTCTGTTTATTTTTTTTATTTTTATTTTTAAAAATTTTTTTTTTTTCAACGTTTTTTATTTACTTTTGGGACAGAGAGAGACAGAGCATGAACGGGGGAGGGGCAGAGAGAGAGGGAGACACAGAATCGGAAACAGGCTCCAGGCTCCGAGCCATCAGCCCAGAGCCTGACGCGGGGCTCGAACTCACGGACCGCGAGATCGTGACCTGGCTGAAGTCGGACGCTTAACCGACTGCGCCACCCAGGCGCCCCTATGGTCTGTTTATTACAGCTGTCCTAGTGGGCTTTAACTGGTAACTCATTGTGGCTTTTTATTTGTATTTCCCTGATCATGAAGGATGTTGACTGTCTTTTCTTGTGTTTGTTGGCCATTTGTATACCTTCTTTGGAGATATGTCTGTTCAAATCGTTTGCCCACTTATGTTTAGTTATTTGTCCTCTTACTATTGAGTTGTAAGAATTCTATACATGTTCTGGAGACAAATCCCTTGTTAAGTATGTGATTTGCAAATTTTTTGTCTGATTCTGTGATTTATCTTTTAACTTTCTCGGTGCTGTTCTCTAATGCACATTTTTTTTTAAATTTTGATGAAGTCCAGTTTATTTTTTTCTTTTATCCCATCTGCACTGTTTCCCCTGTTTTTTTTTTTAGTTTTTTATTTATCCATATAGTGTTTATATCAGTTGTCAGCATGCTGCCACCTGCAAGCTGGCTGCCTTCATTTTGTAAATAAAGCTTTATTGGAACACATCCATTCATCTATGCAGTGGTAGAGACTGTGAGGCTACAAAGCCAAAAATATTTACTTTCTGGTCCTTTACAGGAAAAAGTTTGACAACTTCTGCTATGTAAATATAAGCACATATGAATGTACATTCTTATTCTCCCTTTCTTAGTCAAAAGGTACCAGACCAAATACACTGTTATGCACCTTGTATTTTTCCATTAACAGTCGAGCCTGAACAACTTTCCAAATCAGAATATGGGAACCTACCTTCTTCTTTTTTATAGCTGGAGAGTACATGATTGGGTAAATGGATCTTGTGTATTTTACCAGTTCCTCTTTAAAGGATACTTGGATATATGGGTTTGTTTTTTGTTTTTTTTTTTTTTGCTACTAAGCTGCAATGGGTAATTTTGTATATGTGCTATATAATATAAGTATATTTGTGGTTAGGTACCCAAAAGTGGCATTTGTGTATTAAGGAATAAATGCACCTGCAAAAATAGTCTGCTAGTCTTTTGACTCTTGGTAATTTGTTAGTTGAGAGATAGTATCTCAGTTCTAGCTTGTGATTCCCTTATTCTGAGTGTAGTTGAGCACATCGCCCTTGTTTCTGAGAGCTATTTATTCATGATCCTTCCTGGTGCTTTTTACCTATTGGTTTACGGGCCTTTGGGGGAGTGTCTTAATTTCTAAAACCTTCTATGTTTGGGCACAAACTCTTTGTTTTCTGTCTGTTGTTTATATTTGATCATTTATACTGCACTATTGTTAATTTCACTGACCCCCACCCCCCACCCCCTTCCGCCTGTCATGTCCATTCTTCTTGTGGGCCCATCTGGTAAGTTTTCTATTTTGGTTATTATACTTTTCATCCCTAAGATTTCCATATGGTTCTTCTCTTTATGTGGACACTTTCTACTTTTTCCATTCTTTTCAGAAGTGTCTGCCCTTAACTTCTTGGAGAACTTTTATAATAATTGCTTTAAAGTCATTGTAAGGTAATTCTGATATCTGTCATCTTGTCATTGGAGTGCATTGATTGTCTGTTCCTATGTGAGTTTGAAACTTTTCTGCTTCTTTGAATGCCAAGTGATTTTGGATTGTACCCTGAACCTTTTGAAATCCTATCATGAGATTCTAGGCCTTGCATATATCTTATAAAGTCTGCTGGTATTGTTGCTCTAACAGGTGGTCAGCCTGGTGGTTTTAGGTTGTCAAGTTCAGTTTCAGTTGTGGTTCCATTTCTGATTTCAAAGCCTTTTCAGTGCTGCATGGCTTTGCACTTTGTGATTTACTGGTACTCCCCTTTTGGTCTTGTGGCCAGAAGACTGGGGCTTTAGTTAACCCACTCAGCCTCACATTTCCACAACTGCCCATGTTTGAGGCCAGGAGTTCAGAGAGAGAAAAAGGCAGGGATTCACTGCTGCCCCCCCCCACCTTGAGACCACAGCTCCTCCAGTTAGAGCAGAAGATTGCCCCATCTCAGAGGTCCAGGCACCTGTAGACCCCATTGCCACCTGCTGTCTGTGCTGGCATCACTGTGGGCTTGCGAGGGTCTGGGGAATGTAAGGGAACAGAGAAAAAAGTGGAGAACTGCCTTCCCTCTCTCTGAGCATTAGAAGTCCCCTTTCCTGCTTTCTGAGCCACAACTACAGGGCTCTCCTGGCGCTCTCTGCATCCACACCCAGCACCCATTTTGGGGTTTCAGGCTGCCTTTAGTCCCAGCTAGGGAAGACTGGGGGAATATGGGCCACTTGCTTTTGGTTTGGTGGTACTTTGGAATTGGGTCTTCTCCAGTTGGCTTGCTTTTCATATTCCTAAATACCTATTCAATCCATTCTGCCTAGTTTTTATAGATGCATTCAGGGAGAGACAAGCTGGAATGTCTACTCCATCTGACTTGGAACCAGAACTTAAACTTGGACCATTACATTTTGAGATGTTTTGTCATGAAGCCTTAGTAGGCAGAATGTAATATCTCTGCATCTTAATGATCAACTTAATAAGCAAAAATATCCTCAAGGCCAGCTTCGTTGTATCAGACCAGTTTTGTCCGTACGAGAGGCTCTGTATGACTGGTAAGATTGGGAGCAAAAGAAGTGAAACACGAGATGGTGGAAATGGTTGATATCATAAAGGTTCTTGTTGGGTCTCCAGCGTAGCCCTCCAAATATTTTGGTTGTGAGCCGCAAGCAAAGACCGTTTCCATGTTGAGAATGACCCTTGGATTGTCCTTGGGTCTCCCAAGGCTGAAGTTTTAAGACTTGTTGGATGGGTTCCCTAAAAAAATGTGTTGTCTTTCCTGAAAATGAAAATCCTGCATTCACAGTACTTGTCCTTGCTAAGTAATTTTTGTAAAGTCTATGGCTAGTGAGGCATACTTGGTGCAAACCAGGAACTCTGGACATGGATTCTCAAAGAACCTCCTAGGAAAAAGGATATTGGCATGTGTGTGGGGGGATTAGATGGGATAAGGACAAAGAAAAATGGCCCTATATCCAGCAGTGAGTTCCCATCACCATTGCCAAATGAACTGTGTTCCCCTCCGTAGGCTGTGAGGTGGACACCACTGAGGAAGCTTGGAGCACAGAATGGGTGAAATCTGTGGTCAGGCAGAAGCCCTGGTACCTAGGGTCGATCTTGAAAGAGCAGTTGATTTGGTCAGGAAAAAGGGGGATGTTACCTTGGAAGTGGATGTAAAAGCCACGGGTCCTCCTGTGTTGACTGGCGGTCATTTTAGCGAGACAAGTAGAGAACAAATTAAGGGAGGCAGCGGCCATTTCCTACAGTTTTGTCACTCTGACAGAAAAGCTCAGCGGTACCCTCTTCACAGTGTGTGCCATGTGGTACCTGTGCTTCAGGCTCTACTCATCTCTGAAATTGCACACATCTTGAAGGCGACATAATGACCTAGACCTTTTAGAAGGAGAAGTCATTATCTGCTGGTCAGAAAAAGCTTTTAAGAAATGGTCTCAAAAACTGTTTGCCAGAGAGCGTTCTGTTAAAGCAGATCCTTTTATAAAAGGGCTGAAGGAAGCTGCAGAGAACATTCAGGTGATGAAGATGAAAATATTTAGGTGGCATGTTTAAAAGCTGCCAGGGAACCCAGAGGGGGAGCTGTGACGTGTACCATCTCGGGTGTGGACGCTGGCACACCGTTTCAAGTGCCGAGCGAATGGTAGGGTGCCGTTGTTGTCCTTGGTAGCCGGAGGAACATCGTCAGTATGTGAACGCTCACTGACTTAAATCATGCTGCCTTCTCTCTTACGGATAGTTCATTGCAAGTGGCCTAAGATGATGCCCGGTAGGGGCACCTGGGCGGCTCAGTCGCTTAAGCGTCAGACTTCGGCTCAGGTCATGATCTCACGGTTTATAGGTTCGAGCCCCACGTTGGGCTCTGCGCTGGCGGCTCAGAGCCTGGAGCCTGCTTCGGATTCCGTGTCTCCCTCTCTCTCTGCTTGTCTTCTGCTCATGCTCTCTCTCTCTCTCTTTCAAAAATAAACATTAAAAAAATGTTTTTAAATGAAGCCCGGTGAGTCCATTCACCTCACACCTTGCTTATATTTCACATGTTTCTTTGAAGAAAACTGGTAGTCAGCACATCTCAATCACACTTACAAAGTTACACACATTTATCTTTTGGTCATTCTTTTTTTATTTTTGTTTTATTCTGATAGTGCACACAAGCAGGGAAGGAGTAGAAAGAGAGGAAAGAGAGAATCCCAAGCAGGCTCCGCTGACAGCACAGAGCCTAATGCGGGGGTCGAACCATGAACTGTGAGATCATGACCTGAGCCGAAATCATGAGTCAGCCACTTAACTGACTGAGCCACACAGGCACCCCTATTTTTTTTTTTTTTTGGTCATTAAAAAAATAAGATCTTGGAAAGCAAAAGATAGGGGGCCAAATATAGGTTGCTCCTGCACCCTGCCTCACCCGTTGAAATGGGATACCCATCCCATGCCTCTGTGTTATTTGGTAAGGATTTGTTGACATCCTGACACTGAATTGGTAGGTTGTGTCCTCCTTATGAGACTGGAAAATTGGGTTTAAAATAGAAGTAGAATGTGCCTCCTGTCCAGTAAACATGGGCGCTATTGTTTTTAGGTAGCTTCAGATGACTAATGTTGCCCTAGGTCCAGTCAGATGTTTTTAAATGTCTTTGGCAGTAAAGTTATTCTAAAATCCGGTTCATTTAGATACAACCAATCATCCTTATCTTCATTATTTCAGATTGCCTGGAATATATGTAAAAACTGGCATGAGCCAGTCCAGTCACAGAATTACCATACGGTAAATCATTTACCATTGTATCATTTTGTTGACAAGTGCTTGGCTTTGGAAGTTGGACACTTTTAAACCACACTAGGAAATTAGAGTTTTACTTCTTATAAAACATCTCACAAAAATAATGTTCAAGACAGTGTTCAAAAGTTTTTAATGAACTAAAATCCTGTGCATCATTCATCTTTTCATATTAGCACGTCGTGAAATCCTTGCACTTGATTCTGAAATTGTATGAAGGGCACTTTGATTTCAAATTCAGACACTCTCCTGGTAAGAGTAGATTTTAAGGAGAGCCCTGGCTGTTTTGCAAGTTCCTGTTATGCTATCTCTTAAGGTTTATTAAACCATGATGGGAAGGGGGCGTGTGTGTCCCCATCAAGGAGAATGGTTTATCCTCTGCAGACTTCCCCTGAAGCTGACCTTTGTCATTAGAAACTGAAAGGTAATGGTTGCTCGGAGAGCAGGCTGCATTTGCAAAGGAAAATCTGAATTTTACCTCTTTTTATCTGTGGTCTGTTTGCCTAAGACTTAGCTTGATCAATCAGCTGTTTTACCCCTGGTGGCTGTGTTTCAGAGTCAGGAAAGTCGTAGACCTCACGTGGACACTTGGGAGCCCTGTTTCGGTCGGGCCCTCGCTGTGTGACCTTGGGGCAATCTTGGTGCTTCATTTCCCCATCTGTGAAGTAAAGCCAGTACCTACCCTGCCAGTCTGCCAGGGTGGTTCTGAAATTCAAACCAAGATGTTTGTGGGACTGTTTCGTAAATGTCAAAGCAGGTGACCATTGTGGTGATTGAAGCTTTTAGGTAACTTATGATCTCTTTAGGGGAAGAAAAAAAAAAACCTTGATGCCTCATTTATAATAAAAATTCCATTGTGGTGTTTAAATTTACTATTTATAAATCTGCAAAATTAGTATCTTCGGAGTTGTAAAAATGAGCTGGTTGAATATTGTTGTGGTGTAAATCCTGAACATAAACTCAGTGTAGTGGCCTGAGTGACAAATGTCAGGCAAAAATGTCAGCTTTGGGTGTGAGACAGTTTTTCTGTTGAACATGGATTACGTGGAGTCTGGATAGCAGTATCAATCTGCTCTGTGTTAATTAGGCGCCGGCAAGTCTCTGTCCCAACCCTGGGTGGAGCCGCGGAGGGGCTCTCTAGTGGCGGTGGTAAGGCCGGTGGGGCTAGCGTACAGGACCCAACACAGAATGTTGAGAAGGCCGAGGAAGGAAGGAACTCGCGTCACTGGATTAAAACGTGCTCTCCTCAGTGACAAGCTAGTCCATCAAGTTGCAGGTTTCCCCCGAGAATGGTCGACATAACTGGGGGGCTGCTGTCCATCTGTCTTCCGCCCTTTCCCGTCACTCTGCTTTGTCTTCGGATGCTTCCTTTCCTCTGTTAGCTAATTACAGCCATCGCCGTGGCTTTGGAATTAGCATCTTCGTTGCCACCTCTTAATAGCATAATTAGGCAACACATTCTTTTTCGTATGAGCAGGTGATCGAGTCTAAGGAACAATCCTGTACGCAGAATGTCTGATTCATTCAGGTGCAGTGTGATTTTTTGACTCCAAGCAAATGTCTCTGGGAGCAGGTACCCTTCTGAGATAAAATAATCAGGCTGGGTCGTGTGTCTTCAGCGTATATGTTTGTCCTTTCTTGAACAACAACCTCCAAAGGGTGAATTTGGATAGGATAGGCTCCCGTGTAAAACCCCTCGTGATTATTTTTTAAAAACTTTGAGGTGAGGCATTGATGCCACAGTGATTTTTTTCCTCTGCATTCTCCTCTTTTAGCAACACATAGTGAAATATTTGGGAATGAAATGCTAGGGTGATGTCTGGGATTTACTTCAGAATAATGTGGAAGGGGGTGGCGGGAGAGATGCGACAGGGCTGGCTGTGAGCTGGTAATTGTTGAGGGAGGTGAAGCGGGTGTGGGGGTTTCGTTATACTATTCTGTCTGCTTTTATATATATTTGTAATTTTCCATGATAAAAAGTGTTACGGAACCAGGCTGGAACGCTGGCGGGAAAACCAGGCGGCACTCGAAGATCTTGGTGGATCGGAGATTGGTTTAACGCCGGCGGGCTCAGAGGAGACTGTTTCTCCAAAGATCTGAGCTCCGAGTGCAAGTGGGGAGGGTAATTTATAGTCATCAGCTTCCATTTCTTTGGGGGTTCTCGTGCACACAGCAAACAAAGGAAGAAGAGCCCGGAGGAGGGGTCTCGAAGCCAGAGACCAGAGTCTGCTTTAGCCCCGTCGGCCATCTTTGGCGTCCTTCATGCACTTCTTCAACAAGAGTAAAAACCACAATGTCACCCTGCCTTAGGTTTCTCATTGCCCTAAGGTAGAGTGCAGCCCTCCTCACGTGGCCTGCAGCCCCCTTAATCGCCTGGCACCTATTAACCCCTCCAGGTTCATCTTCTTAGGAAATTATTTGCAGTAGCCTGAACACCTAATGGCCCATCTTACCTGGCCCTTTGCACTGGTTTTCTTCTCTTGCTGCAACACTCTTTCCATCACCTCATCCTCATCCTTCCATCCAATTTTCCTGACCCTTCTGGACCCTTGGATCCCAGACGACCTCGCTTCTTGCAGGCCTTCCCTGATTGCCCTCTGCCCCAGTGTGGTTGAGTACCCTCCTGGGGGGGGGGAGGGGGCTCTGTCACAGTGACCCTCACTTTAGCCATCCTCTGGGTGATTGTCACCACCACTTCCTTCCTGTCACTGTTGTTGTATTACACATTTTTTTGAGGAAAGGGATTAGGCCTTGTTCACACTTCTGTCCCTTGTACTCAGCACAGTGCCTGGCTTGTGGACACTTGCCCTCCGGTGTCCCACTGCCTCCTGCTCAGAGGCACAACGGTGCCCGGTGCCCATGTGGCTTCCGCCTACCTTCTCATTGTTGCTCCCATTCACGTCACCTCTGCTCTGCATCCTTGGGATTTTCGCTGATCTCTGTGAGTCACAGCAGGACGTTCTTTGCAAAATCTCTGCATGTGGATGAGGAAGGTCCAATCAAACTTGGAGCTTTTATACTTTCCAAAATGACAAGTTTTGAGATGGTATCCAGTACTAGTGGGCACATTGAAACACATTCCTTATTGATGTGATAGGTTGCTTCACTGTTCAGAACAGGTCTCTGTAGGACACAACTCCAGGGGTGTTTCAGCTACATTGTCAAGTTGATGGTGGACATGTGAATGAAGAGGAATGTTCGTTATAGCGGTTTGAAATAGGAAAAAGAAAAAAAAGTGCATTTTGGATGGATAAAGAAATTTCCATCTAGTCCTCATATAGTGGGATGCTCTGCTGAAGTGAAAATGCATCTGCCAGAGCTGGGCGTGCAGATTGGTGGCATCGCCAACCAATGGCAAGTCCAAGAATATATATGGTGTGCTACTATGTACATAAGGTTCACAAACCAGCAAAACTAAACAGTATACTGTTTAGGAGTTCATACGTCATAATATGCATACACATGCATATATAATATGTATATATACATGCATACATAATCCCATATAAGCTTGCACATGCACGTATATAGTATACATGTGCATATACTCATAAGTGTACATATATATTTTTTCATATACACATATACATGCAGGGAACCGAGAAATCCAGAGATCAGGACAGAGGTGTAACTCTGTGCAGGAGGGAGAAAAGTGACTGGGAAGAGACACATGAGAGTCACAGTATAGATAATGCTCTGTCTTGGGTTGGCACGGCAGGAGTATGGTTTTACATTTCATTATACTGTACTTTATAATTTGTATATAAGCTAAATATATTCTGTGGAGATGGCCTGTTTCCTAATAACACTAAAACTAAATCCATCAGTAATCTTTATGTGAGGCTACATTCCCAAGTCCTTTGATGAAGGAATAGGCTTATCTTGTTGTTGCTTTTCTCCCACTGTTCATGGGGTAATGTCAATCCAATCATTCCTCACTTTCTGCTTTGCCTAAAAGACTGTTGCTACAAGTGCAAATTGTGGTAGTTCCCCATTGGTGACCAACAGGAAGTGGATGAAGGACACAGATCACCTCTCTCTCCCACATCGTGTCCTTTCCATGTTCATCACAGATGTCGCCGTGGTGGACATGAGTGATGTCTCCAGACAGCCTTCGCTCTTTTACCATCTCGGGGTCCGAGAAAGCTTTGACATGGCCAATAATGTGATCCTTTACCACGACACCGATGCTGACACTGCTCTTTCATTGAAGGTAAAGGATGTTGTTCATCTTCTTGTGAATACTTTGTTTTGGGAAAACGGTATTATATGGTCAAATGAAATGCACGTGTAGTACAGGAGGTTGGAGAAAAACAAGAAAGATTTGCTTGTGCAATTCCTTCCTTTCTACTACAGGTTTTCGCTCACACAGACAACTTCCTGATCACTGTGTGAGCGTATGTACTACAGAGAGGCATTTGTAGGCATCTTGATCGTTTCCAGACTCATTAGGGAAGTGGAGGCAAAAACAGTTTCCACGGAAGCCAACACACAGCTCTGAGTCCTTTAATGGGCAATGTGATGCAAACCTTCACATTAAAAAAATAGTTTCTCAACTTCAATAATAAGACTGCACATAGCCATTACCATAGCGGGCAGAAAGTTCTAGCATAGATATAATCAGTATTTAATCCGTTACCCCCGCCCCCCACCATCCAAAGCAGAGGAACACTGAAAACTTGTCTGTTTGTGCCCAACTCAGTAATTACTGAGATTTTAAAAAATGTATTCTTGGAACTATGAAACAAGTGCTTTTTGGATAATAGTACTTGTTACAAATGATCATATTTGGAACAGAGGGCCAGATGGCAATGGAGTAGGAGGTCCCGCGTAAGTGTTGAATCACTGCCTTGTACACCAGAAACTAATAGGACACTGTATGTTACCTATACTGGAAGTGAAGTAAAAACTTCAGAAATCCTCCTGTTTGTAAAATGTGAAGGTCTAGGGTGAGCTACTGCAAAACTCAGCTAATGTTAATATTGTTGAATATCTTAATACTAGTTAGGAAAACCTGGTCTGTATTAAATCATTTCAGGAATAAAAGACTAGTTTGTTAACAGCAGTATTGCTCAACCTTCACTGCACTTTAGAATTACTTGGACAACTTGTAAATATCCCAGTCCCCAGGTCACGCCCCAGACCAATTACATCACAGTCTCTGGGGGGTTTGTTTTTAACCTCTCTGAAGTACAGTCATGGGTGAGAACTAGCGGCTTAAAGTTAGCTTTCATGTAGCCTATAAATAGCACAATTTTGTGATGGCAAGGATGAACATTTTTGTGTTTCTTGGGGTTTAATATTAAGCAGATTTTTCTAGGTTCTGTAATAATTGGGATTATTTCCTGGTAGAAATACAGCCTGCTTCAGGTGTGAAACCTATATGTGTTCAGTATCACATACACTCTACGTAGATGTGTACTCTGTAACTGGAGCACAGTACTGTGTGTTAAGACATCATTCATAGGACATTAAAAGAAGAAACTGGTCATTATTGTACTTTACATTGTAAAATAGTTTCTCAAAAGACTATAAGCCACTGTAGGGGCGCCTGGGTGGCTCAGTCGGTTGAGCGTCCGACTTCAGCTCAGGTCACGATCTCGCGGTCCGCGAGTTCGAGCCCCGCGTCGGGCTCTGGGCTGATGGCTCAGAGCCTGGAGCTTGCTTCCGATTCTGTGTCTCCCTCTCTCTCTGCCCCTCCCCCGTTCATGCTGTGTCTCTCTCTGTCTCAAAAATAAATAAACGTTAAAAAAAAAATTTAAAAAAAAAAAAAAAAAAAAAGACTATAAGCCACTGTAAAATATTACTTTAGATATTTAGATACTGATTTTCTTTTACCGGTTTTCACTAAGGAAGTTGTGCTTGGAAGTACTTAGAAATAGAAAATATGAAAGGATAGATTATTACGCTACATTTTGATGAGGAACATGAAATCAAAGTATTTTTTCCAATGCAATTCATTATTTTTCTCAACGATGCCTTAGTGGACTCCTCTGGAAAGTCTCATAACCTAGGTAAGTGTTAATTTTTAATAATATGGAAAAATACTTCCTAAAATGGATATGGGTAGTCTGTTATATCTGACACTGGAAGAGGCGGTCTGCACTTGTCAACAGAAAACTGAAATCTCAGAATAGAGAAAACCCATTTTATGGGGCAGCTGTTTAATTATGTTTTCTTTTTGCAGCACATGTTGGCCGACAGCGCATAAATGATACGGTCAAGGGCTGCACAACCATTATGCTAAGTTAACTGACTAAAATTGCTATCGCTGAATCTGAAGGTTCCTAGACAATTACAGTGATGTGTCAGAAACCCTACCAGCAACACCCCTTCTGTAGAAAGGCTGACGGGGGGGCGGGGGTGGGGGCAGCACTGATTGAGGCAAGAAGCGACTGTAGACCTGAGGACCCCGCGGCACTTCCTGGGCATTCCTTGCAGTCACCGCCGTGGTTCACTGGACAGGTGAGGTGCAGGGCGCTCAGAGCCCTAGACCTGAATCTCACAGTGTTTGGACAAAAGCATTGCCGCTGCTATGGGGCATTTTCATAACTGTAAATGTTCCTCAATCATTCTAAAAGCTAGCCAATTATGATCTGTTTTCCTTAGAATATAAATTTTACAATTCTCTGAAGCTCACCCTATTTGAAGCTTTTTGCTCAGGGAAAGTGGGGGAGGTTTCAAATGATAGGTCTTGCTCTAGGGTGGGTGCTGGATGATGGGGGGCAAAGTGCTTGTAGTGCTTATGGAAATTAATGGGTTTTTTTTAAAAAAGCTGTATTCATCTTATTTTTTTCTTTTCAGGATATGGTAACTCAGAAAAACACAGTAAGTATTATATTTTCAGATTTTTAACCTGGTAAATGTAGAAGATGCTTGCTTGAAAATCCCACAGATAGCAGGGTGATTTTTTTTTTTAAGTTTTATTTACTTTGAGATAGAGCGTGAGTGGGGGAGGGGCAGGGAGAGAGGGAGAGAGAGAATCCCAGGCAGGCTCCCCACCGTCAGCACAGAGCCCAATGTGGGGCTCGAACTCACAAACCATGAGATCATGACCTAAGCTGAAGTCAGACACTTAACTGGCTGAGCCACCCAGGTGCCCTGCAAAGTGATTTCTAATTATGCCTGTTGGTGTGTTTCTCAGGGGGATGGCTAGAACCCCCTGTCCTTCGAGCTGCCTGCTAGGTTAGGCCCCACTCCCATCTGGGGTGAAGGGCAGAAGGTAAGGTCAGGAAAACGGACTTATTACTCTTCATTGTGTACCAGGACTTTGAGGCTGGAACCATCTGGCTATCTCCTTCTGATCTGGGTTGGTCTCTTGGACACCAGCAAGATTCTTTTTATTGGAGCCATTACCTCCCATATTTCCCACCAAAGTTTCCCTAACAACAGAGAAACATGAACGTATACTTGAGGTAATACGGGGCCTAGCCCAGAGTTCCTGCAGTGACATAGTGATAACACCACGTTGGTTTGAATCGTATAATGAAATCCCCACTTTAAAGACATTCAGATAAGTTCATGTTCTTGGAAATTGTGCCAAGGTTACCCTGTGCCTTGAATGAGCCTCGAAGCACTCATCTTCCTAGACCTGTAGCACTGTGGTCTGACCAGTCGTGACCAAGACAGAGGACGTGTCCCTCATTTCTTTCCTTTGCCCTCAGCCTGCTTACACTGGTCCTTCGAGAAAGGAAGGGCCTCCTGTCTTATTTTCTATACCAGTTGAAATTCCTGAAGGGAGAAGGATAAAGGGCCAAGGAGGTAGAGCTCCCCCAGGGGTGCCCTCTATAGGGGAACAGGAACTTTGCATGACATTCCCCCCTCCACAGAAGGCCCTACCCTGCAGCTGTGGGGTTTAGACTTCTCCAGAACCCAGGCAGAGCTCCTTCTCTGTGTTGGAAGCCTTGAGTCTCCTCCTCCAAGCCAGATAATGAAGTTCTAGAAACCAAACAAGCGGTGCAGGTTATGCAGTTACCACTGGAGCTTGGATTTCATAAGCTGACCTATAAAATTAAGGCATCAGGGTGGGTTTGAGTTCTTGGGAAAAGAAATGGGAAGACCTGTCACTTCATTTTGTCCCATTTACATACTGCTGCTCTCCACTTAATGGGGCTCTTCCTTGTACTTTCTAGATCTTGATTTCTTAAATTACCTCCGTCATGGAGATAGGGGGGATCCAGTAAAAGGAGCCTGAGCCTGAGGCTGCCAGGGACGGGTTGTAGCCCCAGCCTCGTCTCTAAGTCACTTTGGGCAGTCATCCCCGCCCCCATCCTCAGTGTCCTCATCAGGAGAATGAGAAGGTTGAACTCTTTCGCTTGATTCATAGATAACTTAAAATTCTCAGAGTCTGTGGTTCCGTATTTGTTGCACAAGTGAAAAGACGTAACTTGGATTTAATGCAAGGAATGTGTCAGCAACAGTTATTCCTCAAGACAGGAATCACATTAAGGCAAAGTGCAAGGAAGAAAACTTTTTCCATCCTGACTACAGGGTGTTTTGGAGCCCAGAAATATTCTTGTTCTTGAAGAGACTTAGTGTCACTCTGTTACCATTCCACTGAATACCCTCCTTTCTGGTGCATGCTCTCTCCTCTGAACACCCAGGAACCCCTTCACATTCTTGGTAATTCTGATTATACCATGGCACCATTCTCCTTGTGTGTGTGTGTGTGTGTGTGTGTATACAGACACACATATATATGTGTATATATATGTATGTATATATACGCATGCATCTGTTTGTTTGTAATCAACTTACTCTAGACGATTTGGCAACTAATCTCTCTGCTACATTTGCTATTACTTTAGAATTCAGTGCTCAGTACTGGTTGTCATGCTTCATGGGCTGTGAAAATTTAGAGCATTCAGGAAAACAAAATAAAGGACCAGAGGTAGCTGGAAGAGTGGAAGATAACACCAAGAGGAAAGGTTGAAGGGAAACAAACCTTGAGAAGTATTGTTCATGGTCATTTTCAAATGTTTTCCATTTCTGGAAAGTAGGGAGACAGTTACTACTTCTACTCTGGGTGGCAGGGAAGTGTAGGGCAAACTCAAAAAAGGTTGCGGGGCGCCTGGGCGGCTCAGTCAGTTGAGCGTCTAATTCTTGATTTCGGCTCAGGTCATGATCTCAGGTTTGTGGGATTGATCCCCACGTCTGACTCTGTGCTGACAGCATGGAGTCTGCTTGGGATTCTCTCTCTATCTCTCTCTCGCTCTCTCTGCACCTACCACACTCATGTGCATGCGCTCTCTCTCTCTCACACACAAAATAAATAAATAAACATTAAAAAAAAAAAAAGGTTGGGATCAGCAGAATGGTCATCTCATAGCTAATAGTGATTAAACATTGAAAAAGAATGTCACGGTAAATCAGATGACTTTTAAGGAGGGTTTACTCGCTTGTCCCCTCAATATGGATTGAGTTAATGCTGCTTAGAACCAGAGGTCTGGCTTGTCTGACTCCAGAGGTTTTGGGAAAGAATCTGATGAAATTTGGGGTCTGTAATAATTGGACAGCTTTAAAAAAAAAAAAGGGGGGGCGCCTGGGTGGCGCAGTCGGTTGAGTGGCCGACTTCAGCCAGGTCACGATCTCGCGTCTGTGAGTTCGAGCCCCGCGTCGGGCTCTGTGCTGACAGCTCGGAGCCTGGAGCCTGTTTCCAATTCTGTGTCTCCCTCTCTCTCTGCCCCTCCCCTGTTCATGCTCTGTGTCTCTCTGTCCCAAAAATAAATAAAAAACATTGAAAAAAAATTTAAAAAAAAAAAATTAAAAAAAAAAAAGGGTACAACATAGTCCTAGGCAGTAAATCAGGAAGTCCTGTGAGGCAGGTGTACAGATTAAATGCCACACTCCGTGCCACTGAACGCTTGAAGTGATTTGTGAAGAGATGGAAACCTAGAGCCTTTGAGATCTCTGCCTTCACAGAATCATCCTATATTTCTAGGATTGTGCCTAGTGGTGTATTGAACTCGACTTCATTTAGTAGAGGGCTGGTGTCTTAGGGCTCTCCAGACAAACAGAACCAATAGGAGACACAGGGAGAGGGAGTTCTTTACTATGAGCCATCACCTCGCATAGTTATGGGGGCTGAGCATTCCCGCCATCTGCCATCCGCAAGCTGGACACCCAGGAAAGCCGTTGGTATAATTAAGTCCCAAGTCGTGAGGCCTTAGAATTAGGGGAGCCAGTGGTGTAAATTTTAACCCCAAGATCAGAGATGACTGTCCCATCTCAAGCAGCAAGGGAGCAAGAGGGGCAGATGCCTCTTTTTCTCAGCTTCTGTTCAAGCCCCAGTGGATTGGATGATGCCCACCCACTGTGGCAGAGTCCACTGACGCAGCTGCTAATCTCACCCGGAAACACCGTCATAACCACCCCCGGCCCTAATGTTTAATCTCGGTACCCCAGGCCAGTTGAGGTGACACAGAATTAACCGTCACAGGTAGGCACACTTGCTTCCATTTCTAGGAACATTTGTTTTGCAGTGATGTGGAGGATAGGAAGCCAATTTCTAGGCTTCAGGCTGGGCCACGTCTGCAGCCATTCTGGGCTCGTCTTCTCTTTGGAAACACATTATCACCTTTTGTACTCAGCTCTTTTTTAGACCATGCTCATGTTCTCATATTCCAGGTTTTGTTTTCAAATGTTTATTTATTTTTGAGAGCAAGAGACAGAGCCCCAGAGTATGAGCAGGGGAGGGGCAGAGAGAGAGAGGGAGGCACAGAATCCGAAGCAGGCTCCAGGCTCTGACCTGGCAGCACAGAGCCCGATACGGGGCTCGAACCTACCAGCATGACCTGAGCCGAAGTCGGACACTTAGCCAACTTAGCCACCCAGGTGCCCCTAAAATCATTTTCTTAATTTCCTTTTCAGGATGGATATTTTTTTAAAGTTTATTTATTTTAAGTAAGCTCTACACCCATCCTAGGGCTTGAACTCACGATCCTAAGATCAGCAGGGAGCGTGCTTTCGATCCTCTGTCCTCCTGGCTCCCTGCCCCTGCCCTGCTCATGGGTGCGCATGCATGCTCTCTCAAAAACTAAGTAAATATTAAAATATATATATTAAAATACTTTTTACAAAAATCTTCAACGCTCAGCACATTTTATTTCAGTATTTGAGTTAAAAATACTGTTTTTTTTTTAAGTTTGTTTGAGAGAGTGGGCACAAGTGGGAGAGGGGCAGAGAGAGAGAGAGAGAAAGAGAGAGAGGGAAAGAGAGAGGGAAAGAGAAAGGGAGAATCCCAAGAAGGCTCTGTGCTATCAGCACAGAGCCCAACGTGGGGCTCAAACTCACAAACCCTGAGATCTTTACCTGAGCTGAAGTTGGACACTTAACCGATGGAGCCACCCAGGTGCCTCATAATTCCGGTTTTTTAAATGAACTGTGATTTTAATTTCAGTGTAGTTAACAGGGTTGTGTATATTAGTTTCAGGTGTACAATATAGTGATGCCGCAGTTCTGTTCATTGCCCGGTGCTCATCATAGTAAACGTACTCTTACTCCCCTTCCCCTTTTTCGCCCATCCCTCTATGTAATTCAGCTTTTGATCCAAGTTCCAGAAAAATTACTTTTCTCTATTATTTTCATCCTTAAGCTGTTTCCTCCTGCTTCACAGATACCAAAGAGAGCCATTTTCAGCGTTTTACCACTTCAGAAAACCTGTTGATGTGATGAAAGATCAAGGTTGAGCCTTTATGGGAACAAAAGTGGAAATGCTAGCCAACCCCGAGAGACTACTTTATCTATTAAACCTTGGAACTTCCTGGTAGTTTTTTACTCATGTACATAGTCCGCAGGTATTCTTGAACTGTTTTAATTTTCCTTTGCAAAAAATAATCATACCTTCAAAGCCATGGTATATTTTGCAGGTTGATTTCCCCCTGGAAGTGGACTCTGAGACTGAATTGAGTGTGCAGGAGATTTATTCAGGCGTGCCCTTGGGGTCAAGGCTGAGGAAGTGGAGGGAAGGAAGCAGGACCAGGCAGAGAGAGATGAAGCTGGAAGGCAGGCTCAGCGATAGCCTTGGCTGATCCCGTGGGGGGCTCTAGAGCTGGAACGGCCTTTCTGAGTCGGGGCGAGATGGCCAGGCCTTTACATGCCTGCATCCAGCCCTCCCTGGAAGGTGTGTGACCTTGGGTGAGGTACTGTCCGCGCCGAGGCAGTTTGGGATGGCAGGAGCTAACAGCAGGGGCCACACATCCTACCTTGATGGTCGGGGGTGGTGTCTGTGTGCCTGAGTGTTCACCACATTATAATCATTTTATTGGAGAAATTTGCAAATCCTGTATGCCCCACGATGAAGGATTGTATCTCTAAGGCTGAGAGGCACAGAAATCATTTTCTTCCATTGAATTGTGGGTAATTACCTGGAAGCTATACATATCATAGCCTCGCCAGAAGGAAACACGAGGCCATAAACCTGCCCTGTCCCCCTAGGAAAATTACCAGGAGAGGATGAGATATTCCACTCAGTACTTATAGAAGGAATTGTTAAAAGTGTACTAGACCGTATTTTCATTTGTCATGTCCTAAAGACAGAGTTCACAGTTGGTTTTTAAAAATGAAAGTTAAATTTCTAAGCTAGGATCATGTTATTAAAAAGCACCTTATTAAAAGACTAATCTGGTTCTTGACCTCGGGACTAGGTGTTTTTTGTTTTTTTTTTTTTCTGCAAAGCCAATGAAATTTAAGAGAAACTCATTGTTCCCATTGAAATAGTTATCTCTATAATCCCAGTAAATTGGAAATTCTTTGAGAAACAGACATTGGCAATATTGGGTACATTTTCTACAATATTGGAAGTCTTTTTCTTGGCTTACAAGCAAATTTAGTACTCAAGTTCAGCGTAACAGAATTCTCTTGGTCTTTCCCTCTTGCATTCCTCACTTTTCAGTTTGCCATGACTTGGGATCCAAAATTATCAAAGTTGATATAGATTGCTTAGGCACACTTTGGTAAAAGGACAATCAAATTTCCTTTCTCCTTTAGATATCCTCTGGGTTTTCCGAGTTCAGATCAGAATTTTTACCACTTTTATTAGTGAAGAACCAATTTCCAACAAGAAGGGTATGTCTCCTAGTAAATGGAGAGGCAGAATTTTATTTTGCACATAGAATATGATTTATGTGAAAACCTGTGTCCTTTGAATATTTGTCTCTTGTATAGCTATTTTTTAGTATTTCTACCTTATCTTTTTTTTTTTTTTAGTTATTTTGAGAGAGAGAATGAAAGTGGGGGAAGGGGCAGAGAGAGAGAGAGAGAGAGAGAGAGAGAGAGAGAATATCCTATGCAGGCTCCACACTTTCAATGTGGAGGCCGAAGAGGGACTCGAACTAATGAACTGCAAGATTATGACCTGAGCTGGTCAGACGCTTAACCAACTGAGACACCCAGGCGCCCCTGGTATTTCTACCTAATCTTAAATTCTTAAATTCTCTTTTCTCTAGTCTTGATGCCTTTTGTTTTTTCCCTATGTGCTTGTGGTCTTGTGATCTCTTTCAAATTGAAGTATTCTGGAAGTGCAAACCACAAAGCTTTTGTCTGTTCCTCTCGAATGTCACAGGAGTGATGTCCCATTTCACAGGGCCAGTGTTAGAACCAAAGCAATACCTAATTCTGCCTACCAACTGAATAAGTCTTTGGTGTCTGAAGATACCCATTTATTTGTTTTAAATTGTGATACAATTCATATACCATACAGTTCATTTACCATTCTGTTTGTGATGGGTATTTTGTGCAACATGGCTTGCTTTATTAAGGGTATTTCAAAATTAAGCCACAATGGCAGTTACTGACAAGAATCCTGAGGAGGAAGGGGAAGGACCTGAGGTCGTCTGGCTCTGTGGTCCTCTGTGGGCCAGTCGGTTAACCTTTCTGGGTCTCGGTTTCCTCCTGTATAAAATGAGATGACCAATCAGGTGGTTACTGACATTCCTGCCAGATCTGAAATAATTCTAGGATTTTATGAACAAAGCAGATGAGCAATTGCAGTAGTTCACTTGACACTGCATGGCCTGTTTCCAGCAGTGAGATCTTCAGTTACCTTTTAAGTGTCACAGCAGCCTGATGATTCAGTTGAAATTGTTATTGGGCTTCTGTGTATTATTAGTTCTTATCCTGACCAAATAGAGAAAAGTAGCAATACGGAATGCTGTTTGCATCGATCTTCAACAACAACAACAAAAACACCTGCATTCCCCTGATGTGCATGTGTGGGATTTTGAAAATTCTCCTGTAACTGACTAGACAAAGAATTGTATCTATTAGGCTTAACACCTTGTGATCATTTTTTAAAAAATTTTTTTATAACGTTTATTTATTTTTGAGACAGGGAGAGACAGAGTATGAACTGGGGAGGGTCAGAGAGAGGGAGACACAGAATCCGAAACAGGCTCCAGGCTCTGAGCTGTCAGCACAGAGCCCGACGCGGGGCTCGAACTCATGGACCGCGAGATCGTGACCTGAGCCGAAGTAAGCCGCTTAACCGACTGAGCCACCCAGGTGCCCCTCATTTTTTTTTTTTTTTTTTGAGCAGCCCCTGACTTGGATTCTCTTTCTTAATAAATGGACTTTTTAATGCATGCTCATGTTAAATAACTTTTGAAAAATTACTGTCCCGTATTTGTTCATCTGCTCTGTAAATCTTCTTGGGAACACTTTTGCATGCTTTTCTAGTTTTCGTTTTCACGAAGGATTTGCAACCCTTTTGCGTTACAAGATTCAGGCTCCAAAGTAACTACGTTCTGCCAGCATTCAAGATAGGCCTTCTTCCCTGAGTGCTCAGAAATCATTTTTACCTTGGATAGTGTTAAACCACCTTCCATCTGCCTTAGATTCCCCCCCCCCCCTCCTGACTGGGTCATTTATTGACTGATTAAACATTTGTATTGTGATAAAAAAATGTTCTTTAGGACATTGAGCTTGGAAGTCTCATTAGGAAGTCTGTTGGGACGAGATTTTACACATTTATTTGCTCCAAAGAATTAATTGATAAAACTTGTGCTGTTAATGACCAATTTTGCCACCTGCTGCTAGCCATAAATAGAAATAAGTGCTGGTGTAGTGAGGCCCCTTCCCTTGGGTTTTTGTCCTGGTGGCCTTGAACCCTTGGCCTTCTTGCATAGAGTAGCTACTACATAGGAGCCAGCTGAGGGGAAAGTCCTGAGTGTCCTTGGTTGGTGGCCATTATTGAAACCCTTAGACCGTGAGGTGAAGAACACAGCATCCTCTGCTCTCCTGAGCTGTCCTAGAGAATCCAGACCGCTGTTTGTGGGTGGGAATCGCGCTGTTACCCATAAATGTCTTCGCATGTGAAGCCCACTGGAGAAACACTTGTGTTTTAGGGCTGCAGGTAGGATGTTCTATGTGAAACATCTGCTGGGGAGTCCGGAGCAGATGCTCTTAGGTTTTGGAGGGCCTTGGGACCCCGTTGTCAATCTGGAGGAACCTATGGACGCCTTCTCAGAACATACCTTAAAATGCTTAAGTAAATACAAAGGATTATAAAGGAGGCAAATTATACTGAAACCTAGCTACTAAAATATTTTTTAAAGTTGCATATTATAATCTGTGTGCTTCTTTATTAATGTCTCAATAAGATCAAACAGCAGGTCTCAAAAGTATCATAAGTTTGGACTGATAATGGGTATAAAGGTTATTTTGAGATCTCTGCAGGAAGTGTAACGTGATAGGAAAAATTCTGTGATTTCTATTAGTGACAAAGTCCCGGGTCCTGCGAAAACTAAGATGTGTTACCTCTGTTCCTAACTGAAGGCAGCTTTACAATTCATTTAAAGGTAAATGGTGACAAAGATGTAATTTTCTTCTCATTCAAGTTCATAGACTCCCAAGGATTAATAGACTCCAGGTTCACAACTCCTGGGCTGGTCTAGAACTGTTGAACACAGCTGATATTTACTGTATGCCCACTATGTGCCATGACCATATTTAGGCCCCTGCCACCTAATGAAGTTGACAGTACGATTGTCTCCATTTTAAAGATGAGAACACTCAGATTGGGACAGAGAAGTACATTGTCCGGGGTCATTCATCTAGTATGGAATGGAGCTGGGATTCAATCCTTGGCCATCCCAGTTCTCCACCATCTTGCTATGCTTGAGCAGAGATGCTATGATACTTCCTATTTCAGTATTAATAAGGTAATTCTTTCTCACCTGACTTAGCAAATGTTGGGGGGAATCCATCCCACTACCCAGCTCTGCTGAGATGATGAAAAGGAAATGCCTCTGCTCCGTCCTCTTTGACAGCAGCACATACCAAGAACCTTAAACTTCCTCTAGTCATTTCATTCTTGGGAAAAGACAACAGTGTGAAGATGCAAAAGTGTTCATCTCTGTGTACAGTAAGAAAATTTTCAGAACGAAGTTAAACAGTAGAATGGTTAAGTACACGGTAAATATTTACCATGTGGAATATTAGGGAGGCACTAAAAACGACATTCGAGTACGGAAGTGTTGAATCACTATATTGTACACCTGAAACTAATATAACACTGTATTTAACTACCTGGAATTAAAATTAAAACTTAAAAAATAAAATTGGTGACTGGTAAAGGAAGAAAGTATGGCATTTGAGACTATATAATCAAACTTTCATAGTGAGAGCTTTTTTAAAAGCACCTGTTCTTTAACCTAGTGATGGTACAGGACAGTCTGTTCATGGTGATGAATCCGTACATGGCAGTAGTTCTAGAAATCTCCACTGCTAACGTAGGGACTAGAAACTTTCAGAGGACAGATTCCTCCACTTCCAAATGTCACGGTGTCTGAGGCCAGTGGCTTTTACTCTGCTCTCTGACCCCACTTACTATATGAGAATCTTCCTTTGGGAGGTATTTGAAGAGTTTTTGGAAGGGTTTACATGTTAATGTGCCTAGCATACTGGTTCTAATGCCCCTTTATTGTAGGAAACTAAGCTGCCTTTGTTGAATGTGTTTTACTAAGCTGGATTCTTGAGATGTTTCCATTTATAAATGTAACAATTACAAATATACAAGCTTGGTTTGCTATTGGACATGTGTTATGCTAATCAGTGTTTTTCTTTTTAATTTCTGCTCTCCCCACCAACAAAAGTCTGAATGTGCTCCATCATTTGAAGATGTTTGAGCCTATTCTTCTTCCTTAGAACAAAAGTACTGCACTCAAAAGCCCGTGCTTTCACTTGGAAGTTTATGAATCGCTTTTGTAAATGTAGCCATTAGTCCCAATTGCTTTCTGTAAAATTTCTTCAACTTTTATACACTTCACGAGAGATTTTCTCAAAGGGAGTATTTTTACTTTGCCAAGGCTCCAGATTCCCGTTGTCTGCGCAGTCCTGTTCAGTCAGCTTGCTCAGTTGTCAGACGTCATGTATCCCCTCTCTTTCTCCTCATTTTCCTCTGTGGCTGAACGTTTGCCCAAAGGATCAGATCCCGTCTGGCTGTGGGCAGGTCTTGATGAGCCTGCGCCTCTCTTGCTCTGCCCACTTGAGCCATAACCTGGAACAGCACGTAGCGTTTATTTGCCGAGGTCCTATTTTTTTTTTCACACCTCATTATTGAGGACTTGAGTAGGATGGGGACAGAGTTTACTTTTGTGCTATTTGGGAGCAATGGGCTTGCTGAAGAAAGACTATGAATAAGATTTCAGCGAAGTGTTTGTTTTAGAAATGGCGTTAAGACCTGTCATACTTGTATCCAAATAAGTGGGATTCTGGCACCTTCAGTTACAGGTCTGTTATGGATACTCCGGGTTATGTAGTTGTAAAGTTGGTAAATATTTTTGTGATAATTATTATTCTGTATAATGTTTTTTAAATAAGCTGAGAGAAGGAAACAAAGAAATGTATATATTTATAGAGTTACATTAACCTTTTTGTTGACCATTTCTGGTAACTTTTTGTTGGTTTCTGTGGATTCCAGTTAACACATGGTGCAATTTCCTCATGCCTGTGTACCTTGTGTTATTTCCACCTGCATCTTTTACACTGTTACTGTCAAATAAATCCCGTTTCTGTATGTTACATACAGATTAGATGATTATATATGTCATATTATGCAGTTGTCTTTTTATTGTTAGAGTGAGTGGGAGACAGGGGCGGGGGGCGGGGTGGAGAGTGCGAATCCCAAGCAGGCTCTGTGCTCAACACGGAGCCCGATGCCGGGCTGTATTGCATGACCGTGAGATCATGACCTGAGCTGAAACCAAGAGTTGGACACTCAACTGACTGAGCCTCCCAGGTGTGCCAATGTGATTGTCTCTTAAATTAGTTAAGAAAGAAGAAATTGTCAATCATATCATCTTTTTTTAAAATAAATTCCAAACACCTCACCTTAGCATGGCAAAGGAAGTCTTCTTTTAAAGTTTATTTATTTCTTTTGGTGGGGGACCAGAGAGAGACAGAGAATCCCAAGCAGGCTCCTCAGTGTCAGCGCAGAGCTGGACACGGGGCTCAATCCCACGAACTGTGAGATCATGACCTGAGCTGAAACCAAGAGTCAGGCGCTTAACCAACTGAGCCTCCCAGGCGCCCCCAGTCATATCATCTGTTATCATTAACTGTTTACCTTTCCTGGCATGCTCTGTTTTTACCAAGTGAATTAGAATTAGTGTCTGGTGTCACTCACTTTCAGCCTGAAGAACTTCCTTTAGTAGTTTTTGTAAGGTGGTTCTTCTAGGAACAGATTATCTCAGTTGTTGTTGATCTGAAAATATCTTCACTTTCCCTTGATTCTGAAAATCTAGTTTTGCTAGATAGAAGGTGCTGGCTGACTTACTTTTTCTTTCACCCCTTTGAATATGTCCTCCTCCTGCCTTATGGCTTTCTTATTTCCAGTGGAAAGTCAGATGTTGATTTCAGCGGAGTTTCGTGTGCGTGACAAGATCCTCTTACCTTTCAAGATTTTCTTTTTGTCTTTGAAAATGTTAGCCGTGATATATCTGGGTATGGATCTCTGAGTATCCACCGTGAAGTTCATTCAATTTCTTGGATATGAAATTGAACGATTCATTTAATCACATCTATGAAGTTTTCAGAAATTATTTCTTTGGATATTTTTCTGCTCCTTTCTCTGCTCTCTTTCCAGGACCCCTGCAATGTGCCATGTATGTTGGTTCACTGGGTGATGTCCCACATTTTTGTGAGGCTCTGTTGATTTCATTCTTTTTTCTCTCTATTCCTCAGACGGCATCATCTGTTGATCTGTCTGCAAGTTTGCTGATTCTTTCTTGCCCTCAGATTTCCTGTTGGGCCCCTTCAGTGAATTTTTAATTTTGGTCCTTGTACTTTTGAACTCCAGAAATTCCATTTGCTGGTTTGTTTTTTGTTTTTGTTTGTTCGTAATTTCTGTCTCTTCACTGACATCTTCTATTAGATGAGACATTGTCATCATACCTTTCTTTCATTCTTTTCAGCTTGGTTTCTTTAGTTCTTAGAATACCTTTATAATATCTGCTTTCAAGTCTTTGTCTCCTAAATCCAGTATCTGGGCCTTTGCAAAGGCAGCTACTATTGCCGGCTGTGTTTCCTGTGTATGGATCACACTGTCCTGTTTGTTGGCATGTTTTGTTTCTTTTTTGTTGAAAACTGGATATTTCAGATAATGCATTATAGCAACTCTGGATACTCATTTCTTTCCGGCTGTCTCTGGTGCTTATTTTTGTTGTTTGTCGGTTGGTTTGTTTGTTTAGTGACTTGAATAGACTAGTTCAGCGAAGTCTCTGCTCCACAACGTGCGGCCTGCGGTGTGACTCTTTGGAGGGTACAGCCTTGGTCATGTACACAGCTACTCTGACCTTGCCACCCCCAGCCAGGGGTGACTGTGATTATACCTGGGCTCTCCTTGACTACATCTCTCCCTGATTTCCTTAAGTTCTTCTTGTATTGAGAATACACCTTAATTATTAGCTGACTACTGTGTTTTTTTTTTTAACTTTTAATTTACATCCAAGTTAGCATATAGTGCTTGCTATAGTGATTTCAGGAGTAGATGCCAGTGATTGATTCCCTATGTGTAATACCCAGTGCTCATCCCAACAAGTGTCTTCCTTAATGCCCCTTACCCATTTAGCCCATCCCCCCCACCCACAACCCCGCCAGCAACCCTCAGTTTGTTCTCTGTATTTGTCTCTTATGTTCTGTCCCCCTCCTCCTTTTTATATTCTTTTTGCTTCCCTTCCCTTACGTTCATCTGTTTTCTTATCTTAAAGTCCTCATATGAGTGAAGTCATATGATATTTGTCTTTCTCTGACTGGTAGTTTCGCTTTGCATAACACCCTCTAGTTCCATCCATGTAGTTGCAAATGGCAAGATTTCATTCTTTTGATTGCCGAGTAATACTCTGATTACTGTGTTTTTGATGAGGCCCAAGACACCAGTGTTCCATAGTCTGATATAATTAAAGTTGGGTACCTTTGCGGGGGTGGTTAAGGCCTGTCTCCAAGGTTTACTCTGACCTTATGAAGGTTCTTCTTAGCTCTCTCTTCCCTGTTTGTCTGTGTTAAACTAGCTGGTCTGCCTTTCACCTATTGCTGTCCTGGAACTACCAACTTCCTCTTAATTTCCTGCCATAAAAATCTCTGTTGTTTTTGATAGTGCTCGTAAGTTTGCACTTGCCCATGCTGTGTTCTGCATCCTGGCAGTCCACTTCTGGGTTGCTGCGGGCCTCTCCCTTCCTACAGCACGCCTCTAGTCCTAGGCAGAGCCTGTGCCCCACTGCTCCAGAGCTGGGCGGTGGGGGGTAGCGGCCTGCCTCTCTCAGAACGCTCCCCTGCTTTCCAGGCGGGTAACCGAGCAAGGATGGCAGCGCCTCATCTTCCCAGCTTGCCTTTCCTGACGTGGAACCTTTGTTCTATGTGATCTGGGACGAAGACGATCAGAGCCCAGTTTTCTTGGTGAAATAGGCCAAGCCAAGAAGATCAGGGGCTGCCACCCTTGCTCGGTACCCCACGCTAAAGCAGGGGAGCGTTCTGAGAGAGGCAGGCTCCTCCCCCTGCCCTGGTCCTCTTTCTTGCAGTTGCCCAGGATAGAGCTTCTCCAGCACAGGGCCAGGGTGGATGAGAATGCTGGCGGCCTGGCCTTCCCAAGGAGAAACTGTCAGAGTAGAGGTTGTGGGGTGAGAGGGAGCCCCGTCTACTTGGCTGTACCCACTCAGGGCAGCATTTCTGTCACACTGGGCTGGAGGACAGGGGAGAAGCGGGTCATAGCTCAAATGCTAGAGTCTCGCTGTTCTTACCAAGATTAGTTGATTTTCTTGAATAAATGTCTCTCCGTTGGTATATGCTCTTCACACAATTCATAAAGACTTAAGATTTTTTTTTAAATTTTTTATCAGCTAGGGCTGTTTTTCTGAGGAGATAATCTGAGAAGGTTCTCACCGCCCCCTGCCCCCTTCCCGTCTAGCTCTTTGGGGGGGGGGGAACCCAACTCTGCTTCCTCACAGATATTTTACCTTCTAGACCTCACTGATCCACATAGCCCTCTTCTCCCTCTGTCTGAAATCGGAAGGCTTTTTACCATAAACTCAGCTACTTTGTGGAAGAACCAGTTTACGCTTCTGACTGAATAAATGGCTTTTAGCTTACCTCAACAACATGGCATTTCGTTAGAGATGAGGGAGAAATCAGAGTCTAACCCACCACATCCTGACTTTGCTGGTCAATACCAATCTCTCTCTGAGAATTTGAAGATCTTAACTGGGGTCTTTGTTCTCCTGGTGCAGGCACTTCCCAATGATTGCTGGGAAGTAGCTGGCAGTCTTCTCCCTGTTCCCCAGTTACCACCCACAACCCTGGATTCTTGCCATCTCTGTTTATAACGCACTGGTATCTGCATTTTGAGTGGTTGAACCCCACTATCTGGTGCCCACAGGGACAGTCTTCAGCTGTTGTTCTGCAGCAGGGTAAGCATTCTCAGAAAATCTTATTTTCAGGAATAATGGGATATCAAGGAGCTTAACGTAAAACGTGGCTGGCCTGCTACCTGCTTTTGCGTCGCCTGTCAGCTAAGAAGGGTTTTTCCGTTTTTAAGTGTTTGGAAGATGTCACAAGGTGAGGAGTATTCCAGGACACGTGAGAATACGAAATTCAGATTTGTGCCCACAAATACAGTTTTATTGGGACATAGTTATGTTCGTTTCTATGCCGTCTACAGTTGCTTTCATGCCACAGAGGTGAGGAGCCGCAGCAGAAACTGGCCCACAGAATCAAAAACCCTTACCGTCTGGCCTTTGACAGAACAGGTTCGCTGACCCAGTCTAAGATGTGTTTGAACGAAGCAGCGCTAGTAACTTTTTCTTAACAAAATAATTCAGGGCCTAGAAACATGACTGAGTAGGACTTAGAGATGCCCTCTACAAGGTACGAAGGAGAGAGAGAGTCTCAGGACAAGGAGTTAGAGTTTGAGTTCAGGTGGAAATAAGAAATCCACCTGTTCTTGTGTAAGCAAATCTTACTCAAAAGGAAGACTTAAAAATATGAGTCATGTAGGTATTTGAAATCAGTTCCCCAATGTGGTAGGTTTTCCCACAGCTTCTGTTTGATCTGAGATGGTAGTGTTCTGACCATTTTTTTCCTGTATTTAATGAATTTCTTTCTCATTTAGAAGAAGCTATATTGCTTATTTGGTTTCCTGTTCTTGGAGAAAGTGTGCTTCCCAAGGTTATGTGTGTATTATTCTAAAATGTTTGAAAAATTCTATTAGTCCAGTTTTAAAAATTAAGGAGGAAAAATCAGATGAATTATTTCTGGCATCATATACATTCTTTAAAACTAAGTGAAGAGATAGGAATTAGGAAGTTTGGAATTTTAAGCTAGTTGCTTTTTTTTAATTTTAAATTTATTTATGTTTTTATTTTTGAGAGAGGGAGTGTGAATGGTGAAGGGGCAGAGAGAGAGAGAGAGAGAGAGAGAGAGAGACAGACAGGCAGACAGACAGAATCTGAAGCAGGGTCCAGGCTCTGAGCTGTCAGCACAGGGCCTGATGTTTGGTTTGAACTCATGAACCGTGAGATCATTGACCTGAGCGAAAGTCAGACGCTTAACCGACTGAGCCATTCAGGTGCCCCAAGCTAGTTGCTTTTTATGACCGTGTAGACAAAAGATTGACTGACAGAAGAAGGTCGTGTAAGAATGTATTTTAGTCTCAAATGTGCTAAAAAATTGAGCATCATCTAATGCTTTTCAGAGGTAGTGTTTATGCTTTACAATGGATCATGATTCATAGTCAAATTGTAATTATTTCTTAGAAAAAAAGCTCCCGTTTTACCCGAGTAGTATTGGACAATATAAAACTTTTTAACATCCTTTTCCAAAATAGCTCTAAGACTAGTCATAGTTATTGATACCTGCTTCCTGCAAAACAATTTTTACTCAAAGTCTAGAATAGTTCAGCTGTGGTTGAATTATCAAGTAATGGGGCTTTTGCATCTATGCTGAAAAAAAGAGTATCTGCCTTTACACTGCGGTTCTTGGTCATCAGTGGGTCCCAAGCTCACTCTGATTTGGGGGGCCCGTAGTGAAATGATGTAGTGTCCAAGACTTGAAACCCTAAAAGCTCTGCCAGTGAAGTTCAGAGCCGTCCACAGATCAGTCCAGCCTCTGAAACCAAATTTTCGTGTTGAAGCTTGTGGAATTGAGTGGTTTCCAGTTTTGTGCCTGATAGATGCATCGTCCTTTTGCACACACAGTTAATCATTCTCAGGTACTTTCTCCTTCCCTGCCCTACCAGGTTCCACCTGCCTGAATCCACGGCTTTGCTTCTGCATCAGTTACTTTGTGAAACGTGTTTTGTTTCTTTTTTCCAGGCATCCGGTGGAAATTATTATTTCATCCCGTATGTCGTGACACCATGTGCTGATTATTTCTGCTGCGAGAGTGATGCCCAGAAGCGTGCCTCGGAATACATGCAGCCCAGCTGGGACACCATCCTGGGCCCGCTGTGCGTGCCCCTGGTGGACAGGTTTATCAGCCTCCTCAAGGACATCCACGTGACCTCATGGTAATGCCCATTCACCGTCCTCAACCCTGGGAGCTTTGCCAAACATTGCCCTTCACGTTCATGGAGGCAATAGACCCTTAGGAGATCATAATGCCCAGAGAATGGGGAACCCTAGCTAACCCTCTCTAAGTTCTTCTGGAAGCCTTTATTCTTCTTGCTACCTCACTAAGTTGGGCCACTGGGGTGTAGCCAAAGGAGAGTAGAACCGGAGTTGGGAGGTGAGGGTCGAGCCTGTATCTGTCGCCAACTCCCCATGTGACTTTGATAAGTCTCTGTAGCCATTTTCTCATCTAGAAAATAAGGAAGTTAAGTCACTGGTTTTTTCTTGCTCTTTCAACCCTAAGATTCCTTATTTTAAGATCATTTCTGAACATGATTTCACTCCCCCCTACCCCATGCAGTTGTTGGGGTTGTTAAAATGGCTCAGCAAGGTCATTCAGGTCATAAATTCTTGTGCTATAAAGTCAGATCTGTTGAGTCAAGCCACAGCCATCCTGATGTCAGGATGTCTTGGGATGTGTTCTTTGTAGGCTTATGTCGGAGAAGTTATGGAATACTCATTCAGAGGTGAGCAGGTTTGGGTTTGAATCCTGGCTCAGACGATTCTGCGCTTTGCAGCCTTGCAAATGGCAGCTCACCTGTCTGAGCGTCCGTGCTCAGGGAACCACGCCTTAGCATGTTCTCACTCCAGAAGTGGGAGGCCACAAATTATCCACTAAACCAAAGCATCTAGTGATTTTGCTTGCAGCCAGTTTAAAGGATTTACTCCTGTAAGTTCGGTCACAAGAAGGATTTGTCCTTGCAAAACAAATGAAAATCCAAAGCCCTGGCAGAATTGACTTACATTGAAATGGAAAGGACCACATGTCCTGCTGTGGCTCAGGTGGCAGCTCCCCAAACTGTGACATGCGACTGTTGTGGCAGTGGCGTGAGGTACATGCTTGCTCATGTTCTGTTCTCTTCTTCTATCCTATCATCTCTTATTTGGACGCAGAGTTCCTTGTGTCCACTTTAATGGGACAGTGAGACTGGAAACCCAGATCTGTGTGACCAAATGCCAGCGCAGACAGCAAATGGGGCCCCTTTGTGGCACATTCCTGCAGAGCCTGACTCGATCACCCCTTGCTGCTCAGTGAACATTTTAGTGACGTTTAGAGAGAAAGCTCCTCAAATACCGTGTGTTTAGGTCTGATGAGGAAATAGGCTGGTTTGCGTCTGCCCGACGAGCAGGGTCTCGTAAGAAGTCGACCCGAGTTTGTTTCTCATTAAGCGTGTGTATGTATCAGTAGGAAAATGCCTCTTGATTAGTATCATTTCAGGGGACTTGAAATACCTGTTGGCCACTTCCACCCCTTGGTTGGTTGGTGAGAGGGTAAATGGTGCTTCTGGTATAAAACCTGTACAAGAGGGGTGGCAGATACGTCTTTAGCTCAGGTGTCAACTCCGATGGATTGGTGACGGCTGCCTTGGCCTTGTGCTGAGAAGCGGTTTGAAGCCATTGCCAGGTTCACATCGATTAGCAGCATCTTCCCTCATTACCACGGGCAGAAATGGCTGCATGTGAATTATGTAGATGGTGTCCCCAAGCCATACTCAGTTCAGTGTTTTGTTTATTTACTTACAAGGTATGGCTTTTCTGAGGTTTCTTAGTTTATTGAGACTATTTTTCAGAATTAGCCTTGAAAACAAGACTAAACTCAAGTATAACTTTGTATTTGTAAGGCTAAACTAATAACACTTTAATATTATTGATGCCTTTATGGTCCACCAAATGGACAGTGGCTGTCACCCAACTTAATGACTCATTAGATTAATGACAGAATTTTAAACACTGGTAGAATCTGCTAATTTGCTCATTAGGATGATAAGCAATAGACAAATAAGAGAGAAAAAAACAATGCACTAATTTTCTCTGGGGCATCACTTTATTCTTGAAATGTTAATCGAGGTCCTGTTACAAGCATTGGACTAGGCTGTGTACTCTATTCACATTTATTTGGCATAGTTTTATAATAAAAATAAGTAATATTCTTATTCTTATGTATTGTATCTCTTTCTCTCAAGACTGTTAAATTGAGCCTGCTCCTTTCTTTAATGAATGGCCTAGTTTTTCTCTGTGGTGAAATCCTCCCAGCTACCTAATGGGATGAGAGTATATTACTGCTTGGCATTGCCCAGTCTCCATGAAAACATTGCTTGGAAAGTAGGCAACCGATTTAAATCTATGGCCATTGTAAGTTGGCCTTCTGTACATCAAATTGGATCATTTTTAAAGGTTCTAAACCAAGTCCCAGGTACTAGCATTGGTTCTTTGAGAGGCTGTGGTAAGGGATTCCAGTGTGGATTTGAAGTGCTTTAGATGTTTTCATACATCTCTATTATTGACTAGATCCCACCGCGAAGGAAGATTAGTTTTACATCAGAAGAGCATTCTGGCAGTTGAAAACGACCAGGGGAGTGAAGGGCAGAGGTTGTTCATAAGCTTCCAGGCACAGCTTCTTGGATTGCTCGTGGGCACATCCAGTTTCCGGCTCTTGGCCAACTGGAAAAAGCTCTGGGATTAGTAGGTGGGCGGTACCCGATAGATTGATTTGAATGACATTCTCAATGTACCGTGTTGCATGGTTTTGGGTTATATTTGGCTCTGTGATAATGCGTTAATAGTGGGGGAAATAATGATTCAAGTAAGGTAACCTCTTGCTCTCTTTGTGTTTGAAAATCTCGGGGGAGGGCTCAGTAGCAAGTCCTATGCATCATCCAAATACAGCTGGGGGTCAACTTTGAAAATATTTTCAAGGTCATAATGAACTGAATTTCTATGTTGATGTCAAGTGGTTAGTTGCTACAGAACGGGACTAGCAAGTAGGACGGGTCTCCTCTCTCTGCTGGTGCAGGGAGGCTTAGGTCTGGGAGAGGCCCCCGTGTGTTAACCTGAGTCGTGGCTACGAGAACCTAGTTTGAGCTGCTGAAGGAAGCGGAGTCCCAGATGCATGTAGACGCGACTGGGGGTTTTCGTATTTCCCTCTCCAGTGCTTATTACAAAGAAGCCTTGTTAAACGACATCCGGAGAGCCCGAGAGAAATACCAGGGTGATGAACTGGCGAAGGAGCTGGCTCGGATCAAGCTCCGCATGGACAACACCGAGGTTCTGACCCCAGACATCATCATTAATTTACTGCTATCCTACCGAGACATCCAGGTATGAGTACCTTTAATGGAGGCTAGCACATAGGGGGTTCTTCTTGGGCATAAGGAATTAATTCCTCATATGAAGTACTCTTACACCAGGTGTATGGTTAGGTATCTATTTTATAGACTAAGTAGGTATATGGCTAGGTCATAGGTCACCTAGCATATCTGTTGTGGTCGTAACATTGGAGGTTTTGTGGGATCAGATGGCCACTCCAGCAGAATCTCCTACACAGTACTGCTTAATAAAAGGAACTTAGAATTTCACAGTTTAGATGCACTTTATGCTAGGCACTGTTTCGAGCTCTTGGCAAACACTCATTAATTTGATTCTCTTCACAAGTTTACGGGATGTATAGTTTGATTATCTCCATTTTACCAATGAGGAAATATAAGGCAGAGAGAAGTTAAGTCCAAGGGTCACACGGCAGTTGGCAAAGTCACGATTTATACTGAGGCAGCTGGCTCCATTGTCCTTGCTCTTAACTCCTCCACTATGCCTCTTTAGGCCTTTGTTGCTTCTTTCTTTGTTTCCCACCACCCATTAGTGACAGAGCAGGAGTAGCAGAGGCACATCCAGGACCCAGGGAATGCAGACACTTATTCTAAAACAAGCATCAGAGACTTGTGGAGAGTCCTTGAGAAAGAGTTTATGGGATGCGGTACCATGAAAGAAATGGTTTCCTCCCTCCAAGTTAAATGCTTTTGAGCCATTTGTAAGGATGTCTTGACTTCCTGCCCTTTGGGGGAGCACACGATAGTGGGCCTTCCCTGCAGAACTCCACAAAGCCATACTGGAGGTTGTGGACCACAGGTCTTTAAATCTAAACGAGCGAGGCATCCCTCGACGACCCAAAGGAAGAAGGGTCAACCACTAAGGCACACCTGCCTGGCAACAAACAGGCGCATCTAATTGACTTTAACAGCAGATGCTGTTAGGAATTTTGACAATGATTAGATCATGGCCTAGGGGACAGGAGAATGGGAATGACCTTTTTGAATCTTTCTTCCATCTGAGCTGCTGGCTTCCTTCTGTCCTCGCCGGCACACATCTTTTTATAACCTTCCGTGGGTAGGACTCTCAGGCTCAAAGGTAAGCCAGAAGCTTACCCCGAGAGGGATACACTGTCTCCTTCTCTCGAGCAGTGGCCTCAAGGTGCAGAGGCACACGACAGGCATGGGATTTCAGTGGGAAGTCCTCTTCAGCTAACCGTGGCTGACTGTCAGCAAGTTGGCCAGTAACCGGGATTCAAAGCCTGGCTGGAAGGGTAGCAGATGGCATTGCTCAGAGGGGACCCAGCTGAGACAAACACAGTAGCAATTTTTCCCTGGGCAATTATGCAGTTTAGAGCTATGGTTTTCAACGAGGGGACATGTGACAGTGTCTGGAGACATGTTTGGCTTTCACAACTTGGAGGCTAGGGGGAGGTGCTACTGACATCTTATGGGTCGAGGCCACGGGTGCTGCATAACATCCCGGAATGCACAGGACAGCCCCCACAGCAAAGAATGATCCAGCCCCAAAATGTCGATGGTGCCAAGGTTGAGAAACCCTGGTTTAGATGAATTCACTTAGTTCTGGCAAAATAGGAAGGACCTGGCATGTTTCCTCTCTTAACACAGCAAGTGACCGTAAGATTTTGTGTATGTTTTTATCTCGCTCATCTTCACCCACAGCTGTGCTCTTAGTGTTAACTCGCCTGCCCTCAAAGCGTGGTAGCTATTTTTGGGCTGCTGGACTCATTTGCTTGCTTTTGTTGCCTTTACACTTCTTTCCCTTGATCTTTTTGTGGCCTCTGGTAGCAGGGATTTTTTGTCTGTCTTCTCTCTCATCCATTTTGGGTTTAAAAACAATGTTATTTCTGTTCTCTCACGGGCTGTAAGTAACTTCACTAAATGCTGTGTGTAGGGAAAAGCTTGTATCTAAATGCTGAGGCAGTCATGTTTATAACTGTTCAGAAAAATCTGTGAAGAGCTGTGTGTTTCATCTCCTTCTCACCGTGGGACCTCTTGCCAACAGGACTATGATGCTATGGTGAAGCTAGTAGAAACACTAAAAATGCTGCCTACGTGTGACTTGGCCGATCAGCATAATATTAAATTCCATTATGCATTTGCGCTGAACAGGTAAGTGTAATAATGTACGTATAGAATTTTGAAATCTGCCGCCTCTTCTGTTCTTTTTTTTTTTTATGTTGGTTTATCTTTGAGAGGGGGCGGGGAGAGAGAGAGAATCCTAAGCAGGCTCCGTGCTGTCAGCACAGAGCCTGATGCAGGGCTCAAACCCACGAGCCATGAGATCATGACCTGAGCTGTACCAAGAGTCAGACGCTTAACTGAGCCACCTAGGCGCCCCCAGTCCTTCCTTCATTCACCTCTCACTGAGTCTGAGCCAGATCATTTGCTAAATGCCAAGGTTATGAAAATGGGCAAGGCATATGGTCTTGGTCTTCGGGGATTTGGTCTTTGGAGCATATGTTCCAGCTGTGAGGCCAGACATGTAAATAAAGCCCTAAGAGCTCAGAGTAATAAATGCCTTAATGAAGGTTTGCCCAAAATGCTGTGGAAGCATACCAGAGGGAGGAAGTTATTCTCCTTAGAGGTTTTTCTGTTTCTTTTGGAGAGAGAGCACAAGCGAGGCAGCAGGGGGTTGGGTGGGGCAGAGTGGGGGGCAGGGAGAGAGACAGAGAATTTGTCCAGTAGGCTTCATGCCCAGCGTGGAGCCCAGCACGAAGTTTGATCTTATGACCATGAGATCATGACCTGAACTGAAATCAAGAGTTGGATGCTTAACCGACTGAGCCACCAGGCGCCCCTCTGCTTGGAGGTTTTTAAGAAGCTTCCCTGGGGTCTTTTGGGCTGGGTTTGGAATTCATAGTAGGAATAACCTTGCGGGCAGGAGAGAGTGTGGGATGGGGATGGTGAAAAGGCCGTTCTGCTTGGCCAGAACAGAAATTGGAGCTTAGTGTTCTTCATGTGCAGGGTGCCCTCAGGGAGCATCCAGGGTGACTATAACATGGGACACACGGGAAGCAAGCACATGCCATGAGGCTAAGTGTGGAGGGTGGGACTGTGTCTTCAAAGGACCTTGTACACCTGAATAAGGAGTTGATAGTATCTTGTAGATGGTGAGGGACTAGTTGAAGCAACAGGATGACGTTGTATGATAGGAAAAGTAGGTGCTGTCTTCATTTACTAGTATGATCTGAACTTCGGAATATAAATTACTGAGCTAGATAGTCTGTGAGACTTGGAAACTCCTGCCTGGAGACCATGAGCCTCAAAAGCTTGTGTGCTGGGGGGTATTAGTTCAGATGCTGTAACAAAGACACCTCAAATAAAATGATTGAAGTAAGATCAAAATTTCTCTTTCACATGGTAGTCCAGTGGTGAGTGGGCCAGACTAGTGGCATAGCACGCTCCAGGAATTGTTTAGGGACCTGGTTTCAGACCATTTTGTAGCTCTTAAACCTGCAAAAGTGTTGTCTTCTTCTAGTTGAAGACAGGTCGCTGCTACCCTGTTTTCCCAGCCTATGCAAAGGGGGAAACAGTGGAGACTCAGGACAGCCTTCTTTAAAAGCAAGTAGAATTTGCACGTGACACTTCTACTCACATTCCACTGGTGAGGGCATAGTCACATGAGTCCATCTAGCCGTAAGGGCAGTTGGGAAATGTAGTCTCTACCTGGTCGACCATGTGCTCATTCAAACTTGGCTACTGTGGGTTTGGAGGATGAATTATAAGTTTGCCATTTCAACCCTCCAAAATCCTAGATGCCTAAATGTCTTAATCCTGCAGTCTCCCTTCTTCCGTGGGTAAGATACAGGAAGGAGAGCAGCATTAGGTGAATATGGTGAGAGCCGTGCCCAGATATACTTACTGCGGGACCTGCCTTCTGCCGGGGCCAGAAATTGGTCATATTGAATTATAAAGCAGAAGACTCTGGGAGGGTGTTCAGACTCAGCCTGAGAGCCAAAGAGTTTTGGCACCTCCTCATCAACCTTCCATGGCCAACATCTTCCACGGGGAATGAATAAAGTGAGTATAGGAGGTGACCTGGGTTAGAGGACTCCTGTGTCCAGTTTCTCAGTCTTGGCTTGGTTTCAGCACCTGGATTAGGCTCCACATTGTGGGTTTGCCCCGGCGGCATCTGCAGGACAGCAGATGTGTTCAGAAGCCCATGGCTTCAGGAGTCGTAGAACCCACGTGACATCACGTCTCTCTCTTATGTTGAAGTAAAATGTACATGCAGTGAAACGCGTAGATCTTAAGTGTACAGTTGGATGAATTTTGATAAATGGACGTAGACTGTACACAACACCCTTATCAAAATATAAAACATTTCCATCCCCTCAGAAAGTTCCTTTGTGCTCCTTTGCAGGCAGTTCCCACCCCTTCGTATGCAACCGCTGTTGTAACATCTGTCAGCCTAGATCAATTTTTCCTGTCCTTGGACTTCATATAAATGGAATGACACATTGTGTATTTCCGTTGTGTCTGTTTCCTTCACTTGGCATCATGTTTGTGAGATTCATCCGTGCTGTTGGATGTATTCTTAGTTCGTTGATTCTTGTTGCTGGAGAATAATCTGTTGTGTGGATATACCACAATTGATTTATCTGTTTTATTGCTGATAAACCTTTAGGTTGTTTTTACTTTGGGGTGCTAAGAACAGTGCTGCTATGAATATTCTTGTGCATGGTTTTTGTACATTAATGGCACATTTCTGCTGGATATATAGCACACGTGTATGTCCTGCTGGAGTAGATAATGGCAAACAGTGATAGGATTTTTATTCCTTTTGGAGGGAAGATTTCATGATCTCTGTGAAAAATGTGCCTCCTCTCTCCCCACTACTCTTTTTTTTTTTTTTTAAGTTTATTGATTTAGTTTGATGGGGGGAGGGAGGGACAGAGAAAGAGCAAGGGAGAGAGACAATCCTGACCAGGCTCTGTGCTGTCAGCACAGAGCCCGATCTCACAAACTGTGAGATCAGGCCGAGATCAAGAATTGGACATTTAACCTACCGAGCCACCCAGGAGCCCCTCCCCACTGGTCTTTAAACTCAGGATCCCAAGGCAGGGAGTATTGGGAAGGGCATCTTCATTAAGCCCAGAAAAAAAAGAAAAGTCTTGTAACTCTGTTACGTCAAAGTAGTGTGTGCCACTTTCATTCATACTTAATTATACTTGATTAACCCTTGATTTGTAAGGATTAAATGAGCTGGCACTGATGAAGTTTCTGGAAGAATGTCTGGCACACTGTAAGTGCTATGAAAAAATGGTTTGTTAAATAAAAACGAAGAGGGCCACTTAAGTCACTCACCACCATGTCTTCTCTCAGATGGAGTAGAGGTAACTGCTGTCAAACAGAACAAAATATTCTGATTGCCATCCATTGAGAGCACTAATAGAGAAAAATGAGTTTTGAAATGTAAAACCAGTACCTAAGAGAAATGGGTGTGGCAGGATGAAGTGATCACAGGGTGAATGAATGTGTTTCCAGTTTGGAAGCAGAGTGACTGGGACTGCACACCACTGACCCACCTTGCTCTCCGGTGATGGCTTTTTTCTTTCTAGTCACCTTAGCTGGTGGCTCTTTGTGATAGGCCAGGCAAGGTCCTCAAAGCCAAGAACCTCCTTTTTTCCAACCGACTAGGGATTTTCTGTAATATTGCGGTATTTGTTTCCTGTGTATATGCAGTCTGACCCTGAATTTGACATTTTTGCTTTGGGTAGAACTTGGCCAGCTGTCAGCATATGCACAGTAGAATTTGGTACTATGTACAGTTTTGAGAAACTTTATGGCGTTACCCTGTGTCTATAAAGGGGAATATAGTGATAGACAAATAATATTCCTGCATTACAGTTGACCTTTAACTCAGGAAGTGGAGCAAATCACGGCCATGAATTAGTTACTAAAGTTTGGCGGTAATGAACCACATTTGACCCTCAGATGGCAAGGCGTCCCTGTTACTAGGAAAGCTGGCTTGACCCAGCTAGCTCTTCCTGATCCCTTGCACTTGAGCTGTTCAGAAGCTCATTCAAAGCTGCCTCAAGTTTCCTTTGAGCAGTTAAACTGCTTGCCACTCAGTGGCCTGCAATCCTTCATGGGAAATTTTTATTTGCTGTTGTTTTTACAGACAGGACTTTATGGGATATGTTAATGCAGCCAGAAGAACCTGACCAGGTTTCCAAGCAGCAGGCAGAAAGATGGTCTGGAAGAAGAATAACGGAATCAAAGTACTAGGTTAAGAACAAAACTGTCACAAAATAGGAGTGTTCTCATATTCTCCTTTCTGCACCTTTGGGTCAAGACTGCTAACTCCAGCAAAATTTAACTCCTTGAATTCCTCAGCTAGTGGAAGGGAAACCAGATGCTTGATGCATTTATTAGAATATCTGATGTATCATTCTATAAATAAGATATTCTAATATAAATATTAGAATATCTGTTGTATCATTCTATAAATAAATAAATAAGTTAAGGGGAGCGATAGAGGCAGGTACGCTGTGGGGCCTGGAAATGTGTGCAGGGGCGATAGTAAACAGATGTTACGAAATCCAGCCTGTGCCAGAGAGGCCACAAGCTTGTTCCAGAACCTACAGCAGTCACCTCATCTTTAGCCCCTGGACTCCAGCTTTGTTATTGCTTTGGTGGAGGGACATGTGTCCCCAGGAGGGCAGCGTGGGTTCCTTGTCTCTGCCGTAATCGCCAGCATCCTTTTCTTTGTGTCTTCTGTTTATGTATACCGTTCGATCTTGCCAGAAATAATTTATGTATTTATATAGCCATTCTTTAAAGTTTATTTATTTGAGAGAGAGAGAGAGAGACCGTGTGAGCAGGAGAGGGGCAGAAAGAGAAGGGGAGAGAGGATCCCAAGCAGGCTGTGTACTGTCAGCACAGAGCCTGATGCAGGGCTTGAACTCATGAACCGTGAGATCATGACCTGAGCCAAAATCAAGAGTCAGATGCTTAAACGACTGACGTGCCCCTATGTAGCCATTCTTTAGTAGGTGTTTGTCAAGAGTAGGAAAATGATGACCCAAAAGCATGTTGCAAAATAAGGGTATCTTTGTGGTAAGGGTATCTTTGTGGTAATCATTTTCCTGGAAGTGAAGAGAAGCATGAATCTTGTGAACTGACAGGAGTCATCTGGTCCAAACTCTTTATTTTAGAGAGGAGGAAGAAAGAAAGAAAGGCCAGGGCCCAGAATATAACAGCTGATCAGTAAGAGATCTGGGACCACAACTCCCCAGTTTTAGCAAAGTGCTCTGGATACACTAGATTTTTTTTTTTAATGTTTGTTTAATTTTGAGAGACACCAAGAGAGCGTGACTAGGGGAGGGGCAGAGAGAGAGGGAGACACAGAATCTGAAGCAGGCTCCAGGCTCAGAGCCCCGATGCAGGGCTTGAACCCACAAACTGTGAGATCATGACCTGAGCCAAAGTCAGGTCACTTAACCCACTGAGCCACCCAGGCACCCCTGGGAACACTAGTTTAATGATGTCATGGCATAATCCATGAATCTCTGCCCAGAAAGCTTCCTCTTCTTTTTCGTTTGCCTGAGGGATAGCCAAAAGAATCCTTGGGCCTCTTGAACTGTAGAGCCATCCTTTTATATGTTCTCCTTTGTCATCTGTGATGAGAGCATTAGGTGGTAGTTGAGTATCGAAGCCATTTTCCTAATACATACTTTTTATACCAAAAGACCAGTTGCAATTTTTTTTCTGAGAAATGTACTATCTCCTTATATTCTGAGTAGTGGCCTTGCCAATAATACATGTTTTCCTTTGTGTGTGTGTGTGTGTGTGTGTGTGTGTGTGTGTGTGTGTGGATTTTTGACAGATAGGCAGAGTATGTGAGAGTGGGGGAAGGTGGGTGGGGGGACAGAGGATCCTAAGTGGGCTCTGTGCTGATAGCAGAGAGCCCAGTGGGGGGTTGGAATTCACAAACCTACAAGATCATGACCTGAGTCTGATGCAGGGCTTGAACTCACGAACCGTGAGATGATGACCTGAGCTGAAGTCAGGTGCTTAACTGACTGAGCCACCGGGTCCCCCTACACGTTTTCCTTTTGAAAAGCATTTATTCAGAGTACTTAAACCACCTCCATCAGTCCTCCCCCTGGTCTTCTTGGGCCTAAGGTATCTTCCTTTTCTGTCCAGTTCCTGCTTTGGTTTCCTCCCTTTTGTCCCCCTCTCACCCCCGCCCCAATTAATGACTTCTGTGTCAGGGGAGGCCTTTGTACTAAAGAAGGAGACCGCTCATGAGGGGTGTGTAAAGTTAACAAGTGATGGAAAATACATTCACACATGTGATACATTACACACACACACACACACACACACACACACACACATACACAGTTTGAGAAATATTTCAAAACCACTCTGCTGTTTACAACCCATGAAACTGTGGAATGCACTGCTGTGGAAAAAATGAGGATAATGGAAATTAATAAGATGGGATTTTTAAAATTTCAATTCCAGTTACCATAGAGTGTAATATTAGTTTCAGGTGTACAATACAGTGATTGGACACTTCCATGCATCACCCTGTCCTCATCACAAGTGCACTCCTTAATCCCCATCACCTGTTTCGCCCATCCCTCCACTCCTCCCCTCTGGTAACCATCAGTTTGCTCCCTATAGTTAGGAGTCTGTTTCTTAGTTGGTCCTCTCTCCATTTTTTTTCTTTGCTCATTAGCTGAATTACGGAAGCAGCCTAAGTGTCCATCGATAGATGAATGGGTAAACAAATGTAGTATATATGTACAACGGAATATTATTCAGCCACAACAAAGAATGAAGTCTTGTCATTTGCAATGACATGGATGGATGTAGAGAGTATAATGCCAAGTGAAATAAGTCAGAGAAAGACAAATACCATATGGTTTCACTCATATGTGAAATGAGATGGTTTTAAGAATTAAGTTAGAATTTTTTTTTTTTTAAGAGAGAGAGGGAAAGAGGCAGAGGGAGACAGAGAGAGAGCATCCCAAGCAGGCTCCATGCTCAGTGTGGAGCCCAACACAGGGCTGGATCCCATGACTCTAGGATCACGACCTGAGCCGAAATCAAGAGTTGAACGCTCAACTGACTGAGCCACCCAGGCGCCCCTTAAATAAGAATATCTTTAAAAACTTAGCACACAGTGCCTGGCACATAGAAGATGCTGAGTGAATGTGAATTGCCCTTCTATTTCCTGACAGAATCCCAACCACCAGTGTTCTATTATCTTCCATGATGGTATTTCAGGAAGGCTTCTTAAGAGCTAAAATCTAGAAAGCCATTTGGAGTAAAATGTGAAAGTTAGTTCATAGCTTCTGAGTTCTTGTGAGTAGGACTCCTTAATGGAGAAACTTCGCCTAAGAGTTAGGGAAATGGTCCCATGTGACCTGGGTCCTGCCTTGCCTCCTGTCCCGTTCCTGGTTCACTGCCCTGTCACCACCCTCACCTGCCTTCATTTCTTAAGAGAGGCAGGCTGTTCTCCTCATGGGTGCTTCCTCTGTCTGGAATGCTCATTGCTTGCCTCACTGAATCTGATGATCCTTCAGGGTCTAGTTAAATGTCCCTTTCTAAATGATTGGTGTTGCAAAGAGTACCATAGCTAAAAACAATGTCCCTGCTGTTAGTCATTCTCATAGCACCTGCTCTCTTCCTTCATAGCACGCACATTTCTGTGTTTACTTGTTAATATTTATTCTCCCTCCCACTAGGCTAAATCTGAGGGGGGCAGGAGCCACAGTATACTAGGCCATTGCCTCCCCTGTGCCTAATAACATTGTGCCACCCACAGAGTAAGTACTCAGTAAGTATTTGTTGAGTGGGTGAATGAATGAATGACTCAGTGATCACCTGTGGCCTACAGTTGGAGAAGATCCATATGGTGATAACTGGGTGCTACAGTTAAGGGCTTGGTGTAGTAGTAGGCAAACCTGTTGAACTTTATATGTGTGAAAATAAACATATCTAAGTCATATGTGTTCGGTGTACACAGAAAAATATAAAGCAGAATTACTGGCAATGCCACCCTTAAAGTAGGGCATGGTCCAAAGCACGGAATCCCAGAAAAGTGAAGGACTGCATAGGCCAGGTCACGGTCAGCAGTGATGGAAGTTTTCCTGGTGCGGGATCCAAGGTGTCTGTTCAAATGGGATTTGATATAGACTCAGAGGGGAATTGGTCTTTATCACCAAGGAAACCTGTGCCTTCTTAGTGGTGGTGGCTTGTGTATTGGTCAGGGTTAGGGTAACTGCTATAACAAGTAGCATATCAATTTCAGTCTTAACATGATGAATGTTTGTTTTCACTTACGAATCATTCCAGTGTGGATGTATCCTGGTTGGGCAATCTCTTCTCCAGGTGATTGAAAATTCAGTCTCCTTCCATCTTGGTGCTCTGCCCTCTCTTCGATCCTCTGCTCTCCTTTCACCAGGTGATAAGAGAGACCATGCTGAATTGCCAAGGATGTTTTGTGTGGGGTGTGTGTGTTGTAACAGCTTTATTGAGATATAATTTGCATTCTCTATAGTTCACCCATTTAAAGAGTACAAGCCATTGATTTTTAGTATATTCACAAAGTTGTGCAACCGTCACAGTAATCAGTTTTAGAATATTTTCATCATTTGTCCCCCCCAAATCCTGAACCCATTATCAGCCACCATCCCCCTTCCACCCCCTAGCTCCCCTTCCCCGCCCTAAACAACCACTGTTATATTTTGGCAGTCCATTAGCAGTCACTCCGTGTTCCCCCACCTCAGCTGCTAGCCCGAGAAAACCACTCATCTCTTTTTGTCTCTCTGGATTTGCCTATTCTGGACACTTCATATAAATGGAATCCTATAATACGTGATCTTTTCTGGGTGACTTCTTTCACTTAGCATAATTTTGTCAAGGTTCATTCATGTTGTAGCATATATCAGTACTAAATTACTTCCTGTGGCTGAAAAATACTCCATTGCACTGATAGACCCCGTTTCATCTATTCATTTATCAGTTGATGGACATTAGGGTGGTTTCCACTTTTGACTGTACCAGGGAGTTTTGTATGAGCCTGGTCAGGAAGTGATGTTTGTTACTTGTTAGCATATGTCATTGGCCGAAGTTCAGTCTCATGGGCCAACCTAATTGCAAGAGAAGTGGGGAAATGTGGTCTGGCTGAGGGCCAGACCCATAATAATAAATGGGTTTTAGTGAACACATCCTAGTTACCACTGCAGCTTGTAAACAAGAAGAGTTTAACTGGATCCATCCATGTGGAGATCCCTGAGAGTCTGTCAGAAGAACCAAGAGTGCAGCAAGAATATTCTTCACCTCCTGTTGCCTTTGTGAAAATGGGAGAGCCAGCCTTCGAAGTGCCTTATTCGAAATTATGGCCTGCCAGTCCACTGTAAAAATGTTTTTCTTAAAAATGTTTCTTTTGAGGGGCACCTGGGTGGCTCAGTCATTTAAGCGTCCAACTTTTGGTTTCAGCTCAGCACACGATCTCGTGGTTTCGTGGGTTTGAGCCCCACACCGGGCTCTGCACTGACAGCATGGAGCCTGCTTGGGATTCTCTGTCTCCCTGTCTCTCTGCCCCTACCCCACTCACACTGTCTCTGTGCCTCAAAATAAATAAACTTAAAACAAATGTTTATTTTGAGAGAGACTATGCATGTGTGAAAGCAGGGAATGGGCAGAGAGAGAGAATCCCAAGCAGGCTCCGTGCTGACAGTGCAGAGCCCGACGCAGGGCTCAAGCTCACGAACCATGAGATCATGACCTGAGCCGAAATCAAGAGACAGACACTTACCCAACGGAGTCACCCAGGCACCCCAAGCCCAACCTTTATAGATGTTGCTTGGTGGTCCCAGGGGACTGGAAAAGGTGGTGATGATGGAGGCAAGGATAGGATGATTTAATAGTGGTTCTGCCCTGATGTAAGAAAACAACCATTCTGGTTCATGCATTTCTTTGGTTCTGGGCATTGTTCACACTCAAACACAGGTTGCCTGTAACTGTTCCCTTCTCCGTATGTAAATACGAGGCATCTGGCCAGACAAAGGCACCTGCTTCCTTGTGGCAGGTGTATATCTGTCAAGATCCAATCAGGAAACAAATCTCTAAGTATTTAAAGTAGAGGAAATGTAATACATGGAATTGGTTACACAGGTGATGGAAGAGCTGAGAAGCCAAACAGGGAACTGAGGCCACTCAGAAATGAACATGTACAGGAAGCTGCTACCATCCCTCCTTTGGCTGGATGGATACAGGAAAGAGGTGATGTGACCAGAATCTAGGAGCCAGGATCACTTGAAACCATTACACGCCAGCCTTTTGGGAGGTAGATCTATAGAAGAGATGCAGTTGTTTCTAGAGCCACCACAGGAAACACAGACAAAAAAGGGGAGAAAGTATTATGGCTACTTCATTCTTCCGCTCCTCCAGATACTTGTCCACCATCGTCTTCCACTGGCTGCTCATTGCTGGTAATCAGCTGACCAGGAAGCCCAGAAGCATCCTGGAGGAGCCCGCTCCCCTGTGATGCAGAGCAGAGCAGGTGAAAGAGGGGTGTATCTGAAGGCAAACAGACCACTGATTGGCCCAGCAGGACACTTACCTTTCAGAGACATTGATGGGTTCTATGTATTTTTAGAGCCAGCTTTATTAAGGTATAAGGTAGAACTTCCGTACAGTAAAATGCACCCATTTAAAGTGCACAGTTTGATGACTTTAGCCAAACAAATAGTCTCATATAACTATTACCACGATCAACAGACACAGCGTTTTATCCCACAAAGTTTCCTTTTGCCCTTGTCCACTCTCCTCCCATACCCATCCAGCCCCGTTTGGATAATGGCATTTGGCCCATATTCCAGGTCACTGATCCTGTGTTTCAGAGGGCCCAAATCTGGTCTATGGCCGTACCACCCTGAACACACCCGATCTTATCCGTGTCCAGATCTGATGCTGTGTTCATTCAGTGTTGTTTTTTTTTTTTTTAACTTTTTAGTTTTAGGACTTCTATTCGTTTTTTTTTTTTTTTGAGAGTTTCCATTTCTGTCACAAAATATCTTATTTCTTCACAGATACATGCTTTATGTATACATATATATATTTAAACATTTTGTAATAGTTTTTTTAAGTTTATTTTGAGAGAGAGTGTGAGTGGGGAGGGGCAAAGAGGGAGGGAAAGGGAGAATCCCAAGCAGCCTCCGCACTGCCAGCGCAGAGCCCAATGTGGGGCTCAATCTCCTGAATCGTGAAATCGTGACCTGTGCCGAAATCAAGAGTTGGACACTTAACCAACTGAGCCACCCAGGTGCCCATGTTTATAATAGTTTTAAAGTTACTGTCAATTTCTGGGTCTGGTTCTATTGATTATGTTTTATCTTGATCGTGGGTCACATTTTCTTCTGTGCACATCTCAGTTTTATTTTAGACATTTTATCTAAAAGAACAGTGGGGAAAAAACAAAACAGTGGAGACTGAAGTATAATTTCAGTTTGTTTTGTTTATTACCTTGATTATCTGAGCCCTGTCTTAGGTCTGGCAATTAACATATATGACTGATTTTTTTCATATTTCTCCTAGAGAGTAGCTGGGTTGGGACTGGACTCAATTCTAATCAGTTTACTTGCAGTTAGCCTGACCTCCCACCTCTTGTCTGTCTGCTACCTTTCTGATCTTGTCAGTATTTGAGCATGGAAGACTTTGAGTTGCTGTTTGTGTAATTTTTGAATTCAGTTTTCACAGTGACCCACATCTGAGTGCTATGATAATGCGTGTGATCTCTTTTTTACTTTGAGCCTCCCCTTCATCACAGCTTTCTTGGAAAAATTTAGTGGGCAAGTGTGCTGCAAGGGAGTTCTTACACTCAGCGATTAGTTTTCGCCTGGGGACCCTTCCATATTCCGTTCTTTCCCATCAGCCCATGCTGTTGTGCACAACTTTGCTCATTTTCTCTTTGTCCCTGTGCAGTTTCTCTATCAAAGGCTCCCTCTTCGATTTGTCAGTACCTAGAGCAGGCACCCCAGTGAGGATGCTGTCATGGCTCTTTGCTCAGCTCTGAAAGCATTTTTTTCCTGTGGAATTAATCAAGGAAGTTCTTCCTCCTCTTCAGTAGTTTATATATTGTCTAGGTTTTTATTGTTACTGTGAGAGTGGAAGTCCTTTCACAGTCTTCCACTCCTAATTGGAAGCAGGAGTGTCTTCAGAGGTTTTTGGTGGGCAGCCTGAGACAGAGTTTGTCCTAGAAAGGACACTGGTCTAAGTGAGACATTTTGCTTGTTAATTCTGAGTGTTTGTGTAGAAAAAAAGATTTTTTGGAAGTCTGCCTCCTACCCTATGAGCTTTCTCTTACAGACACACAGTACAGAAAAGACAGGCAGGCAGGATGCTTAGTGACCAATGAAAGCTCTGGCAGACCTGTAGTTCCCCGTTGCCTGGTGAAGTAAGCAAAGTCGAACATACTTTGCACATGAAGAACTGAGGCCCAGAAAGGGTAAGCAACTTGGCTCAAAATTCACATGGGTAGTAAATGGTATAAAAATAACCAGAATCTAGCTGTATAGGATTCCCAGTCCAATGTTCTGTTTTTACTCTGTGTGTTTTATTGCATAAATAAGAAATACACTTATATATTTTGGGAAGAACCTGGGGGAAAAAAACGTTTAAAGAAACTGTCCCTTGTGATTCTAATCTCTAGTCCCACTCATGTTCCAGAAGTAATCTGTCTCATCAGTTTGGTGTATATCCTTTCAGTTCTGTGAATTTACATACTATTCAATATGTCATACTGCAGGGTTTTTACAATACAGGAGATGCTCTGTAATTAAAAAAAAAAAATGTTTCTTTTTAAAGAGGGGGGAGGGGCAGAGAGAGATGAGAACAGAGGATCCAAAGCAGGATCTGCACTGACAGCAGAGAGCCCAGTGCAGGGCTCGAACTCCTGAACCGTGAGATCGTGACCTGAGCCAAATTCAGACACTTAACTGACCAAGCCACCCAGGCGCCCCTGTAATTTTCTTTGTTCACTTAACAGTCAATGGATGGGGATCTTTTCATGTCACTACATTTAGTCTTGCTCAGTTTGTCATCCATTTAACAGACAACTTAACAGATACTTATTGAGCACCTACTTATGTGCTAGATTGAGTTCTAAGCCTTGGGGCATAGCAGTAAACAAACCAGACAGAAAAGTCCCTTCCTCTTGGAGCTTACATTCTTAATGGGGAGACACCATACAAACTAAGTAAAATTATTAAAACAGGTTAGGGTGGTAGGGAGGTTGGTGGGGCAGGTTACAATTATGAGCTGAGTGCTCAGAGAAGACTTGACTTACTAGAGAGTGACATGGGAAAAAATGTGAGATGAGGGAACATACCATGCAAATATATTGGGGAAGAACATTCCAGCCAGAGGGATCAGCACGTGCAACGGCAGGGATGCTTGTGCAACTGGAACAGAGGACCCCTACTCTGTGAAACAACCGGGAGCCAGGTCTTACAGACTCTTGTAGGCCACTGAAAGAAAATTGGCAATGGCTCTGCGATGGGAGCCTCTGGAAGGGTGTTTTGTTGTTTTTTGTTTTGAGATATAATTGATATATAACGTATTAGTTTCAGGTGTATAACATCATGATTTGATGTATGTACATTTTGTGTAATGATCACCACAGGAAGTCTTACTAACATCCATCACCACACATAATTGTGAATATTTTTCTTGTGAGGAAAACCTTTAAGATCTCTCTTAGGAACTTTTTTAAAATTTCTTTTGTTAAAAAAAATTTTTTTAACATTTATTTCTGAGAGACAGAGCACGAGCAGGGGAGGGGTAAAGAGCGAGGGAGACACAGAATCTGAAGCAGGCTCCAGGCTCTGTGCTGACAGCTCAGAGTGGGGAACTACCATATGATAGTGGGGCTTAAACTCCCGAGTGGTGAGATCATGACCTGAGCTGAAATCGGACACTTAACCAACTGAGCCACCCAGGAGCCCCAGAAACTTTCAAATATACAATACAGTATTGGCTGCAGTCACCATGCTATGTATTACATCCCCAAGACGCATGTATTTTGTAACTGAAAGTTTATACCTTTTGACCCCCTTCACCCATTTCACCCACATCCCACCCCCCACCTTTGGCAGCAACCAGTCTGTCTGTCTTCTGTATCTGTGAGCTTGGTTGAGGTTGGTTTGGTTGCTTTTTTCAGACTCTGCGTATAGGTGAGATCATACAGTATTTGTCTTTCTCTGACTTGTTTCATTCAGCACAATGCCCTCAGGGTCCATGCATGCGGTTGCAAATGGCAAGATTCCTTTTTATGACTGAATAATACTCCACTGTGTATGTATATCACATTCTGGTTATCTGTTGGACACTTAGGTGGCTTCTAGGTCTTTGCTATTGTAAATGCAGTGAACATGGGAGTGCAGATATCCTTTAGAGTTAGTGTTTTTGTTTCCTTTAGATAAATACCCAAAAATGGAATTGCTGGATCATATGGTAGTTCCATTTTTAATTTTTTCAAGAGTCTCCATACTGTTTTCCACAGCACCTGCATCAATTTGCATCCCACCCACAGTGCATGAGGATTCCCTTTTATCCATATCCTCACCAACACTTCTTTCTTTCTTTTTTTTTTTTTAATATATCTTAGCCATTCCGACAGGTGCGAGGTGATTGTTGTGGTTTTGAATTGCATTTTCCTGATGATGAGTGGTATCAAACATCTTTTCCTGTGTCTGCCTGCTGTCTTTACCATTGGCCGTCTTGATGCCTTCTTTGGAAAAATGTTTCTTCAGGTCCTCTGCCCATTTTTTAATCAGACTTTTTTTGCTCTTGAGTTGTATGAACTCTTTATATCTTTTTGATATTAACCCCTTGTCAGATATATGATTGGCATTTGCGTGGACGGTTTTGAGTAGTGGAGTGACATGACGTGACTCAGTGTTTAGGAGGATCACTCTGACTCCCATGTTGAGAATAGATTGTAGAGGGTGAGGGTGAAAGCAGGAAATGATGGTTATTTGGGTCAGGGTAGTAGCAGTGGTGGGCATGAGGTGTAGCCCATTTTTGGATGTGGCTTAAAATAAAAGCTAACAGAATGATTTGATCGAATGAAAGATACTAGCGATATGAAGCATGACTCCAAAGTTTTTGGCATGAAAAACAGGAGGAACGGACTGGCCATTCTTAAATAAGATGGAGAAGAATAGCTTTGATGGGACAATCAGCAGTTAAGTTTTGGACACATCAAGTTTGAGGTATTAGACATGCAAGTGAGATGCTAGGAAGATAGTTGGATATGGAGTTCAGGGGAGAGTTCTGGGCTGGAGATAGTAATTTGGGAGTCATCAAGATATAGATGTTTGGAAAAGCAGGACAGTAGATGATATACCAAGGGATCTAGTGTAGTTACAGATAAGAAACATCCAAGGGTTATGCTTAAGGACTCTCCAGTGTTAAAAGACTAGGGAGATGAATAGGAACCAGAAAATTAGACTCAAGTAGAAGGAAAATGAGAGTATGGTGACCTGCAAGCCGAATGAAGAAGGTAACCCAAAGAGGAAGGAGTACTCAGCTATCAAATGCGGCTGGTAGGTCAGATAAGACAAGGGCTTAGAAGCGGTCACTGGGACTTAGCAGTGATGCAGACCTACAGAACATCCAGGGTAAGACACACTAATGCCTGGATCCCATCTCCAGAGACTGATGTAACTGGTCTCAAGTGCAACCTGAACACCAAGGTTTTTGAAGTTTCCCAGGTGATTCTAATGTGCAAGCCAACGTTGCGACCCCACTGTCTTAGTTCATATCTTTTTCTTAATTTGTGAAATGACCTTATCGTCAGAAACATATGTTGCCAGACTGATTGAACACAGGAGATTTTATCTGTAGACTTGTTCGTGGATACTTTGGGATCTGAAAATGATAAGCATATCTGAAAACTGATCATTAACAACTAAAGAGATTAGCTGTTTAGCACCTGTCCTAAAGTGGCTTTTAAGCTGAAAATCGCCTTGCTTTTCATTTTTTGCAAATATTTGATTTTTTATTTTTGTTTTTTTTAGTCCCCAAAAGACCTTTTGTTTTTAGTAACAAGGGTAAGTTTCAAGTTAATGAAAAAAATTTAAGGGAAACATTGCTGTAAATGGTCCAAAGAAAACCAAATGAACCCAAACTCAGATCGATAATGAAGCATTTAGAAGAGTTAAGTAAATTCTTTTCAGAATCCTGAAAATTTCACACCTCAAAAGTTGGCTCATAGCAGATGTAAAAATGTTGTACCTCATTAAAGTTTTAGTCTTTTTTCATTTTCCTGCCACTGACTGTAGAAATTATTTCAATGCTGTAGTAAAATTGAGTTGGGTTGGTAGCTCTTCACTCTTTAAAATGGGAAGGAATCGTGAGTGGGCTGTTGGTTAAGAGATCTGTTTTGCAGGCTGATAATTGGATTCTATGGACAAAGAGAGTACAGATCAAATCTCTGAGAACAAGATCAGGCTGGAAAATAGGAAAAATCAAAGTTGCAATACAGGCCTAATTACTGCAGGTTTCCAGAAGAATGCCAAGTGTCTAGATTAGCCCTTCTCAACCCGGGTTGGGTTCCACAGAGAATTAAACCCTAATGCCCTAAGGCATCCATTGTATCAATCGAATGAACTCTCTTAAGTATCCAGAATGGGGCTACCTATGTACCATACTTGGGAGAATGGAGAAAATAGTTACTCAGATAATCAAATAATTTTCTCTGGAGCCTAATTCACTAGCAGAACCCCCATTGAGAAAAGCTGTTTGACGTACTAATCTGTTGTCTTGAATGATGCAGAGTTTTATGACTTACAGGTCCTCAGGAAAGAAAGCATAAAAGAGCCTGTTGTCGAATTGCCAAGAAATTAAAAAGAATAATCTCTTTATTATTTATTAGAATAGTTATTAGTAAAACATGCACAGGAACACCTTGTGCAAATCCCAGCAGTGATTTTTTTGAACAGTTTAATGTGTATCCTTCCAGACTTTGTGCATGTGAACATAAGTGGAAATAATATTTACTGCAAAGAATGGGATCATGGCATTCATTTAGTTCAGCAATGTTTTTTCCATGAACTGTTATGGAAATTCTTCTATATAATTACATACAGACCTGCCTCTTTCTGAGGGTTGCATGATACTCCATGGTTTGGTTGTTACAAACTGTATTTTATCATTTGACATTTATCATATGTCATCAGAGGACATTTGGGTTATCTTCAGTTTTTCACTGTTAGGAGCAATGCCATAATAAACATCTCGGTTCAAAAATTCTTGAATATATATATATATATATATATATATATGTTTTTCTGTTTCCAGATTATAGAAGCAGAATGGAGTCAGGATGCATACCTTTTACTTTTTGGTTTTATTAATAGAAATTTCTTTTTTTAAATGAAATTTATTATCAAATTGGTTTCCATACAACACCCAGTGCTCATCCCAACAGGTGCCCTCCTCAGTACCCATCACCCATCCACCCCTCCCTCCAACCCCCCATAAACCCTCAGTTTGTTCTCAGTTTTTTAGAGTCTCTTATGTTTTGACTCCCTCCCTCTCTAGCCTTTTTTTTTTTCTTCCCCTCCCCCAGGGCCTTCTGTTAAGTTTCTCAGGATCCACATAGGAGTGAAAACATGGTGTCTGTCTTTCTCTGTATGACTTATTTCACTTAGCATAACACTCTCCAGTTCCATCCACGTTGCTACAAAAGGCCATATTTCATTCTTTCTCACTGCCACGTAGTATTCCATTGTGTATATAAACCACAATTTCTTTATCCATTCCTCAGTTGATGGACATTTAGGCTCTTTACATAATTTGGCTATTGTCGAGAGTGCTGCTCTAAACATTGGGGTACAAGTGCCCCTATGCATCAGCACTCCTATATCCCTTGGGTAAATTCCTAGCAGTGCTATTGCTGGGTCATAAGGTAGATCTATTTATAATTTTTTGAGGAACCTCCACACTGTTTTCCAGAGCGGCTGCACCAGTTTGCATTCCCACCAGCAATGCAAGAGGTTTCCTGTTTCTCCACATCCCCTCCAGCATCTATAGTCTCCTGATTTGTTTATTTTAGCCACTCTGACTGGCGTGAGGTGGTATCTGAGTGTGGTTTTGATTTGTATTTCCCTGATGAGGAGCGACGTGGAGCATCTTTTCATGTGCCTGTTGGCCATCCGGATGTCTTCTTTAGAGAAGTGTCTATTCATGTTTTCTGCCCATTTCTTCACTGGATTATTTGTTTTTCGGGTGTGGAGTTTGATGAGCTCTTTATAGATTTTGGATACTAGCCCTTTGTCCAATATGTCATTTGCAAATATCTTTTCCCATTCCGTAGGTTGCCTTTTAGTTTTGTTGATTGTTTCCTTTGCAGTGCAGAAGCTTTTTATCTTCATGAGGTCCCAATAGTTCATTTTTGCTTTTAATTCCCTTGCCTTTGCGGATGTGTCAAGTAGGAAATTGCTGTGGCTGAGGTCGGAGAGGTGTTTTCCTGGTTTCTCCTGCTTTTGATGGTTTCCTGTCTCACATTCAGGTCCTTCATCCATTTTGAGTTTATTTTTGTGAATGGTGTAAGAAAGTGGTCTAGTTTCATTCTTCTGCATGTTGCTGTCCAGCTCTCCCAGCACCATTTGTTAAAGAGACTTGTTTTTTTTTTTCCGTTGGATATTCTTTCCTGCTTTGTCAAAGATTAGCTGGCCATACTTTTGTGGGTTTAATTCTGGGGTTTCTATTCTATTCCATTGGTCTGTGTGTCTGTTTTTGTGTCAATACCATGCTGTCTTGATGATTACAGCTTTGTAGTAGAGGCTAAAGTCTGGGATTGTGATGCCTCCTGCTTTGGTCTTCTTCTTCAAAATTACTTTGGCTATTCGGGGTCTTTTGTGGTTCCCCACAAATTTTAGGATTGCTTGTTCTAGCTTCGAGAAGAATGCTGGTGCAATTTTGACTGGGATTGCATTGAATGTATTAATAGAAATTTCAAACACAGTCAAAAGTAGGAAATAATATAGTGAACCCCCATGTACCCCTTTTCCACTCTTCAGTAATGATCCCTGCATGGCCATTTTTGTTTCCTGCTCACCCCATCCACTCTGTCTTACCCCAACACCAGATTTATTATGAAGCAAAGACATACCATTTTATCCAGAGATATTTCTGTATTGTCTGAGGGACAGTTTGACAAAACATGGTCATGATTGTGTTATACCTAAGGATAAACAATAATTCCTCAGTATCAATGCTCAGATTTTCCCAGGTACCTCTCTGTCTTTACCTTTTGTGTTTAGAGTGGGGTTTTTTGAGTCATGGTCCAAACAAGGTCTATACATGGCATTTGGTTGAGATGATTCTTAAGTCTTTTTTAATATATTTTTTAATATTTGTTTATTTTGAGAGAGGGAGGGAGTGCACAAGTGGGGGAGGGGCAGAGAGAGAGAGAGAGAGAGAGAGGGAGAGAGAGAATACCAAGCAGGCTCCACACTGTTGGCATAGAACCCAGCGCGGTGCTCAGTCCCACAAACCATGAGATCATAACCTGAGCCGAAATCAAGAGTCGGACACTCAACTCACTGAGCCACACAGGCGCCCCAAGTCTTTTTTAGTATATAGGTTTCCCCTTATCTTATTTTTTCTTTTCCATGTTAATTACTTGGCAAGGAAGCATTTGTCTGATAGCAGTTCCAAAGTTGTGGATTTTGTAATAGTATCCCTGTGGTGTGATTTATTAAGTTCCTCTGTCCCTTTTTCTCCTTGCAACTTGGTAGTTAGATTTGGAGCCTTAGTTCAAATTCTGGTTTCATTTTTTTTCCTGGAAAGAATACTTCATAGTTGATTGTGTACTTTGTTTTTTCTTTTTTTGTGATGTTAATGGCCGTTGACGATCATTGCCTGGATCCATTGTTTCATTAGGGGTTACAAAAATAGTGATACTTGAATTTTATAATTAATTCCTGAGTTACTAGCACAAATACTTTCTAAAGAGACATTTCGTCTCATCAATGACTTGGTTACCCCCAGTGTACAACTCATCTGGGAAAAGGAGACTGCTTAATTTTTGCTTTGATGATTTTCAAAAATAATGAGACGGTTCCTTAGCGTTCTCCAAGGGTGACCCCTGAAGTTGTGTCAGACGATTATGAAATCATCATTTTAATATAGTTGATATGTTTCAATTCTTTTTTATAGTTATTATTCTTTTTAATGCTCATACTGTCCCTTCTTTGGCCAAAAACTGATTCTTGTTAGTTCCTGAGTCTTTCTGATATGAACTTAGTAGTTTCTTTGAGTCTTTGTATTAAGATGTTCCAGGACCATCTTAGACGTATCTGGAATCTGCCATTCCTCCACGAAGTCCTGGTTCCTTGTAGGAAGAGGTGCTTTTACAGACCCCAGTCAGGGTTTGGAGGGTCTCATTGCTACTGAGTTGCTCATCGTTTTGGTCCTTTTCGGTAGACAGAGCTAGGAACACCACTGGATAACTTTATATTGATGTTTCAATTCAAATTTAGGACTGTAGGATTTTTACTGAATTCCTTTGATTTTGTGTATGTCTTACCCTGAAAAATCTGGTTCCTAATGATATCAACATCGTCATTTGTTGTATTCTATACTACATGATGTTTTCACATTACCAGTTCCTGTATTATTGCTAACAATATGATCACCAGAAAGTATTTAAGATTTCTTTGCATTTATATTTTTTCCTTAAGTTATATCCTCTTAGGAAAATACAAAGTGCTGTGCTTTAAAAATCATGTGAACCAGTTTGTCTTTTGTAGGTAAGCCACCAATTGCTTGCAGGGGGTCATTTGTTTGGTTCCAGCCACAAATTCAAATTGTGTTTATTGGCAAATGGTGTTTTTAGGGAACAATGTAAATTTTTTTTAAATTCATTTTCTTTTATAATTTGGTAAAAAAAAAAAAAAACAAAAACCTTACAGTTTCCAAGTCACATCCCAAGAAGTGAATTTGGATTCCTGTCCTCTTCAGCACGTTTTCTCCCTCCACCTGTTGGTAGCCAGTTTTATTACCTTTTGGTTTATCCTTCCATTTTGAGCAAATAAAAACAGGTAAATATTCACATCTCTGCTTTGCCTAAATAAAAAGGTAGCACTGTGTGCACAGTATTCAGTGCCTTGTTTTCTGGTCTTAACACTAAATTCTAGGGATCACTCCATAGCAGTATTACATAGAAATTGTTTCTTTATACAAATGTTTAACGTATTGTAATATGAATACGAACATCATTAGCCAGAGTTGATTTAATCAGGCTCTGCAACTGATGGGCATTTGCTTCCAAACCTTCACAGGAGCCCTTAATATTTCACAACCACAAACTCGGGTTATTTTGTGGCAAAGATTATTTTAACAATGATCGAAGGAATCCATTAGCTTTGTGTGAAATGAAATTTTTACCATATAAGTTAGTAAGAGAGAAGACTGTGATTTGTGAATATAGAAACAATTTTCTAAATTTTCTTTTCCAGTGGACAGGAAAACAGGAATTGCTGGGGTCTTCTCCTGTTTGAGGATGGCAAGGTAGAGAAATGCCAAAACACATTTCTAAATTTCTCTTGGCTTTCTGAACTGGGGGGCCCTGCCAGTTTTCCAAAAGAACCTTTTGTCAAAGCACGTCATTCTCATGATTCAGGCGTAGCTTCCACAATCCTTGCTGTCCATCCAGCTATAGAAGCTGCCATGTTATTTTGTGTGTCTTCCCAAACACATCAGTCTGCATCTGCTGTCATCCACAGTCTGGATCTCAGTGAGAGAAGGGACCAAGTAGCAACTGTGACAGCGTGAGATTTACTGGTGTGGGTCTGAAGCGCTTGTTACATTTGAACATGAAAAAGTGAATTCTTATTTGGCTTTTGTTTCCTGCTAAAGCGCAGCATCCCTACGCCAGCCCTTGCCAGAACGAGCGCACATATGCTCCCATGTCTTGCTTCAGACATGAGTGATCTTACCATACAAATCTTTCAGGAGAAACAGTGCGGGTGACCGTGAGAAGGCTCTGCAGGTCATGCTCCAGGTTCTGCAGAGCTGTGACCGCCCGGCCCCCGACATGTTCTGCCTGTGTGGGAGGATCTACAAGGACATCTTCTTGGATTCGGACTGCAAAGATGGCACCAGCCGAGACCGCGCCATTGAGTGGTAAACCCTCCATCCTAGTGGGTAGCGTGTGCATCTCTGCAAAGAACAGAACTGCAGAGGCTAAGGATCCAGGTCTTTTCCGTGTGTGTGTGTGTGTGTGTGTGTGTGTGTGTGCACGCGCGCGCCTGCCTACTGACGGTGGGGAGAAACAAAAAGTCATACATGTGGTTTGGGAATTTTCCAGATTCCTTTTTCTGAAAGGGACCGTTAAAAACTGCGTTTTGTACTGGTGACATTATTCCCACAAGTTCACTCATTTATAGGGGCAAGAAAGAGGCTCACCAGGCTCCTCCCCAGCTGCTCCTTCCCTGCTACTTCATCCAGAACTGTGTTCCACTGCCACTAGCGCATTATCTTCTCAGTTCTGCCTGCCTGCCTTCTTCCTTCCTTCTTTCCTGCCTTCCTTTTTTCTTTCCTTCTTCCTCCCTTCCTTTTATCCTTCCTTCCTGCTTTTCTTTGTTCATTTAACAAAAGTTTATTGAGGGTTTACTGTATGCCAGAAACTTTTCTAGATGGTGGGGATAAAGACACAGCAGCAGACATAGACACGAATTCCCGCCTTCACGGACCTTGCATTGCTGGTAAGGGAAGTCAGACAGAGACAGACAGAAAAATAGGATGTCACCTGTTGATGAGGGCTCTAGGGACAAGTTCATCAGGGAATCTGAGGAGGCTTGGGAGGAGTCGCCTGCAGTTTCAGGCAGGGTCATCAGTGAAGGTGAGTAAAGTTGTGAGGGTGGTGAGATGAGCCTTGCTGAGAACTGTGGAGAAAGTGTTCTGGGAGGAAGGGCCAGCAGAGGCAGAGACCAGGAGGAGGAAGTTTGCTCCACGTGATCAAGGCCAGTGAGGCATGAGCCAGGGGAGAGTGGCAGGAAATGGGAGAGAAGAACTTTTTATTGTGAGTGAGATGATAAAATACCAGAGCACTCTGAGCAGAGCCGTGACGAGATCCTACATGCTTTTTTACCAGCGCCTTCTCACTGTTTTGCAAAGAATACGTTTCAGGGGGTGTATCAGTTATCATTTGCTGCCTAACAAATCCAAAAGTTAGTGGCTTAAAACAGCGATTTATAATTTTTCCTGATTCTGTGGATTGGCCAGGCAGCCACCCTGCTGGTTCCAGTCCTAAAGTGCTGGTCTCACTCGGAAAAATGAGCTCAGCTGGAGGCTCAGGAGGGGTGGAAGGTTCAAGATGGCCTCACACACGTTTGGCAACTGGCGTTGGGTCTTGGTGGTTCACCTGCATTCTCTGCTTGTGGTTCTCATCCTGGCAGACCAGCTTGGTGGGCGGCATTCTGAGAGAATGAAGGTGGAAGCTGCGAGGCTTAGGCTCCGGAACTCACACAGCGTCAGTTCTGCCTCACACCCTGGCTCACACCATAAGCAGGTCACATGGTTACCCCCAATAGACTCCAGCTGTGGATGGGAGAAGTGACAAAGGCACACGTGTCGTGGGATGGGAGGGATTTGTGGCTATTAAATAATCTGCCACAGGGGCAAGAGCAGAAGTGGGGAACAGGAGACGGCTGCGGTAAATCAGGGAAGGGCTGATGGTGGCTTGAGCCCAGGCGGTGGTGATGATAATGAGATGTCAGAACCTGGACATAATTCCAAGGCGGAGCCAACAGCTTGCCTCACCCATTTCTGTCGCGAGAGCTCTTGCCGCTCCACTCCTAGTTCTCACTGCTTCCCCTTGCCCTCTCCCCTCCCTTGTTCTCCTTCCATACATGTTGCCGGCTGTGTCATCTCCCCTCTTCTCTCTACCCACTGTCCCCCGGGGTGATCCCACTCACTCCCACACCATGGAACCGTTAGCCGATCTCCAGCCTAACCTGCGTCCTAAGCTTTGGCCCCACGTCAGCCCCCGTTTGCCCATCTGTCCCACCCAGAGGTGGTGCCGCTATGTAAGATGCAGTGTATCCAGGCTGAAATCCTCACCTCTCCACAAGGGATGGCTTCCAACGTCTTGCTTTCTCACTACCATTCTTCGGCCTCCTACACATAGACTTTTTTTTTTTTTTTAACATCTGGTAATGTTCACTCATTTACCTCCCCATATGGTCAGTTCCCCATCGCAGCCCTTCTCTGTATCTTGCCTCACTTCCTGCCAGTCTTTACTCATCACCACCACCGTGGTCAGTGCCACTTTTTTTTTACTTTCTTGCCAGGAGTGTTCTAACAGTATTCCAAGTAGGCTCTGTGCTTGGTGTCTCTAAAGTCTATCCTTGTAGATTGAACCACTATGCCTTATTCCTCCTAAAGCTCCAAGACCCACCATGGCTCTCCACTTCCTATTAAATAAAAACTCAAACTTCTTAGAATACCAGTCTAGGTGCTCTGCAAACTTTCTCCAACCCACCCTGAGCCCCATTGCCCACTACCTGATACATGGCCCACTAAACTGAAGTTTCTTAGGAGTTTTGCAGACTCTCATCTCTGTTCCTGCCATTCTCTCTGTTGGAGGTTTCCTTTCCAAATCTCTGTCATTGCACATCTTTCCATCTTTGTGCCATATCTCGAGTTTCTAGGGGTGGCCCCACTTCTGTGAGCCCCTGTAGACATGGGTTTGTGTAGTTTTAGGATACTTACCACATTCAAGTTTGTGTTTTCCCTAATTGCACTAGCTGTGTGTAGATCTTATTACCTCTACCATAGTATAGTTTCTTGGAGGGCAGGGACCTTATTTTATTCGTAATTGCGCCTGATGTACTGTATGGTAGGAGTCGCTCAAGGTGCTAAGGAGCAATTAATATTGGGTAGAGCCAAAATAGGAAGCTGTGTTCCCATCACAGTGGCCAAGAATTCAGCCCTCAGGTAAGGAAATGACTGCCTGTGGCTCCTTCACCAAAGTCCTAGGAGCCCTTCTCCATCCACTTCATAAGGCAGTGGTTATAGGAACAAACGAAGCTTAGTCTCTGGTATGGTGAGACCTTGGGGTTATCTTACCCAGGGCCTCAGGTACTAATGTGGAACATGGGCACAGGGAGGCAGGGGGCTGGTAAGAGGCAAACCTGGGACTGCAGTCCTGATTCCCAGTTCAAGTCTTACCCTAAGCTGCCCCTAAGCTGGGACTGTTGGATTTATGGATAAGAGGCATAGAGAAGTCACCCTCCCTGCACTCTTCCTTTTGATAGTAAAAGTGGAAAAAAAAAAAATCAAATACCATAGGACATAATGAGGGAGGGGGAAGGTTTTTCAATTTTATTGGAATTTTATTGGGTAGGGTTGGAATGACTTCCTTAGTGTCCTCTGGTTCACCAGAGCATACTTGTATTATTAGCCCCAAAGTTCATAAAACTGAATTGTAATCGACTTTAAATGATAGGTTCTCCCTTCCACAATTAGTATTTTGTTGGTGTTTAACTCTCTTGTTGTCACACGAGTGATCAAATTCCTCCTGGTTTACAAGTCTTTGGTATGAACTGTGCCACTTAACAACATTTTAGTGTTGTTACTTCGTGGATCAAATTCTTTGTTCCCAACCATGATATTTCTACTCGCTCATGGAAGGGAAAGAAGCTTTTTATGTATAGAAAAAAAGAATAAGAGAATTAAAATGGCACTCTTTAAACTTCAGGTGTAAAAATGCTACTCTCTATTTTGCATGTTGTTCTTTACCCCAGGGTGACAGATCCCTGCTCTTCTGTCACGCTGTGCCACTACTCTCGGAGCAATCTGGGGGCCAGGATCCTGCCGGTACTGCTTCGTACGTGAAAAAAAATGACTCCATTTTGTGATAGAAGCAAACAAACACCCTGCAGAGTAATTGCCTACAATTGATGGAATTTTCGCCTAATAAAGAATGCTCAATGTACAAATGGAGTCTAACTTTTAAAGTGTGATTTGGGCATCAAATTGTGGTCTACTTTGGGGGATAGGGTTATAAAAAGGTTTTAAATTTCTTCTGTGCACTTTAAAATAATTTCCTTATTTTATACAGTGATCATGGTTTTCTCATCAAAAAGTATAAAACTGATGAAGAAAAATTTTTAACTCCTTAGTGTTAATATTATGACATTTTCAAGAAGCTGTTTGAGTGCTTGGATGTAGCTGTTTGTAAAGAGGGAGGGGATCTGGAAAACAACCAATTAGTTGGTCAAAAAAAAAAAAGTTCATGAGAAGGTGGGCTTGTGCCATTATTTATAACTTTTTGCTTCTACCATAATAAGAGTCGGGCGGTTCTGTACTGGCAGGTATCGCAGAGGATTTGCACTCCAGTCATCTCTCTATTCAGGAATTAACCTGGCAATTTTGCTGATAGTTGCAGGACAGCAATTTGAAACTTCCATGGAACTAAGGAAAATAGGTAAAGTTATTTTTGATAGCCGATGTTAATGTGCTTTGGTAACACAAATTCAGCATTAAAAGTTACTAGCATTTCGTTCAAATAACTAGCATTTTGTTTCAAAAGGAACAATGACTCTCTGATAGCCTGCCTGAGATGGTAGCCAACATAAAATGGGTACTTTTTCCTCTAGCTAAAGGCTTGCATAATGTGATAGAAACTAGAAATATTTTTCATAACTTCATGTAAAATTCAAATTCTTAAGGTGTCCGGCTAAACAGTTTATTGGGAAGAAAAGGGAGCTTGGAGAAAATGAACAATTACTGGGATGTGGGTCAGTTCTTCAACGTCAGCATGTTGGCCAATGATGTCGGGAAGGCTGTCCAGGCGGCAGAGAGGTTGTTCAAACTGAAACCTCCAGTCTGGTGAGTCATGTCTGTGTGTGGCCTTCACTTCTCTCAATATCTGATATCGTTCTGAAGGGTTTTCTCCAGAGAGGAGAGGGATAAATGCAAAAGACAATAACGATTGCCGTGTTTCTCCTTCTGACTTCTTCATTAAAGCAAAGTTAGGGCACGAAGAACAGCTCTGAAGGCTCACTTGGTTTTATGTGACAGGAAGGAACGACAGACAGATGGGCACGTACATGCACAGAATACGTCCCTACGCACTCTGTCTCCAAGAGGATGCTCTCAATCTTAGTACTTTCTTCAGGTCGTCATCTCGGTCCCCAAGAACAAAACCTTCCTCAGCACTAGTACGTATTTGTGAGAAAGCAGGTAGTAGAGCTAAAAGCACACCCACAAAGTGATGTGCATCACGCATGAAAACTGGAACTAAATGACCAAGATATGGTCAAGAAAATGGAGTCAGAGCAGTGGCCCTAGCTTAGCCCATCATGTCGCCATGAAAATGGCAAGAAAGAACACTGGGAGGCATGGACTTGCGTTCATGGTTTATCCTAGGATAAGAAAAGCCCATTGCAGGGTATATTTTCCTCTCTCAGTGGTTCTCAAACTTCGGCAGGTATCAGAATCAGCTGTGTTGATTACAACACAGATAGCTGGGCCCGCCCTTAGGCTGTCTGGTTCCAAAGGTCTAGGGTGGGACCTGAGAATTTGTATTTACAAATGACAATCTGATGCTGCTCCTCTGGGGAACCACACTTGGAGAACCACTGTTCTGTGTGGTCTTTTAATTAATCTGGGTTTGGTATGTGACTCAGAGCAAGGTCTGTGAGAGGTGGGCAATAACTGATTTGCCAATAGACATGAAGCTCCGTTAGAATCGTCACTATGTCATTGACTCCTGTGGTCTCAAAATAGATGCTTGTTAGATATTTGTGTAATTAATAAATGTATGATGGATTTTCCCTGAAATATCAACAGTGGTGATCTCAAGGAGGTGGCCTAATAAGAAGTTTTAAATCTTTTTTCCTTATCTCTGTTTTTCTGATTTGTCTAAAATGCATTTGGATTACACGCATCATGTAAAATTTTTTACTTTTAATGACCCGTGTTCATCTGTCCCGTTATTTCCCAGTTCACGGGGCCAATCTGGACTCCCAGGGGTCGGAATCTCTTCAGTTATTTTTAGTTGGACCCTTTTTCTTCCCAATCTGAAGGACCTAAATTTGATCCCCGAACTATATCAGCCTGTTCAAATTTTTCTGAGGCTGAGCCAATAGGGATTCAGGCAGAGTCTCCAGCCTTCCTGGAGTGGTTGCTGTTGCCAGAATTCTACTTTTAAAGTGCATTGCTGCACCTGAGCTAGACAGAGCCGACTCCAGGGAGGCGGCAGCCAAGCCTTGAATACGTTCTAATTACATTAGTACCTACACTGACTTACAGCGTTGGGACCTGATATTGTAGGTCCGAGACCACCCTGAGCTTCATGATTCACTAGAAAGACTCACAGAACTCAGGAAGGCTGTCGTACTCATGGCTAAGGTTTATTACAATAAAATTACACAGATTGAAATCAGCAAAGGCAAAAGGCACGTAGGACAGAGGCCAGGAGAGAGTAGGTACAAGCTTCTAGTTGTCCTCACCCAGTGGAGTGACATGGACAGTGCTTACTTCTAGCAACAATGTATGGCAACATGTACAAAGTATTGACAACCAGGGAAGCTCACCAAGTCTCGGTGTTCAGGGTCTTATGGGGGTTCAGTCATGTAAGCATGGAGCACCCATGTAGTTGACCTTAGTCACTGAGTCCCCAGCCTCTGTAGAGATGGCACTGATACAGCATGGCCCAAGGCCCCAGGTAAACAAAAACACTCTTATCAGGCTGGATGTCCCAAGGGCTTAGAGGCAACGTCCCAGAAGCCAGTCAAGAGCCAGACCTTCCTTGGAATGTGTAGAGTTTGGAGGACCCAGGCCTCCTGAATTAATCCTTCACTGCATGGTACTCAAGCAAGTCAGTCAGAGTCTAGCCGTGTGGCTTCCCGGAGCAGCCCCAGACTTTATCCTCAAAGAGCAACCTAGTAGTCCAGTGCTTTCAGTCCTTCAGTGCTCCATCCCCATTCACTACCGGTGGTGATGTGACCACCACTGCCCAACAGCTATGTTTCAGAAACCTCAGTTGGCCTGAAGACAGTAAAGAAGTGGGGAGATTGAAGACCTCGTAACTTCAAAATCTGCCTGGTCAGAGCTAATAAAAAAAATTCGATGAGTTTCACATTTGTGATTGTCTGGGGTCAAGGAGGAGAAGAGAGGGATGGGAGGAAAATGGCATGTCTATAGAAGGGAAGCATGACCCTTGTGACTGTGAAAATGTTTTCTATCTTAACTGTGTCCGTGTTGGTATTCTGCTTGTGATGATGTTCTAGAATTTTATAAGCTGTCATCCTTGGTATAAACCAGGCCCAAGGTTACATGGGATCTCTGTATTATTTCTTACAAGTATACGTAAATCTACAATTACCTGAAAATAGAAAGGTTGATTTAAAAAAGACTGTGAGTTTGAAATTTTGTCATTTTGTAATTGCTTTGAATTTCAAACTACATTGTTATTAAGGTAGTTGTTAGAAAATGTCTGCCAGTGTCTACATTTGGAATACCATTAGCCCAATGTTGGTAAAAAGCCATAATGTATGATTTTGTTGGACCAACTTATTTTGCCCGGTGTTCGGGCTTCTTTTGATTAAGTGTGTGGCTGCCAAATGATGAAGAAGCACTCACTACACACTGTGAATTTAAGTAAATTAAGCTTTTGGGGAACCTCTTTTAAAGGGAGTAGAATTGAATTCCATTTATTGAAGGATCTAATTTATTGGTGCTTGTGATTTTTCCAGGTACCTCCGATCATTAGTTCAGAACTTGTTACTAATTCAGCGCTTCAGGAAACCCATTATTGAACATTCACCCAGGCAAGAACGGCTTAACTTCTGGCTAGATATAATATTTGAGGCAACAAATGAAGTTGCTAATGGACTCAGATTTCCAGTAAGTCATGCTAAATCCATTTCTTTCAGATAGAGCCAAAGAAACTGGGGATTGGTGCTGTCTAATTATTGAATACTCTGAAAGGGAGAAAACCTTAGAGTTGTTGAAAATGTGAAGATACCCATCAGTCTTTGGTAGAATCAGCCAGGGATAGATCAGCTCACTAGAACAAGTTGGCTCTGCCCTCTAACATGGTGGTTCTTGACAGAATCATTTTGTCTCCCGGGGGACATCTGGCAATATCTGGAGACATTTTTGGTTGTCACAGCTGTGAAGCAGGTATTGCTACTGGCACCTAGAGAGTAGCAGGCACCTGACGAAGGCCAGGGGTGCCACCAGACATCCCACAGTGCATAGGATAGCCCCTCCCCCTACGTAAAATCGTCTGGCCCCAAATGTCAGCAGTACCAAGGTGGAGATACCCTGTTCTAAATCAGTGCAAGACTAATAGTAAAATTTTGGAATTTGACGCTGTTTCCCGTTGAGCTTTGGTTTGCCTCCAGTACCACTAATTAATTTTTAAAATGTTATTGCAAAGCAAAATGGCTATTAGCTTCTCATTAAGTTTTTGTTTCAATTTTATGACCATATTGTAAGGAGTCGTAAGTAAGATACGTAAGCATCCTAGACATTGAACTTGACATAATTGTATTTTGTATTTATGCCGTGAGATTTTGTGAACATGCTGTGTTCAGGAATTTCATTAAACTGCTAATAGAGATTAAGTTGTTTGAAATGATTATGATAATGATTTTGTTCTTGGGTACTACGTTTTAAAATCTTCTTTTAATTATGAAATATTTCCAACCTATTGAAAGGGACAAAAAAATAACAGACACTTGTGTAATCTCTACCTAGATTTAATGATTTTAATTAGGTTGCTGTATTTGCTTTGGAAAGCCATTCAGTCTCTCTCCCCCCTCCCCCTCCCTCTCCCTCTCTCCTTTCTCCCCATCTCCTTCCTCTCCCTCTCCCCCAGCAATAAAACATTACTCATGGAATGTCACCTCACTCTTCATTCCCTTGGATGTTTCATAGACTTGGGCACCTACTCACAGATCATCCAGTTTGCTTCATTTCTCTCAAAAACTGTAGCCTCCCTCTTTCTTCTCTGCCACCTTGTTGGGCAGGCTTTCCTTGGCCACCCCATCTAAAGTGCTCGCCCCACCTTTATTCTGTCGTGTTTGCTTCACAGCCGTATAGGTGACCGTATTCCATGCCCCTATACGTTTGTTTCTTGTGTGCCCCATTAGAGCATAGACTCCTCCCCCGCCGTGGGGAAGGGACTACTGTCAAGATTGTGGTATCCCTGGGCCCTAGAGTAGTATTGGCACACAGTAGGTCCTCGAGTATTTGTGGAGTATACCGCTTCCCACTTGCTCACTGGGCAGAGTGACCTTTCTGGGATATTCCTGTGCATCACAGAAATCTGTCCTTTCAGGTGCTGGTGATAGAACCAACCAAAGTCTACCAGCCTTCATATGTTTCTATAAACAGTGACGCTGAGGAGAAGACGGTTTTCCTGTGGCATGTCTCACCCACAGAAATGGTAAGAAAAAAATCTTCCATAGCTGTCTCTCGCCTCTGTGCTATTGAATCAGAAATTTGGTATTCAAGTAGGAGGGTCTGTGTTGTAGTACTTGAAAGAATAGGTACCTGTGCCTGACTGGTAAGATCTGTGAGTGCAAGAGGGTATAATCACAGATGGGAGAGAGGATGCTGGTTTTTCCATTTGATGTTTCTTTGTGTACACATGTGTGGGTATGACTCTGTGTATGTTTATGGAAATGAATACAGGCTTGTGGAAAAAAGAAGTTACACCCTGAGGAAGTGGATAAGGAGTAGTGGGAAAGTCCCTCCAAATCCCCTAGACCCTGTCCTTATTCCCATCCCCACTGACTTGGTGGATATTCATCCGTACCAGTCTCTGCACTGCCTTATGTATGTGTAAGTGTGTGTATACGTGCATATATTTATTATTTTAATTTTTTTGATGTTTTATTTTTGAAACAAAACACAAGCTGGGGAGGGGCAGAGAGAGAGGGAGACAGGAACTGAAGCGGGCTCTGCGCTGACAGGAGAAAGCCCTATGTGGGGCTTGAACTCACGAGCTGTCAGATCATGACATGAGCCGAAGTTAGACACTTAGCCAACTGAGCCACCTAGGTGCCCCTATATATGCGTACGTTTTATATATATGTTTGTGCATGCGTGTGTGTATGTATAGAGAGAGAGAGTATTTTTGTTAAAGTGAGATCATACAATATATATTTATTATTTTGCATCTTACTCTTTTTTAACTGATTCATACATCTTAATGTTTATTTTTGAGAGAGAGAGCATGAGCAGGGGAGGGGCAGAGTGAGAGGGAGACATAGAACATGAAGCAGGCTCCAGGCTCTGAGCTGTCAGCACAGAGCCCGACGCGGGGCTCGAACTCACGAGCCGTGAGATCATGACCTGAGCCGAAGCCGGACGCTTAACCGACTGAGTCACCCAGGCGCCCCTGATTCTCACATCTTAGACATTATTTCCATATAGCACACAATGATCCCCCTGATGTTTTTGGTTGGAATATTCCCCATATTCTTGTATCATGGTGGTCCATTTCTGAGTATGCTTGAACTGTCAATTATGGTCCCAGTCTCCTGCAGTGCACCTTTCAGCCTCACCTGTGCACTCTAGCTGATGATAGATGCGTCGGTGCACATCCTGGCGGAGTCACCCTGCACACTCCTATAGATTGTTTCAGGAGCAGAGATTCCCAGAAATGGACTTGGTGGTTTTAAAGACCACATGTATTTAAAATTTGAGAGCTACTGGCATATTTGCCCCATTTCAATTTATATTCACACCGAGGATATAGGAGAGGGAACATTTTAATTGCCCGCTAAAGAGATCACAGAAATGCTGGGCCAGGCCTGATGTTTTGTGGTAGTAGCTATATTTTTGTCTCTGTGTGTCTAAAGTACTTCTTCAGCTCTTTTCTTGAATGAAATATTTTTAGTCATGAAAAGATCCAGCACCTTTGACAAGTGCATTCATTATGTGGGTCTGTTCACTATGTATATGTTCTCATGGAGCGTGGGGGGACTTCTGCCATTAACTAGGCAAAGAAGGATTTTTCTCCTGGAAATAAGAGCGTGAGCAATTAGGTCTTCATCAGGTAAAAGTAAACAGTATCCTCAACAGTGAAATGCAACATGGGAGAATAAGTGGAGGCTCAAAATCGTGTAAGAAATTCCTTATCAGAAATAGTCACGACATGGCACCTCCCCATCATTTGGCTGGTATGAAGTCCGCCTTCTGGATGCAGAAGTTGCGGATGTGTGCTGTACGCTGTGGTGCCCGGAGTGAACAGTCCAGCACTGTGCGTGCTTCACGGTTTAAGAGAGTAATTCTCATGTGTCCTTATCCGCCAACCCCCCCACACACACACACACGAAACTAAAACCAAGGGACACAAGGACACTTCGGGAGGTGTTAGACATGGACATTACCTTGATTATGGTGTTTGAATATGTCCAAACTCATCAAATTATGTGCATTAAATATGTGCACTTCTTTGTCTATTATTATACCTCAGTAAAGATGTTAAAAAAAAAAAAAAAAAGAAACGGACACGAAATCTCAAGTTGCCTTAGTACCCTTGAGCGGCTGTAACAGAACACTGTAGGCTAAGGGCTTAAAGAATATTTCTCATAGTTCTGAGGGCTGGGAGTCTGAGGACAGGGTGCCCGCATGGTCCGGTTCTGGTGAAGGCCCTCTTCTTGGTGTGTCCTCACATGGTGAAGAAGTGTCTCCCTTGTGTCTCCTTTAATAAGAGCACTAATCCCATCACGAGGGCTCCACCCTCATGACCTGACTGCCTCCCCTAGGTCCCACCTCCCAGTGCCGTCACATTGGGGTTTCGACAGCTGATTTGTGGAGGCACAAACATTGGGTCCACAGCACAAGTGTAAGCCAGTAACTTTTCTAAGATTTAACAGTGTAGCGACCTTCTCATTCATCAGAGTCAGCAGCCATTAGGGGACATGAGCTGCTCTGATGTGCTTGGGGTTGTTGGTTTCTTTGGTTTGCTCCACTGTGTGTGTTAATTTAAATACTGCAAAAGAAAAAAAGCCAAAATAAAATATACACATGGTGTTCAAACAGCTAGAGCTCCTTTAAAGAATGGAGATGTTCTGTTAAATTTGCCTCTTTGGTTGTTTTTAACCTTTTATGGAAGTGTCATAGACACTGAAAAGCACATCAGTCATAAATGTACAGTTTGATGGATTTTGCCTAGTGAACACACCTGAGTAACCAGCGTGGCCAAGGAAGAGAACATCAGACCCCACCACCCCCAAAGCCTGGCTTACGCCTCCTCTGTGCCCCCCTCCAGTACCCACCCCCAGGAAGCACCCCGCTTCTGATGTTGGAGTTCTTATACTAGAGACAGACCTTGCTTGTTTGCGTTGTGTCATTGATGCCACTCTGATACGAGAGGGTTTTCAAAATTCTGGTCTGTGACCTCAGTATTCCATTGATATACGCACAAAACACCTCCTATTTTGACAAGTACTTGGAGTAAAAAAAACCAATGTTATTCAAGTGACTCCTCAGACTTTTAGAGCCAAATGTTTTTGGTCTCCTGGAATTCTGCACACTTTGCCCATTTTATTTGAATCCTCTAATGGTTGCTGGCCCTTAACGGAAATTTCCATGGGTACGTATACTGTCTCCCTAGTTGTAAATGTTTTACTTTGTATATAGTCTGTAATAAGAAATGGAAAAGAACTATATAAGCAGCAAATGCTAGTTTTCCCTGACTGATGAAATGTTTTGCACAAGTGCTTGTAGTTGTCAGAACAAACGTCTGAGGGAAATATAAATTGCCTTTTTTTCTTTGAGAGGAAGCTTTTGCTTTTGCCTGCATTTGCATTTTTGAAATTCTGCAGGCTGTAAAAGCCAGCAGATTCGCCTGGAATGAGGGCGACATTTCTCCACGGTGTTGCGTCTTCTCCCGGTGGGCTGTGCCCAGCGGGGAGAGATCAGGCACGTGCACGGTGTTCTCTCGCATACTGGCGGACCACACTGCTGTCAGAGAAATTCAGTTCTGGTTTGCTAGCCAAGGATTCAGAAACTTCTGCTGGTAAATGTTTAACAGCCAGCTCTCCAGGGGACATGGGAGCAGAGGGCTGACCCGTGGTGTTTGGCGGTTTCTGCGGTGTAACTACTCCCACCGTGGCCAGTTTCAAGCCACGTCCAGTGGGTCTGCAAATGTGGTGTTGGAAGGAGGTGTGCACGGTTGGCCTTCCTTGACCGGCACCAGTGGCACCCAGTGCAACAGTGCAAGTGGGCTACCCAGCGTGGGGACAAATGCAGCATTGCCCCCTCAGCAACTCTCATGCCCCAGAGTCACCACCGGGCACATAGTAGCCACCGGCGCTGACCACGCGGGTAGGGCTGCTTGTTGGGGAAAGCTCTGTCATCGTCCTCGCCACCTTTTATGCTTATGTAAGAGAGCCACAGGACAGACACGTCCAGAGTCTACAGAATTGTCCCAGATGCCCAAGATTCCTCCCTCAGAGGTCTGCGTTCTGGGAGTAGGAGGGCAGGTGCTGAGGCGCCCAGGGTGGGGGGAACCCTGGAGGCCTGTCCCCACCTCTGGCTTCCTGGCCCGTTTCTCCATAGCGCACCCTGGCTCTTGCTCCCAGGAAACTCTTCCTGGGAGCTTCTGACCCCGACATGGAAAGCTGTAGTCTTGAGTCCATTTCCTCATGGTTCAGAGGGAAAATCTCCCCTCTCCCAAAAGGATGAGGACGCTGCTGAAACGGGAGGCTCGGGATGGGAGGAAAACTGCCCCTGCATTCATGATGGAGACGGTACTCCGTGCCAGGTGACCCACCAGGCCACTGGGTCAGAAACCGCACAGCCACCCTGACTTCCACTGCCAGATGCTTCATGAAAAACCCCACTTGCACATCCAAGAGAGTGCCGGCTTCACAATTTCATTCACATAATATTCCAGAACAGGCAGAAGTTGCCGTTTCTACTCTTGGATGAGTAGAGATGGGGGGGTTATGAGGGAAGTTTCTGGGCTGCTGCTCATGTTGTCTCTTGATTGATTTTTAGAGCATGAGAGAGTGTGTGTGTGTGCAGGAGAGGAGCACACACAGAGGAACAGAGGGGTGGGGGGGTGGGGTGGAGAGAGAATCCTAAGCAGGCTTCACGCTCACCGTGGAGTCCAACAGTGGGAGCGATCCCACGATCCTGGGATCATGACCTGAGCTGAAATCAAGAGTCAGATGCTCGACCGACTGAGCAACCCAGTGCCCCATGTCTCTTGATTTAAATGCTGGTTACAGCAAGTATTCATTTTGTGGAAATGGACTGTGACAATCACTGTGCCCTTTTCTGAATGTATGGTGTATTTCAATTCAGAACTTTCATAATAATTTTAAAACACTTGTACTGGCCCAAACCATTGCTGGATCCCATGGCTTTCCAGATTAAAACTCACACTCTCGTACTGAGTGTCAAGCCCCTGTATAATCCCGCCCTCTCATTGTCCCCTGAGCTGGCCCACAGGGGCTCACATGTGCACTTCCGTCATCCTTATTCCGTGTAATTTCTTCTTCCAGTGACCTAAGTTCCAACTTTGCCGAGGTGTCTCTAACCACCCTGCCGCCCCTTTCACTCACTGTAGGCTACCTTCTTGCCTGTATCGTGTACACAGTATTTCCTGTTGCTTATTGATCAGTTTTTGAGAATGTCTCCCCAAGTGCTCTGCAAGCCCATGCAGGACTTGTATGTTTTATATCCATAGTATCTACAAAGCCAGTACCTCAAATGCCCATTGGTTATGATAGAAAGGGAAAGAGGAGTGTGTGTTGTTTACTTCTTAGCCAGCAAATCTTCCTCCCCAATCAAGAAGCTCCATAAAGCTACCTCACAGTAAACCTACCATCTGGGAATACTTCAAAAACTCCTGTGGCTGAGGTTTGTTGTTGTTGTTTTTTTTAATGCTTGCGATAGAGCGCACCACCAGGGGAAGGGCAGAGGGAGAGGGGGACAGAGGATCTGAAACAGGCTGTGCGATGACAGCAGTGAGCCTGATGGGGGGCTTGAACTCACGAACTGTTAATGACGACCGGAGCTGAAGTCAGATGCTCAACCAACTGAGCCACCCGGGTGCCCCTGTGGCTGAGCTTTTTATGCACATGCAGCCTCTTGAAGGTATAGGTAGGTGGCCCAAGGCTGTCTTGAATCTGTCCTGGTTCCTGTTTCTGTACCCTAATCCGAAGGTGGGCTCCTGCTCTCCACCACTGCCTTCTTTCAGTGACTTTGAATAGAACTCTGAAATATGCTCAGTCTTTCTACATGGTTGCGTCCAGTGTGCTGGCTTTCATATTAGCATATGCTTTCATCTTTCACAGCCCTCACTGGTTCCCGTCTTCTGTAGAGTAGAAGCTGAGGTCCTGATGATGGTCTCCTAGGCCCTGCATGATCTTCCTCGTGAGCTCTCCAGCCTTCTCACCCACTCCCCTCAGTCACTCGCTCCAGGCATGCTCCCCTCTTGGCTGGTCCCCAAACATGTCAGTACACTGCTGCCTCAGGACCTTTGCACTTGCTGTGCCCACTGCCTGGGACTGTTCTTTCCCCCCCAAATATCCACATGGTTCAGTCCTTCACCTGCTTTAGCCTTCTGCTCAAACGTCATCAGAGATGCCTTCGCGGAACGTCCAGTTTAACATCATGACTCCTGCCCCACCTTGATGTCCTTCCTGGTTCTATTTGGCATTGTGGTGCTTTTCGTCCTCTGTCCTATTAAGTTACTACTTAATTTATTTTTTCTCTCTCCTCACTTGAATGGAAGCTCCATGAGGGCAGGAGTTTTGTTTTCTGTTATGTCCACAGTACTTACCCAGCACATAGTAGGTGCTTAATCAACACCTCTGAATGGCTCTTCTCCCATTGAGGGCCATATTTCCCGTTGTTCCTGTTGTCGTTCCTCCAGGATGGCAGGTAACTTGTCACCCCACTGCTCTTGGCTATTCTCCTAAGCCATATGCTCAGTCATTGGGCTCTGACACTTCTCTTGGGGGCTGAGCTGGGTATGATATTGTTCAGGCCAACCAAATGTATTTTCTTATTTTAAATGATTGTCCATTGTTGTGATGTATCGGTATTGTAGCCTATGGCTCTTCTGAAAAGGATTTCAGATATTTCTTTTGAGGCTTAGCTTTGTGCAAAGTTTATGACGTGCGTGGAATGGCAGTGGAGGGAGGGAACAGTTATTTTAAAAAATCTGTCACGTACAGACTGAAATCCAAGTTAGTCTTTGTGTTAGTTATGATAATAAGGTATCTGCTGAAACACATAGCCCCCAAATGTCAGTGTCTTAACATGATAAAGGATTGTCTGTGCTTTGTGTCACATCCAGGTTGGCAGAGTCTCCGTTCCCTGTAGCGGAATAGAGGATGGCTGGGGAGGTTTTTAATGAGCCCGGCCCACAGGTGGAGCACATCATTCCTCCTTAGACCCCCGTTGGTCAGAACCTCATCCTGTGGCCCCACCTAGCTGCAGGGGTGGCTGGGAAGTGCATTCCAGCTGTGTGCCCAGGGACAGAAAGAAAGATTGGAGAACATTGACTGGAGTCTGCCACAGTCTTGCTTCTGCAAACATTTTCACAGGTCACTCAACTTAGGTGGGCTGTTCCCAAACTCATTTTCAAGTTTTCCTGGTATGTCGACAGAAGATGAAAGTCCATTCAGTGTGTGTTTACTCTGTGCTTATACTCTTTCAAATTTAGATCATTTGCTCTAAACTGGATTAAAGATACAAATGAATTTTTAGGATACCTTAGAAAGTGTTTCAGGTCTCCCAAGTTATATAAAATACATTGCTCTAACTTATAAATCTCTATTGAAAGTAAAATAGCAGAAGTGGCCTGAGAATGAAACCCCCCAAAATTTTTTTGCGTGGAAAAAAAATCAAGCTCTACTGACTTTTGTCTTTAAAACCTACAGAAACAAATTCATGAATGGAACTTTGCAGCTTCTTCCATTAGGGGAATAAGGTAAGAACGAACATAAGGAAAAATGAAATTATTGTTTTAATACAGGTGATGATGACAGTGTTTTATTACTTTAACGTTTCCACTTATTTATAATATGTGATATTTTCATTTTTAACAATCCGAAATAGACTATGAGCTCTTTTGTAACCCTTGCTCATGTGCTGCTAGTCAGGGCTTCTTGGCTTGTTGTAACACAGTAGCTTTTTGTGGTATCCATAGGCTAAAACTCTCTTGTCTCAAGCTTTTCTTTAAAAATGAAGTTGTATCTCTAGAAAGAGAAAGTGTTTCTTGTTTAAGCCGTTGATGTTCAAGTGCTCAGGAAAACCCAGAAACCTAGAAATCTGTACTTCTACCAAGAAGGAGTTACTTGGTAATGACACTTGGTTGGGGTCTCCTGAGCAGAGTAACGGAGCCAAGGGAATTGTTATTAGCTGGGGGAGAGGTGGTGTAGTCCAAGGAGAGGTACGGTGCTTGCTCTTTGGACCAGGGGTGGTGACCATTTGGTGACCCTTGTGGCTGCACTCTGAGCCTCATTCTCCCAGCACAACCAAGGGTAGGAGCGGCTCTGAAGCAGATGTGAGTTCTAATCCCTCTTTCACTGTTTGACCTTGACAAGGTCACACTAGGACTCTGTTCCTTCATAGTTTCCATTAAATTAAGGGCTCAGATTATAACTGTATGTCCTTTCTCTGATTGTAAGACCAGGCCACTGAATGAATCCCCTGTTACCACTAGACATGGTACGATCCTATTCTAGACATACCACTGTTTAAATTAGAATGTTTTTGTCACTTTAAAGGGAGGGGAAATAATTTAAGAACAGGGTAGTGAATTTGAGCAATGCTGCTCCAAAAATAAAATTCAAAAAGTGTTGAACATTTTGAAAATCTTAGTACTCCAGAAACTAAGTGGTATAAGAACATGTACTTAAGAACCTTTTAAAAAGTTTGTGCCTTCTCATGGATCTAGCTCTTGCTGCCATTCACTCATCAACAAGGATGTGCAAAGGGCCTGGGGTGAGAATCAGAACCTGGAACCAAGGTGACACAAAGAACATGTGTTGCACATTCCCATTGCTACCCAGCTAACCGTGGTAGTTCCTTTACAAATTGGTTTTCAAAATTTATGTATAACCTAGTTTTAATTTTTTTTAATCTCCCTGTACTATTGCTGTTTCAACTCATTATTTGTCACATAATCCCTGAACACAGGAAGAATGGCTAAAGAAGCTGTGGATCTCAGGAAGAGATAACTTAGGGCAAGATACAGTGGCATCGTTTGAAGAGAATTTGGGCTTTTCCATAGTGCCACCTGGCTAAATGAGGGCCATTGTGTAGGCTTTGGCCCAGTGTAGGTATAGAACTTTCTAGCAGTTAAGTCCATCAGCAGATGGAGTGTGGGGATTTTCTGTCACTGGGTATGTCCAGGAAACCTGAACATCGACTAAGGCAGGCACTGTAGAGTCAGATCCCCACCTTAGATGGAAATGGACCAGATAACATTTAACACCTTTCTTGAGCTAAGATGCCATGTTTATTTCTGTCTCCCTTGTGTGGCCACAAATACTCTGTCCTGATACTTTTCAAGTCTAGTAATTCCTTTGGTACCATAATACGTTATCTCACAAATAAGCTTCCTGTCTTTTGTGTGAAATTCTAAACTTTTGAGGACAGAGATCATATTTCTTTCCCTTTCTTGCTGCTCTGTGCTTTAGCACTGCATATATGGTAAGTTCTCGAGAATACAAACATAGGCAAGACCAGTGTCCCTGCTAGCAAAATTTTCATAGAGAAACAGAAGTCAAATTTGGGGGGTATCTGTTAAAACATTAATGAATCTTTCAAATTTGCAAAATGGAAGAAAATCTATTACTAGATTTTTCTGAAAAATTTACAAGGGTTATCATAACTTACATATGGTAAGCATTCTTATGTTTTTCCAATTTTACAGCATATCAAAGTTTGATGAACGGTGTTGTTTTCTTTATGTCCATGATAATTCTGATGACTTTCAAATCTACTTCTCCACTGAAGACCAGTGTAGTAGGTGAGTTACAGCTGATTGAGGTGTTTGCAAACTAATTATGGCAATTCACTTTTTTTTTTTTTAAGGGAGAGAAAGTGTGAGCAGGGGAGGGGCAGAGAGAGAGGCAGAGAAAACCTTAAACAGGCTGCACGCCCAGCAGGGAGCCCAATGTGGGGCTCGATCTCACAACTCTGAGATCAGGACCTGAGCCAAAATCAAGAGTTGTATGCTTAACTGACTGAGCTACCCAGGTGCCCCATGTGGCAAATCAGTTTTAAGGGTCTTTGTTGTGAAAAAGATTTGCCCTTTCTGAAATTTTAACTTTAAAAAAGTTACTTTTACAGCTTCATTGAGGGAAGAATCACATACCATGCAGTGTACCCATTGAAAGTGTACAATTCAGTCTTTTTTAATAAATTCCCAGTTTTGCCACCATCACCACGTTCTAATTTTAGAATATTTTCATGACCCCCAAAAGAAACCTGGTGTCCGTTAACACTCACTCCCCATTTTCCCTCACCCTAACCCCCCTAACCCCAGCCTTGTGCAAAAACTAATCTACTTTCTGTCTCTGGATTTGCCTTTTCTTGACATTTCATATAAATGTAATCATATCATATGTGGTCTTTTGTGTCTCACATTTTTTACTTATTATATTCCCATGGTTCATCTATGTTGTAGCTTGTGTGGGTACTTCATTCTTCTTGTGGCTGATCATTGTTCCATTGTATGGATATATTTGATTTAACTATTCATTTGGAAGGCACTTGGGCTATTTCCTCTTGTTGGCTATTATAAATAATGCTACTGTGAACCTTAACGTGCAAGTTTTTGCATGGACCTGTGTTTTCATTTCTCTTGGAGCTAACTTACTGGGTCTTAGGTAACTCTCTAACCTTTGAGGAACTGCCAGACTGTTTTCCCACTTGACATTGTCGTCAGCAGTGTACGAAAGTTCTAGTTTCTCCACATCCTTGCTACACTTGTTATTGTCTGTCCTGTTGATTACAGCCATCCTAGTGGGCAGTAGGTAGAATCTGATTGTGGTTTTGATTTGCATTTCCCTAATGACTGATGATAGTGAGCGTCTTTTCATGAGCTTACCGGCCATTTATATATCTTCTTTGGAGAACGATCTGCTCAAATCCTTCACCCAATTAAAAGAATGTTTTAAACTTTTTATTTTGGGAAAACATTCAGAGCTATAAGAATGTTTCAGAAGGGGCACCTGGCTGGCTTAGTTGGTAGAGTATGTGACTCTTAATGTCAGGGTCGTGAGTTCAAGCCCTACATTGGGTGCGGAGCCTACTTTAAAATTTAAAAAAAATTTTTTTAATGTTTATTTATTTTTGAGAGAGACAGAGACAGAATGCGAGTGGGTTGGGGTGGAGAGAGAGGGAGGCACAGAATCTGAAGCAGGCTAAATTTTTTTTAAATAAATTTTAAAAAAGAAAGTTTCTAATCTGGCCATTTGTAGCAACGTGGATGGAACTGGAGAGTATTATGCTAAGTGAAATAAGTCAGTCAGAGAGAAAGACAGATACCATATGTTTTCACTCATACGTGAATCCTGAGAAACTTAACAGAAGACCGGGGGGGGGGGGGGAGGGGGAAAAAAGTTACAGAGAGGGAAGGAGGCAAACTATAAGAGACTCTTAAATACTGAGAACAAACTGAGGGTTGATGGGGGGTGGGGGAGAGGGGAAACTGGGTGGTGGGCATTGAGGAGGGCACCTGTTGGGATGAGCACTGGGTGTTGTATGGAAACTAATTTGATAATAAAATTTCTATATATCTATATATAGAGAGATGGATCTATACATATATATGTGTGTGTGTATATATATACACATGTATATATACATATACGTGTGTATATGTATAGATCTGTCTCTACATATACACGTATATATATGTATATACATATAAAAGAAAATTTCAGAGAAACAGTACAAAGAATTTCCATATGTTTCACCCAGAATTCTCCAGTGTTACTCCTTTACCACATTTGTTTTACATTCCTCTCCATATGCATATGATTTTTTTTGTTCTGAACTGCTGAGGAATAACTTGCAGACATAATGCTTCATCCCTCTCTCTACTTGAGTGCATATTTCCTAAAAACAGCATTCACTTGTATAATCACAGCACAGCTATCTAATCAGGAAATTAAGATTGATATGGTTCTGTAATCTACAGACCTTATCCCCATTTTACTTACTGTCCAACTAATGTCTTTCACAGCAAAACACAAGATTTTTTCTCAGCTCCGCGCTCCAATCCACGATCATGTGACATTTAATGGTCATATCTGTGTAGCCCCTGTTTATCTTCATCATTGCTTCCTTGTTTTTCTTGACTTAATGCTTCCAAAGGGTACAGGCCATTGATCGTGTGTAGCCCTTCAGTTGGGGGTTGTTGTTTCTCACGATTACATTAGCATCATGCATTTTGGGGAGGAACCTCACAGAAGTGATGTCCTGTCCTTCTCATGCACGACATCAGGATCTGTACAGCATCTTTGTCTCATTACTGGTGATAATAACTTGGCTTACCTGGTGAAAAGTGGTGTTTGCCAGGCTTCTCCCAACTGCCCATTTTTAATGGCATTATTTGTATTTTTGTTAATGGTTTTAAGGATTCTTTACGTGTTCTGGATACAAGTCCTTTACCAGATACGTGATTTGCAAATAACTTCCCCGACCCCATTCTACGGGTGGTTTTTTCACTGTTGATGATGTTCTCTGCAGCACGGTTTTTAATTTTGATGCAGTTCAATTTATTTTTTGTCCTGTGATTTGTGTTTTTGGTGTCCTGTAAGATTTTGCCTAACCCAAGGTTTTTTATGGTGCTTCTTTTCTTCTAAGAGTTTTAGCTCTTACATTTAGGTCTCTGGTCGAGTTTGAGCTCATTCTTGTACATGGTGTAAAGTAGGGTGTCCGGCTTCATTCTTTTGCTTGTGGGTATGTGCTTGATCCAGCACATTTGTTGAAAAGACTATTCTTTCACCCACTTCACGGTCTTGGCAGGCTCAGAAAATCACTTGACCAGGGTCACCTGGGTGGCTCGGTCAGTTAAGCGTCAGACTCTTGATTTCAGCTCAGGTCATGAGCTTCCGATTCATGAGTTCCAGCCCCACATCGGGCTCTGTGCTCACAGCACGGAGCCTGCTTGGGATTCTCTCTCCTCCTTTCTCCGTCTCTCCCCTGCTTGTGTGTGTGCTTGCTTGCTCACGCTCTCTCAAAATAAATAAAAGTTTTAAAAAAAGAAAATCAATTGACCATAACCAGAAAAGTTTAGTTCTAGACTTAAACTTCTATTCCATTGATCCGTATATCTGTTCTTAGGCCAGTACCACATTTTCTTTCTTGCTGTAGGTTTGTAGTAAGTTAGGAAATCAGGAAATGTGAGTCCTCCCAGCTTTGTTCTTGTTTTTGATAATTACTTTGGGTATTGTGGGTGCTTGCATTTCATGTGAATTTTAGAATCAGTTTGACAATTTCTGCAAAACAGGCAGCTATGATTTTGACAGCCATTGCAATGGCTATGTAGACCAATTTGAGAAGCGTTGCCATTCTAATCGTGTCACGGTAAGCCTTCGATGCCATGAGCATGGCACATCTTTCCATTTGTTTAGGTCTGTAATTTCTTTTGACAGTTTTTTTGTAGTTTCAGTGTACACGTTTTATACTTCTTTAGTTAACCGTATACCTAAGTATTTTAGTTTTTTGATGCTATTGCAAATGGAGTTTTCTTAATTTCTTTTTCAGAGTGTTTCTTGCTAGTATATAGAAATATACTTGCTGAACTCATTTAGTGATTGTAATATTTTTATTTTTAAGATTAAAAAAATTTTTTTAATGCTTATTTATTCTGAGGGAGAGAGAGACGGAGTGCGAGCGTGGGAGGGGCAGAGAGAGGGAGACAGAGGATCCGAGGCAGGCTCCAGGCTCTGAGCCGTTGTCAGCACAGAGCCCGATGCGGGGCTCAGACTCACAAACTGCGAGATCATGACCTGAGCCGAAGTCAGACGCTTAAGCAACTGAACCACCCGGGCGCCCCTATGATTTTATTTTTTTTTAAATCTCTATACCCAGGATGGAGTTCAAACAACCCTGAGATCAAGAGTCACATGCTCTACCAAACAGAGCCAGCCAGGCACCCCAGTTCTCATACTTTTTATTGAATTTCTTAAGATTCTCTGTATACAGGATCATGTGTGCTGCAGATTGATAAAGTTCTTCCTTTCCAACCTGGATGCCTTTATTTCTTTTTCTTACCTAATTGCCCGACCAGTGCAATTGTTGAATACAAGTGGCAAGAGCAGATGTCCTGTCTTCTTCCTGAACTCAGGGGGCAAGCATCCAGTTTTTCACCAGTAAGCATGATGCTCCTGGCGGGTTTTTCTTCCTTCCTTCCTTCCTTCCTTCCTTCCTTCCTTCCTTCCTTCCTTCCTTCCTTCCTTCCTTCCTTCCTTTTAAGTTTATTTATTTATTTTGAGAGAGTGCGCAAGAGAGAGTGAGGGGAGGGGCAGAGAGAAAGAGAGAGAATATCCCAAGCAGACTCTGTGCTGTCAGCACAGAGCCCGATGTGGGGCTTGAACCCGTGAACCATGAGACCATGACCTGAGCCAAAATCAGGAGTCAGACGCTTAACCAACTGAGCCACCCAGGCACTCCATATTTACATAATATTTAAATTAGGTGTAACATACATAGAAGTGAAGTGTGTAAGGTGCACTTAGGTATATCAGCACCCTAGAAGGTGCCTCGTGCCCCTTTCCAGTCATTAACCCCCTTCCAGTGGTAACTATTTTGATTTCTGTCACCAATGGTTAGTTTTGCCTGTTCTTGACCTTCAAATAAATAGAACCATGAAGTGTTTACTCTTCCTCACTTATTTCTTTTAAAATAATATCCATTAGATTTAGCCATGATCTATGTACCATTTCATCCTTTTTATTGTTGTATAGTATTCCTCTGTGTGAATATACAGCAATCTATCTGTTCTAGTGGTGAACGTTTAGATTGTTTCTAGTTTGGTGCTATTATGAATAAAATTACCGTGACCTTTCTTGTACATGTCTTTTGGTGAACATATACCCTGATTCCTGTTGAGTATATACCTAGAAGTTGGAGTTACTGGGATGTATGGCAGGTTTATATTCAGCTTTGGTTGATGCTTTCCAAAGTGGGTGCATCACTTCACATTTCCAGCAGCAGTGCACGAGCATTCCACGTGCTCCATACATGGACAAGAAATGGTCATGTCTTTTATATTGTAGTTATTCTGGTGAATTCGTATCATATGTCTCCTAAGAAGTCTGACTCTTGGTTTTCCCAGCTTTCAGAGATTAGAAGAAGCAAAGGTGGGATGGGTTGCAGAAAATAACGTTTTAACGTTTTGTGGAAATTGTCTGGAAGTATACAATACCCTTCCCTATGATCGTGTGAGAAAACCATAAAAATTTTGCAAGTCAAATCTCTTGTACGTAAATAAACAACTGCACAAATGTCCGAAGTGGCTGATGTGGCCCAGCAGCATCCGTGAGAAAGACCTGGGGGTAATAGTTGATGTTAAGCTTCATCTGTGTCAAGAGAATGATGAGTCCATCTTACACATTTCCTCCTCACCCCTCTCCTTAAGACCTTACTGTTTACAAAGAACTAGAGCGTCAACAACTTGAGAGGTGATGATCCCACTATCCTTAGCGCTGATTAGGTCACATCTGGAACACTGGTCTTAGGGCCAGACGAGGAGAGTAATGCAGGGACACCTTTGAAAAATTACCTGCTACTGGAGTGACTGCAAAACAAATCCTGGAGGAAACATTGAGGGAACAAGGAGGAAAGATTTACAGGGATTTAGTAAATTTACGTACTTTTCTAATGGACTGTTACATAGAAAAGGGATTAATTCTAAGCAGTCTGTGG